>NC_080418.1:56933742-57258886 GCF_029873635.1 Malania oleifera
TGTTAAGTTGATGCTTATTGTAAGGGGGAGTCCTTTTAAGGCTTACTCAATCTTTTACTCCTTGTTTGTCATTGTCAAAAAGAGAGAGATTGTTGGTCTTACAAGACTTAAAATCCAATTTTGATGATAAAAAAACTAGAGGAACCTAACATATTTGGTTAAGTGATGATATTTCATAACTCAAGTATGTGAATACAAGGTCAAGTGCTTACCAAGGATCATTGAAAGCTTATACTCCAAAGAAAGATAATCAAATGAAGCTTAAAGAATATTAAGACATGGATTCAAAGATGATCTAATAAAACTTGAACATCATGAGAGCATGAATATTAAAGAGAACTTGCTAAAAGTTTAAAATATATTGAAACTTGAAGACAAGATGGAGCCAAAGAAAAACAAGCATGAAGACTTAAGTGTTTAGAATGTCAAAATCTTAAGAAGTCTTTATGTAAGCACTTCAAACAATTTCAATATGGATGCATGAAACTCTTAGGTTAATTTCTTGCACCTAGATACCTTTTAAAATACTTGGAAAATATTTTTATAAGATCAAAAATTATTTCAAAAATGTTTAAATTATTTTTAGAATGAAAAGCACCATAAATAGGATTTTCCAAATGCTGTTATTTTTTTTATATCCGCATTGATATGCATTTTTCTCTATCAAACACTTCTTATTTTAAAAAGTGTTCAACATGAAAGTTGTGAGATTTTCTCTTAACTTTCTGTTGATACCAAGAACGTCAAATTTAGAGTTATCTAAAAAACTTTATGATCAAAATACTGAAGGAGGGTCAAAGTTGTCAGGAAACCAAAGTTTTTGTCTGCCCAAAAGCCTAAAGTTTAACTTCAGTCTACTGAAGAATTTCCTTAGAAGACTAAAGACTAAGTTCAGTTTACTAAAGAATTTTCTGAAGAAATCCTGAAGAGGCAGTATAGCCTCGAAAGACTAAACTCTTCACTTCAGTCTTCTGACCCTGTTTCCAGATTGAATTTTTTAATGTTTTAAAGTACTTCAGAAGACTTAACTCAACACTTCAATCTGCTGAACACTATTAATGGCCATATTTTTTAAAAGTTTTTAAATTCAAATTCATATTTCTTGTGCTTTAAACTTTCTATAAACTTGGGAAACACTCCAAGTCACTTGGGGAACACGAAATAGACCTTATTTCTCATCTATAAATAACCCTCCAAGGCTAAGGACTAATTACACCAAGAAAATACAGCAATCAAGCTTTCTTACTCTCAAATCTCCCAATTCTCTCAAAGCTCTCTTGTGCAAACAATTTCTAAATTTCACTACTAAGATTTTGCTTATTTAAAGGTCACAGTTCTTATATTCTTAATTGAGTTTTACAACTAAGAAAGAACTTCGATAATATCTTCTTGACCTTCATCTTTCCATATTGATATTTACTTTGAAGTATATTAGTGATTTCAATTGTACTAATCAGCTCTATGTGAGAGCATCTCTTATACACAAAGAATTTGTTCTTGTCTTGTAGTTCTTTGACAATTCCAGATTGTTGGATCATTGGACCGAGCGTGGGGTATCGCTTAGAGAGGAGTTGCTCTAGCCTATTGAAGGAGTGACTAAGCGTGGGGTATCGCTTGTAAACAGTTTGCTCCGCCCAGAAAGGAGTGTTCTAGTGGAATCCTTGGGAGCTATTGGCCCGAGCAAGGACGTAGGCTGAGGATAAGCCGAATCTCATAAAAATCTTGATCTCGCTCTTACCCTACTCTTTTACATTCAATATATATGTATATTATGTGATGTGTATGAGTGCAGGTTGCAGAATAATAAAATCCAAGATTAAAAGAAGACTTTTAATATAAAAAGTAAGTTTTGATTAAACTTTTGCGGAAACCCAAAAGGGAGTACGTTATTTAATCATTTGTGGAAATCTTAATTAAGCGAGTGTAAACATATTTCATTCAATACAGAGCTTACATAAATTCACAGGGCTGCAATAAAATACCTTGAGCTAAAAATTGTTGAAGTGCGGTGAATTATATTCGATTGGGTATTTTGTTGATTGATTACTTTAAATTGTTGATTGGTTGGTTGATTGTTTAAGTTTTGTTTCCTTGTGATGTGTTAAATATTGGTTTGTGGATTGATTGAACAACTAAGTTTTGCTGTGTGTTTGATAAATTAACAAGTGGTTCAATAATTCATAAAAAGAACTAAAATTTTTAATAACACAATTCACCCCGCCCCCCCCCCCCCCTCTTGGGCTAACTCCTTAACTTTCAAACATCCTGGATGTGAGGACATAAAACATCCTGATCATGTGTTTGGATTAACTAAAGCATTGTACAGTTTAAAACAAACTCCTAGAGCTCAGTATGAAAGAGTAAGCAGATTCTTACTAGATAATAGCTTCTAAAGAGGAAAGGTAGACAGCACCTTATTCATTAAAACCAAGAACAAAGACATGCTTATAATTCAAATCTATATTGATGATATCATATTTGGTGCTACGAATGATGAATTATGTAAAGAATTTGCAAAGTGTATGCAAAATGAGTTTGAGGTGAGTATGATGGGAAAATTAAATTACTTCCTAGGTTTACAAATTAAGCAAGCTAAAAATGGAACATTCATTAATCAATCAAAATACGAAAAAGATATGCTTAAAAAGTTTGATATGGAAAGCAGTAAACCCATAGGAACCCCCGTGAATACTTCCATTAGCCTCAATAAAGATGAAAAAGGGAAACCAGTGGATATGAAATATTATAGAGGAATGATAGGAAGTTCGCTATATTTAACAGCAAGCAGACCCGATATAATGTTTAGTGTGTGCATGTGTGCTCGACTTCAATTAGCACATAAAGTATCTCATCAAGTAGCTGTAAAAAGAATCCTAAGATACTTATTAGGAACAATTGATCTAGGACTTTGGTACCCAAAGGACACCGGATTCGAAATGATTAGTTATTCGGATGCCGAATATGCAAGGTGTAAAATTGATAGAAAAAGCACTAGTGGTACATGTCACTTCCTAGGATGATCATTAGTATCTTGGTTTTCTAAGAAACAAAACTCTATAACCTTATCAATGGCTGAAGCTGAATATGTAGCAGCCAAGAGTTGTTGTACACAAACTTTGTATATGAAACAACAATTAAAAGACTTTAATCTTGAATACACAACTATTCCAATCAAGTGTGATAACACAAGTGCAATAAATATATTTAAAAATCATATATCACACTCAAGAACTAAACACATTGATATAAGACATCACATTCTAAGAGATCATGTTCAAAAAGAAGACATCCTATATAGGCGGATATCTTTACAAAACCTCTCTCCGAAGAAAGATTCATATCCATTAGAAGAAAACTTGGATTGTTATATAGTAGGAAAGTGATTTAGAAAGGTTTTAGGATAAGAATAGAGAGAATTTTGAAAATTTCCAGACTTCAGATGACAGAGCTTGGAAGCTTAGATGACTGAACACTGTAGCCTGAAGGCTCAGACGACTGAGCCATCACACCTCAGATGACTAAGGTGCTACTACCTGTTCAGTTTCCTGTTCTATAAATCTTCAGAAGACTGAACTTAATCTTCAGTCTACTGAAGTCACGGGATCTATATATTTAACACAAAAAAACCCTAACTTCATACTTCTGAACCCTATTCCATCACTCATCCGAAGCACCCACTCTCTGTCTCCTTCAATCCTCACTAGAAATCTCTTGAATCCAAGCCTTCCAACACGATTATACATCATCACCTATGGATTCTAGGGTTTCACAGCTGGGTTTTTGTTTGCTCTCTGATATTCATAATGCCTCGCACTAAGACGACGGCGAATTGTGGAACTTCTACTGGCAGAGATGATAACAACATTGAGAGATGGCTAGTCACACCTCCATCCAAGCTTCATTATCGTTCTTCTCTCAGGTCTACAGATCCTATTCTTGGTAAGGTGATTGACACCTCCTTCTTTGATGAAGAATTCCCTGAGATACTCTCCGTGTTTAGGAACATAGGCTGGAAGAACTTTGTAGTATACCAAGCTAAAGGCATGTTCCCCAATCTTATCAAAAAAATTTATGCCAACATGATTCATGGAGACAGTGTTTTACTATAGAGGTTAGGGGTAAGAAAATTGTTTTAACCCCTCAAATTTGAGCTCATATCCTGCATATCACCCCAGGAGAATTTGAATGTCCTACTTTTGCTCAATCCTAGATTTTAAAACAAGACTTCACCCCTGAAGCATTTTTTCCTTTGATTATAGAAAATGAACCTGTCTATTTTGGACATCCCCCATTGTACAAACAATTGAATCTCCAAGTCAAAATTCTTCAAAAAATCATTTCATACAACATCTTACCCAAGACTGGCTCTTTTGATCATCTTTCCTATGTTGAGTGCTTTGTTCTATGGTGTTTACTTAAAGGAAAAAAACTCGATCTGTCTAGTCTTATTTTGAAGTGGATGTGGACGAAGTTAGAAGCATCTAGAGTGACTCTTCCGTATGGAGGTGCTTGAACCTCATTTTTGCTCAGCTGGATGTTACTTCACCTTCAGAATTGTTTATAAAACGCACTCGTTATGACCTCTTAAAATCCATAACCCTTAAACAAATGGGCTATGACAAGAGTGATCAGGGTTGGTAATGACGAAGAGAAACGTAATGAAGATGAGGAAGGTGATGAGGAAGAGAAGATGATGATGCTGATAGCTGAATTTTAGACTTTTTATGATGTATTAAGTACTTTTGATGTAAACACTTAGTTTTTATGTTGCCTTGCTTGTATTTTCTATGCTTGTAAACCATGACTATGCTCTTATGATGTCTTTTTGTTTTATACCCCTCAATTCTTTTTGAATGATGTCAAAGGGGGAGAAAAGTTATTGAGCAAATATGAAACAAATATGAATTGTGTATGAACTTTAAGCAAATATGAATCTTGAACAAATATGGCTTGTGAATATTAATATGAATCTCAAACAAATATGGCTTGTGAATCTTAAAGCAAAATATGAATGGATGTCAAGCACACTACACGATGACATATGCTAAAATGAAATATACTTTATTGTGTGTGTTCATATGCTTAATTGTGATTGTTTTTTAACTTACTCATATTTGATATCATCATTTTTCAAAATTATTAAAAGGCATGCTTATTGTAAGGGAGAGCATTTTCAAAGGATCTCTCATCTTTACTCCTTATTTGTCATCATCGTAAAGGGGAAGATTGTTGGTCAAACATGGCTTTCAAATCTTATTTTGATGATAACAAATGAAAGATGATTTGACATGTGTTGTTAAAGTGATGTTTCAGGAATACTTCAAGGCAAAATTCAAAAGAAAGAATAGCTATGAAAGTTTAAGATCACTAAGGACTCAAAAGCCACATTCATATATAAAGTTATCCAAAGGAAGCTCAAACAACACCAAAATAAGTAAAGTACGTGGAAATCTAAAGCTGACTCAAGCTCAAGTCAATGGGGACACAAAGCAAAAATACCATGGAAGACTTCAAGCTTAGAGTTTTAGGCTTTAAGACAAATGATGTAAATACTTCGTATTGAAATATCTTATGCAAATATGTTGAAGCTCTTTAAGGGTTATTGTGGACTTAGAGACTTCATTTCAAACCCCAGAAAAAGTTTTATGAGTAATCAAAGCAAGAGAGCAAAAAGTTTTCTTTAAAACTAAACTGAAAAACCAGTTTTTTAACTGCCCAGACAACCGAAGTTGATCTTCAGAAGACTGAAGAATTTCCTCAAAAGACTGTAGATTAAGTTCAGTCTACTGAAGAATTTCCTCTTGAAATCCTGAAGAGACAGTATAGCCTCAGAAGACTGAACCATGTTAGCCCAGTCGACTGACTTTGCTTCCAGTTATATTTTTCAGTATTTTAAAGAACTTCAAAAGATTGAACCCAACTCTTCAGTCTACTGAACACTGTTAATGGCTATAATTTTTAAATGTTTTAAAATTCAAACTTAAGTTTCTTGTGGCCCAAATTTTATGAAAACGGAAATACTTCAAGTAATCTTGTGCAACACGAAAATACCTTTATGAGCCTATAAATACATGTTTTTGTAAATCAAACATAACCAAGAAATTGAAAATCTATTTTAAAGCTGAAAGCCCTCTTGCTCTCTCAAAGATCTCTCTTGCTCACTCTTACAACTCTGAATCGCTAAACAATTCTGAACCATTGAATCATCTTTCTCTGAGTTCTAATTGTTGATTCTCATCTAAAGAAGAATTTTGGTGAAATCACTCTTTAGCTTCAATCTATTTCAATTTGATATTTGATATTGAAGTATATAGTGCTTTCAATTGTACTAATCTACTCTTTTAAGAGTGTTATTGTACACGAGAATTGTTTCTTGTTTCTTATAGTTATTGACGATTCAAGGATTGTTTGGATCGTTGGACCAAGCATGGGGTATCGCTTGGAGAGGGAGTCCTACCCATAAGGAGGGATTTGTAAAGGTTTGCTCTGCCCGAAAGGGAGAGCTATAATGGAATCCTTAAGTGTTAAGAGGACATAAGCTGAGGATAAGTCGAACCTCATAAAAATTTCAGTGTCACTTTTACCCTTCTCTTTACTTTCAGCATATATATAGTGTTATGTGTATGTAAAGTGCAAGTTGCTAAAATTAAAAACTAAGATAAAGAAGACTCTTAACTCAAGAAAGTACGCTTGATTAAACTTTTACGGAAATTCAAAAGGAAGTACGTTGTTTAATTATTTGAGGAAATCTTAGTTGAGAGAAAGCAAACAAAGTTAATTCTTTACAGGGCTTGAAACAAACAAATACCTTGAGTTCTTGTAAAAGCTGAAAATTGCCAAAGAGTTGCATATCATATCTTGATTGGGTATTTTGTGGTTGATTACTTTAGTTGTTGATTGGTTATTTGGTTATTTAAGTTTTGCTTACTTATGTTGTGTTTAAGTGTTGGTTTGTGGATTAGTTAAATCACTAAGCTTTTGCTGTGTAGTTGATAAATTAACAAGTGATTGAAGATTCTTGAAAAGAATTAAAATAAAATTTTAATAACCCAATTCACTGCTCCCCTCCCCCACTTGGGGCTTCACCTTGACTTTCGAGATATATACAAGTCTTTCTCATTTTCCATAGAAGATTGGGATTTTAGATCTTCCAATTATTTCATCACCTTTTCATTCTTGTTTTCTAATCCCTTGATTTTTAAATCCTTTTCTCTTTCAGTAAGATTTTTATATTCTAATTCTTTCATTACAGTTTTATTCTTATTTTTCAATGAAGTGTATCGTTTAGTCATATTAACTAGAATCTTATGAACCTTGAATAGTTCACTTTGTAGTTCTTCATAAGATGGTTTACTCTCACCATTGGATTCATCAGATGAGTCATCACAAGAATCATTAAATGATTTGAATGAGGAGTTTTGTTTTTCATCATCGTCTCATGCCATAAAGCAAGTATTAGCAACCTCTTGGTCACTTGATTCACTATCTGAACTACTTGTACTTATATTGTCTTATGTAGTGGCTTTCATTGCCTTTTTTTTTTTCTTCTTGGAATCCTTCTTAAGTTGTGGACAATCCGATTTTATGTGTCCAACTTTCTTACATTTATAATACGTTAGATGTTCAGCCTTTGTTTTCTTCTAATTGATTTCTTCTTCTTCTTCTTCATCTGATTTTGAGTTCCGAATTTTTCTTGTAAATTTATTCTTCTTTCTAAGGATTTTTGCAAGTCTTTTAATTATGAAGGCCACATCATTTACGTTCATCACTTCTTCATTTTCATCACTAGAGCTTTCACTTGAAGCTTTGAAAGCAATGGATTCCTTGGTTTTAGGTTTTCCACTTCTTTTGTTTATTGTCATCTCATATGTGAGAAAAGAACCTATTATTTCATATAAGGAGGTAATTTTCAAATTTCTTCCTTCCGTAATTGCTGTGGTCTTAGGTTCCCAAATTTGTGGAAGTCCTCTAAGAATTTTTCGGATCATTTCATAAGTTGAGTAATTTTTTCCTAAGGCATGGAGGGAGTTTATTATATGGGTGAACCTAGTGTACATACTAGTGATGGTTTCATCTAAGTTCATCCTAAAAGCTTCATAATCGCTTGTGAGCATGTTGATTCTACTATCTCTAACATCAACTATTTCTTAATAAGTTACTTCAAGTTTATCCCAGATTTCTTTAGCTGATTTACATGTCATGACCTTATTGAATTCATTTACATCAAGAGCACAATATAGTGCATTCATTGCACTTTAATTTACTTGTAACATTTTAAAATCATTGTCGGTCATCTCTTTGTCTTCTTTAGGTATTTCTTTACCATCTACGGTTTTAGTGGGGATAAGGTCACTATATGTGACAACTTTCCATGCTTTCAAATCCATAGTTTGTAAATAGATTCTCATTCTTTATTTCCAAAAGGTGTAGTTTACACCGCAGAAAAGAGGTGATCTATATGAGGATTGACCTTCAGCAAAGGGAAATACACCTAGGTGTGCCATTGGGATCTTTATTTAGCTTCTAGTTAGGATTTACTACAACCCCGCTCTGATACCAATTAAAAAGTAAGGTGTACTCCCAAGAGGAAGATGAATTGGGATTAAATTTTTTTCTTTAGAAACTTCTTTAGTTAATTCTTTTTCAACCCTTTTTAGTTTCAACAAACATATATGTAAGATTTGAATTTAAATCACAAGTCCAGCTAAGAATTAATTTAGTTATAATTCATTATGAATGAGAATACCAAATTAAATACTTCGTAGGTTTCTTAAGACTTCTTCCAACAACTTAGATCAACACCCAATGAATTTAATTTAATCAATCAAGATAAGCTTCAATATAAAAAAATATATCAATGCTTTCAAGATTCAGCTTTTGAATGTCAATCCACTTAACAAGATGAGCTTGATTTCTCAATATGAAACACAATAAAAAATTCAACCAAGCATCCAAAACTCAAGTATTGATGTCAAATATGTAACTTGAATTATGCAATCAATCAATATATTAATGAGCTTTGGTATTGATCAATCAACATACTCCCTTGTGGTTTCCGTAATAATATTGATCAATCAACGTACTCCCTTACGGTTTCCGCAATTCCCAAAAGTAAATTAATTTTCAGCAATTAAATAATCAATCCACGCAGTTTGTATATATATGCAAAAACTTAAAGAGAGTAGGGAAGAGAGAGTGACACCAATATTTTACAAGATTCGGCTATCCCCGCCTACATCCTCGCCTTAGGCAACACACCTAAGGATTCCACTATACCCTCCTTTATGGGCGGAGCAAACCTTTACAACACTCCTTCAATAGGATAAAGCCCTCCTCTCCAAGCGATACCCCACACTCGGTCCAACCCTGAACCGTCAAGAAAACAATAAAACTGCTTACGTACAAGAATCACTCTCAAAAAGAGCAGATTAGTACAAGATATAGCACAGCTAAGAATATTTCAATTTAAATATCAATGAAGAATAGAATTGAAGCTCAAAAAAATATATCACTGGGATCTTTCTTTTGATTGATCAAACTTAGAATTTATGCTTAAACATTGGTAAAAAATAACTCAGCAAGTCTCAGAAAAACTTCAGCAAGTATGTGAGCAAGAACGCTTTTTGAAAAGTATGAGAATTATAAGTTTGATTGCTGATTTGGATTCTTGGTATGATTTGATTTCTGAAATCATGTATTTATAGAGTTAAAAAGTCATGTTTTTGTGTTGCCTAAGTTACTTGGAGTGTTTCCCAAGTTTTGACAACGTTTGGGGCACAAACAACATAATTTGAAAACTTTCAAACGCTATTTTAAAATAGTTGTTATGAAGTTCAGTTGACTAGACTAGTTGGGGTTAATCGCCTAGACTTTGAAATTTAGCATAATATCAAAGTCAGAATGGGGTCAGGCACCTGGACTCATAGGGGTCAGTCAACTGGGCATATTCTGTCTTCCCAAATTTAATTCAGTATAAATGTCAGTCGCCTGACCAGACAAGGGTCAGTCACCTAAACAGTTAAAATCCTGCTTTTTAAACTTGTTTCCAAAAAATCTTACCAATTTGTTTTTAAACTTTTTAAAAGTATTTTTCGGGATTTTCAAAGTATGGTCTCTAAGTCCATGATTAACCCTAATGAGCTTCAAAGCATTCAAATTGATTTTTAATTGAAGTACTTACACAAGACTTTCTTTAAGACTTAAAACTTTCTAACTATGAAGTCTTCATGTATTTCTTACTTTGAATCCATCTTGTCTTTGAGCTTCAATATCCTTTAAGTTTCATCAGATTTTTCTATCTTTGAATCCAAGTTTTTCTTTCTTTAATTTTCTTTTGTTTCATTATGGCCCAAGCATAATCTTCGTGTGAGCTTCTTTACAAATTCTTAAGCTTGATCCTTTAGAGACTAAATATGTTATAAAAATTTTTGAGCTTTATCTCTTTTTATGAAATCTTTTAAGCCCTGAAACATATCTTAGCAAAACATGTTAAGATCCTTTACTTTGTTATCATCAAAACAAGATTCGTAAACCTTGTTAGGTGAACAATCTACTGAACTTCAATTTATAAATCATTTGAGAGTGCATTTAGATTTTCAAAGTGTACAAATCAGCTTTTTAAGAAGCATTTTCTTTGTACAAAAACGTTTTTTCGAAACTGCCCTTCACGGTTCGGGTTGTGAACCGTGGCCAAGTGAGGGCACATCACATGTAAAGGTAGCTCCGCCTAAAAGGAGTGGGTTGCGGTGTGATCTACACTGAGCGAGGGTATATCGCTCAGAGAGGTTGGTCCGCCTAAAAGGACTGATGACCAAGCGTGGGATATCGCTTAAAAAGGGGGGCTCCACCCTATTTGAAAGAGTGTTGTATAGAGGGTCTCCACCTTGTAAGGAGTGTAAACATTTTGACTCCGCCGGGTTAAGGGAGTTGATTAGTAAAATCTTTGGGGGATTTGTCCAAGGCGAGGACATAGGCAGGTATAATCGAACCTCGTTAAAATCTTTGCGTCATTCTCTCTCTTTCTCTCTCTCTTACTCTTTATATTTTCACACGTGTATGTTTGCATTCATTATTATAATTGTTTTACATAAATGCATTTTTTTAATTGGGATATTGTTCGATGAATCGGTTTAATTAATCCACAAAGTTTTTAAAACTTAATTCACCCCTCCTCTTGGGATCACACCGTTCCCCTCAGAGAGCACTTCCCTCAACTAGATTAGGGGCTATTAAATCTTCCTTTCTACCTTATTCCAAGTTATTTTAGGCCTACCCCTGCCCCTTTTTGCATGTCAGAAACAATAAGTAACTCACTCCTTGTTGACTTTTTGAGTCCAATCCCTGATTTTGATTATGACAAACTGCATGTTACTAATGTGTGTGCCTAAGTATTTGAACAGGTTAATCATTCAGATCACACACATGAAAGTGAAGTGGAAGGCAAAGTGGACTTAAAGTACATTATCCTGGCTAATTCCACGAAAAGTCAAAAGAAAAAGAAGAAGATACTGGTTTTAATTGTATATGTGTTTTTGTTTTGTTGTTTGGTATGTAATAATTATTATGGGTTGTAATAATCTGCATATCATGCATATAGGACTATAAGCTCAAGACCAGATTGACCTTAGGGATCACCCTTCGGTCGATCGACGACAGGTTATTTTAGGCTAAGTTGAAATGTCTAGAACCTTATAATGACCCTAGTTCCTTGCAGTTACACATAAAATAATCCTCAAGATCACATATAATATTAGGGGATCAATTGGCTTAAAACGAGACTTAAAAGGCTAATTCGGGCGACCAAACCTTCATGGTCAAAAACATGTCGGGTGATCGAACTATTGAAAGGTCAAAGCGTTGATCAGACTTCGGACGAACCAAAAAGAGCACCACCGTCCTCGGTCAACCGAACGTCCATTCTCACCTTTTTCACCAATTCGGCAGCTCGAACCCTCATGTTCAATTCTGCCTTGGGCTATCAAATATTCAAGTTTGGTAAACTGAACTTGTCACCGGGCGACCGAACCGCAGTCTTTTGAAATAGCCTTTGGTTCAACAAATCAAACCAAAATTCAGGCACCCGAACGTTCAAAAATAACTTTTTTTGTTATGTTTGTTTGAGCGGCCAAACTTCAAGTCAGGCGCTTGAAACTATCGGGTTGCACAATTTTTCATCGTGGTTAAGAAGGGCTAAATGGGGTTAATTTTATTAAACACATTTAAAACAAATTATAAACAAACCCTAGTGTCCCCAACGGCTATATTTGTCCTCATGTCTATATATATGGGATCATTTGCTCAATTAGTAAGTGATTAGCATATGGATTAGGAGAAAAATCCTCTGAAATTTTCAAAACTTATTTTTTCAATACTAATCTCATATACTCATCCATTTGCTCTTCCCTTACAAAATCAAAGAATTTTTGAGTGATTTCATATTATTCCCACTTAACCAAAACTCTCATTCTTTATTATGTGTTTGATTTTGATTTGAGAGTCTACCAAAGTTTTCCCCCAATTTAACTCAATAAATCCATTGTGTGGGAAACTTTGTAGCTTGTGGGTCTTTGCACTCACATTGCAAGACACCTAAAGCTTAGATTTTTAGTGTGTGCAAAAATATTTTTTTTTAAGCTTATTTTCAAACATCTCTTGTGCTAGTATCTTAAGAAAATGTTTTTAGAGATTATTTGATTTCATTTGCTGAAAATCTTTAAAACTCTAAACTGTGATTGAGATATTCTATACTTTGTTTCAAAGATAAGGTTGTTAGTACATTCATTGCGCTTGATTAGATATAGACATTGTATTGAATGTAGATTGCACATATACATCACTAAGCTTATAAATTCTATATTATTGATGTGCATTGATTGATTATAATTGGTACATATCTACTTGATTGAAAAGCACAATCACTGTACCCGGTTTGGTTTGTACTGTATTAAAATACTATTGTATTCCAGGCGGGGCCTGAGGGGGTTTGATTTAACTTGGAAGGATCAGATTGGGGTCAGCCCTGTGAATTTGACCTCGAGCCTTCTTTGCCCTGCAATGAGAGTTTGTGAAGGTTGAGGTCAACCTTGGGAATTTGACCTGGTTGTACAGTGCCGCTCCACCGGTTGAGTGAGTCATAATGGAATCCTTATACTTGTGAGCCAAGGCGAGGACATAGGCAGTATTGGCCGAACCCCGATAACATATTTTGTATCGACTCTCTGTTTAATTTCCGCACTTTCAATTCCGCACATGTATGCTAGTACTTGAACTGCTGTGATTGTTTTAATTGTTTAAATATTTGCATACATACTTGCTTAAGGGAATTGAGTATATTTTAGAAAGACTCTAGGTTGTGTAATACCATTGCCGAACTAGTTGAACCTAGGGGAGAAATTTTTAAATCTCCAATTCACCCCCCCCCCCTCCCTCTTGGGTATACACCAAAGCTAACAATCTTCACTAGTTCTCTAATAGGCTTACATTTCAAATGCTCAAACCATCCGAGTCGTTTTTATAAAACTTTTATTTTAATTTTAAGGGTATTCTATAATCATACAACACAACTAACACACTCCTCCATTTTACCCAACTTACTTTAATTCTATGTTTTACATCTTCTTCAATTTCCATTTCCGCTTGCATAATAGATCCAAGATATCGAAATCTATTAGTGTTAATAATTTCTTGACTATTAGGTTTAGTCTTCTCTTCACTACTCCTTACGTTCCTACAATTACATTTCATATATTTTGTCTTATTCCTACTTATCCTAAAACTTTTTGGACTCTAATGCGATTCTCCAAAGCTTATGTTTTAACTTAGATTGCACTTTGTTCCTACTTTCATCAATCAATACAATAGCATATGCAAAAAACATACACCGAGGGATCTCATTTTGGATATTTCTAGTAAGTTCATCAACCACTGAAGTAAAAAGATAATTAAGGACTTAAGTAGAACTTTGATGTACACCTATTATGATTGGAAATCCCTATATTCCCTTCCTATAGAATGTTAGTCATTACTCTATCATACATATCCTCAATAGCCTTAATATATCTACTACAAACCCCTTTCTTTTGTAAGACCCACCAAAGAATTTTCATAGGTACTCTATTATATGTTTTCTCTATATCAATAAAAACCATATGCAACTCCCTCTTCTTTTCTATAAACTTTTCTATTAATCTTCTTAAAAGATAAATAGCTTTTGTTGTTGATCTCCCATGCATAAAACCAAATTGATTCTCTGAAATCCTTGTTTCTAGTCTTATTCTTTGTTCAATTATCCTTTCTCGTAATTTTATCAAATGACTCATAATCTTAATTTCATGATAATTAAAATAATTCTGAATACCACCTTTGTTTTTATATAAGGGTATTAACATGTTTTTCCTCCATTCTTCTGTCATTTTCTTGATTTTTATAATAACATTGAAAAGATTAGTTAACCAAATATTTCCTTTATCTCCTAAATATTTTCAAATTTCAATTAATATGTTATGTAGTCCTATATATTTCATATTTTTCATCTTTTTTAATGTCATCTTAACTTCAAGGACTCTAATTTTTCAAATAAATCTCCTATTTTTATCTTTTCCTCATATGTCGGTTCCAAGTTCAATCTTTCATTTTAGTTTTCATTAAACAACTTGTCAAAGTATCGTCATCACCTCTCTTTGATGTCTTCTCTAATTAAAACATTATCACTATCGTCCTTTACACATTTATCAACTAATTTTTTGCATTTCTTTTGTCTAGCTCTAGTAAATTTATAAATATCGTTTTTTCCTTCTTTTGTATCTAATCTAGTATTTTAAGTATCATAAGCTCTATGTTTAGTTTTATTAGTAGTTTTTTTTTTGCATTTTTTTGCATTTTTTCTTTCCCCTTTATACTTTTCAAGATTATCTATGTTTCTACAACGTTATCTTATTTTATGCCAATTTCTTTTTGTATTAGCGGCTTTTTGGACTTCTTCATCCCACAACTAGCTTTTTTTACTTGCATGAATTGGTTAAAAGGATTCATATAGTCAACCTCACCTAGTGAGACTTCAAATTTGGTTGTCGTTATGTTAATAAATCAACATGTTTCATAAGTTGGGACATCTCTATAAGCACATAGTTGACAGTTAACCTACACCACTATCACGTCAATTCTCTCAATATTCCTGCATGGTATGGTTCTCCACTTAATGCTTCACACAATCCTATAATCCAAAGGCAACAAAATCAGGTAGTAATATACCAATAGTTACATCATGTGAAAGACGATGCAGTACAAGTTATCGTATACAAACTTAACTAGTCAACTAAAAGCAAACTGCACTTTCACCACACTAACAAGCTCAAAATCATTGGATACAAATGAAGTGGAAACAGAAAAAATGAAAGTTAACATGAATCACATAATAAATTACGAAGAAGCGCAATCAATCTCCATAGGTAATGTGTATTTAACAAGGGAAGCAAGAAAGCTAAACTTTTTTTTTTTTTTTTTTTGTAAAAGAGGGCGGCACCTCCTATCTTTATTAGAAAACCCCTCACTTATGGCAGAGGAATACTGTAATTCTAGCTGACTTAACAAATTTATTCAAAACCAATAAACCAATGACCAACAACCAAAGAAATAAATAAGAATTTGACAACTATAAGTGGAAAACTAACAAAACTCTGGAAGGTGTCGAGAAATAAACCATCCACTACAGCCTTCACAAACACCAGCACAAAGCATTACGAGCGCAAGGAAGGAAATCCCAACAAATCCAATCGAATCATTCCCCTGACTTGCTATGGAAGACCATCTTGCCAACTATATGATCGAGATATACCACATTCACCCTACTTGGCAAAGAAATCCGAACTTTGATTTGCCTCTCTGTACGCATGTTCCACTTTGTAATGTATGTCTCTTAATGCTAACACAAGCTCTTCCCACAATTCCCATAAGTTCCAAGCCGAACACTTCCCAGAATTAATCCATTGAAACAACAAAGTAGAGTCATAGGCAATCTCCACTAGATGAAACCCGAGATCTTTGCACAAATTAATCCCTATAATAATCGCTTTCAATTTAGCCATATTATTGGTTTCATAACCCAGTAATGAGGAAAAAGCTGCTATAAATAATCATTTTTCATCTCTTATCACGCCTCCACCACCACAATTACTTGGGTTACCTCTACAGCTTCCATCCACATTCAACTTAACCCAACCTATCTCAAGTTTACACCATCTGACTACACGAGAAATACGAACCCTCACATTTTTTACTTGAATATCCAAAGCACGAAAGACTGCAATATCCGTACAAGAAGCAGGTGGACATCTAGATAATTTTTCTGAAATGGATCTCATCCAATATTTAATATCAAACTACACAGTTGACACTGAATCATGAATTGATTCCATTCTGACTCTATATCAACGAGTCCAAAGTCTCCAAATGATGAGACTAGGTATGAGACCTACCAAAATGCCTAACTGTGAGACCCATTTCGCACAACTAAACCAGAAATTAACTCTGATTTTTCATGTATTCGTTGTCATACAACTAACACCCAATGCCACTACTGCTTGTTTCCAAACCTCCTGAGCAAAAGATCCTATGCAAAACACATAGTCTAGAGATTCAATCTTGGCATTTGAATAACAATCACACCGAGAGGCCATCTGAACACCAACTTCTTGAATACGAGTATCAACCGAATGACAAGCGAACCAAGACTTCCACATACAAATTGACACCCGTTTTGGCAACATAGGATGCCTGATCTATTTTGAAACTAAAAATTCCTCTTTACGCTCCCTTATAATTTCTCAAGCACTTGCCATGGTAAATTTCTCATCTGTTGAAGGTTCCTAAATTACTGTATCAGGACCCTCCTTGCAAGAAATAGCAAAGTTCATTACTTCCTCAGCTTGTTCTTCACCCAAAAGATCCACTAATAAATCAACACTCCACTCATCTCTATCCCAAGAATCTCATGTTCATAGCTTATGGTTTCTGATTTCCTGAACCTTAGCACAAAGGAGATCGAAGGCTAACCAACGATCAAACCAGAAAGAGGCCGACCCTTTTAAAATTTAAACCCGAACATGCTCTAATACTTCAGGTATCACACGTGCAATCGATCTCCAAAATCTAGTTCCTTCATCTGGCTTTATTTCTCTTAAGTGGTGTCTATTATTCAAATACTTGGCTTTAAATAATTGGGTCCACTGATTATCCATAGTTAACAATCTCCACACAAACTTCATATGCAATGATTTTTTTACTTCCTCAAAATCCCTAATACACAAACCACCCTCACAAATAGACTTACATATATTAGGCCAGGAATACTATTTCCTTTTCCTTTTATCATCACATACAAATTGACACCCATTTTGGCAACATAGGATGCCAGATCTATTTTGAAACTAAAAATTCCTCTTTACGCTCCCTTATAATTTCCCAAGCATTTGTCGTGGTAAATTTCTCATCTCTTGAAGGTTCCCAAATTACTGTATCAAGACCCTCCTTGCAAGAAATAGCAGAGTTCATTACTTCCTTAGCCTGTTCTTCACCCAACACATCCACTAATAAATCAACATTCCACTCATCTCGATCCCAAGAATCTCGTGTTCATAACTTATGGTTTCTGATTTCTTGAACCTTAGCACAAAGGGGACCAAAGGCTAACCAACGATCAAACCAAAAAAAAGGCCGACCCTTTTTTAATTTGAACCCGAACATGCTCTAATACTTCAGGTATCATACATGTAATCGATCTTCAAAATCTAGTTCCTTCATCTGGCTTCATTTCTCTCAAGTGGTGTCTATTATTCAAATACTTGGCTTTAAAGAATTGGGTCCTCAGATTATCCATAGTTAACAATCTCCACAAAAACTTCATATGCAATGATTTTTTTACTTCCTCAAAATCCCTAATACACAAACAGACTTACATATATTAGGCTAGGCATACCATTTCTTTTTCCTTTTATCATTTACTCCACTCCAAAAAAACATTCGATAACAAAGAATTTATCTTTGTGAATACAATATTAGGAATGTCAATTACCGTCAATTGATGAACCATCATTAATGATAATACATGCTTAATTAAAGTTAAGCGGCTCCCTTGAGATAAAAGTTTAAATTTCCAACCCGCTATCTTTTTCCTCAATTTAGCAACTAGAGGCTCTAAAATACAGGTCGTAAAATGACCCGATACCAAAAGAACACCCAAGTATGTAGTAGGATCCTCCTTTCGCAAAGCCAATCATCCTTAACAAGGATCGCTTCCGAACATAAGCAATTCTATTTGACAAAAAGATACTTGACTTGTCTTTATTTATCATTTGACCAGACTAATCCTCATATTTCTTAAGACTCTTGATAAACAATCGAATGGAACTTCTCTTATCATTGGCAAAAATAAGAATGTCATCCGCATAAAGTAGGTGAGATACCAAAGGCGCTCCACGAGGATGATAGTAAGCTCCTATCTTATTCTTCATAAATTTTTTCTTTAAAAGTCGAGAAAGAACTTCCTGCAAAATAATAAACACATAAGGAGATAGAGGGTTTCCTTAGCGAAACCTTCAAGAAGGTTTAAAGAAACCTTTATAAGTGGCATTCATCATAATGGAGAACCAAGGAGAGGAAACACATTCCGCCACTAAACCATAGAATCTCTGGGAGAATCAAAAGCTTTTCAGAACCAAGTTTAAAAAATCTCAATCGACCCTATCATATGCCTTTGTCATGTCAACTTCAATCATAACATTTCCACCATTAGACTTCTTATGCAGTGAATGAACCATTTCTTGTGTCAATGTAATATTTTCAAATATACTTCTACCGAGAATGAAAGCTCCTTACTCTGGAGAAATCAAAGAAAACAATAAACCTATCATTCTTGCAACAATAATTTTTGAAAAAAATTTTGTTGATAACACTACAAAGACTAATAGGCCTGAACTTGTCAAAACTCTGAGGATTCTAAACATTTGGGATTAGAAAAATGTAAGATACAGAATAAAATCTAGGAAGAGGAGACCTAGCAAAAAACTCTCTAGCTGCATCGATCACTTCTTTTACAATATCCCAACAATCATGGAAAAAAGTAGAACCAAAACCATCCGAACCTGGGCTACTATTTCTCGAGATAGAAAGAATAGCATTGCTTACCTTCACCTCGTACGGTGCACAACAAAGAGCAAAATTCTCCTCTTCAGAAACCATAAGAGATATAATATCATCAAGGTAAGCTGTTCAACTGGGTCCTACATCTGTTAAGAAAGATTGAAAATACCTTACGGCACCCTCATGAACAACCTCCATAAAATCCAACATTTCTCCATTCAAAAGGTTCAACAAATGAATCATAGCCTTCTTCCTATTTTGGTTCACAAATGCATGAAGAACTTTGTAATATTATCCTCCGCCTCCAACCACTTCTTTTTAGCTTGCTAAGAAAATACGAATCTCCTCCCTCTTTTCCCATGCTTCCAACTCGAGTTTTAGTAAGGAAGAAATCTTCCTCAATTTCTAGTGAATACCCTTCCTGAAACTGAGCCTCTAGACCCTCCATACTTTCCTCCAGTTTTTTAATGTTCCGATGTACATGTCCAAATACCTACTTGTTCCAGTTTCGAATTGCAACTTTCGTATGCTTCAATTTAGTAGCAAGTCTAACTAAACCCGTGCCAAGGAATTCCTCGCTCCAGGCTTCCTCTACGCAAGACTTAAAAGACTAATTAGTGTTCCATATATTCTAATACCTGAAGGGAGAAGGACCATATCTATGTAAATCTCTATGAAATCGAATAATCAAAGGATTATTATCTGAAGTCCTCCTATTTCCAAACTCAAAATAAATATTTGGCAAAGATTGGAGAAGAGTCGAATTATAGAGGACCCTATCCAATTTTGCCCAACTCCGAGAATGTCCACAGTGACCATTACACCAAGACATGTTGCTGCCAGGAACAACCAAATCCATAAGACCACAGTTGTCCAAGCAAGTATTAAATTCCTCTATAGCCAATAATGGCCTCGTATGACCACTAATATGTTCCGAATCTAAACGGATGATATTAAAATATCTCGCCACTAACCAAGGGAAATCATCCCTCTTTACAAACTCCAAATCATTCCAAAGATCTCGTCGATCTGTTTGACGAAATTTAGCATAAACAAATGAAGACAAGAACTTCTAGTCCACAAAACTAAAAATACCCGAAATAACTTGATCAGACATATGTTGCAACTCAAAGTGCACTCCATTTTCCCAAAACATCCAAAGTTTAGCCCCACTGATGCATCCACACAAAAATTCAAAAAATTTAGAAAGCCAGCCCATTGCAACATCAAACTTTCATCAGAAAATGGCTCTGAAAAAACCAAAATAGAAGACGAAAATTTTCTCATTAACTTTTGTAAACGACTTTTAGACGTATCTAAACCCCGCACATTCCACACTAGAATTGTATTAATCATAAATCAAATTTCTTTGAACAGGTAATAACCCGTTGAGACTTCTTCTCGCTTTGTCCATTAATATCCTTTAACTTAACAAGCGGAACATGTAAATCATCATCCGAACAATAGCCTTTTTTCCATGGGAGTTCCTCTAAAGTATTTTTCTCCACATCCCTATCCGATTCACAATTATATAGGACATACCTGGGCATGATTGTACACTCTTGTTCCAAGATTTTTGAAATTATGTTACAAGATGTCATCAACTGATCAAGCACTACAATAGTATCTTCCACTATTAAAATATCAGCGTCTGGAGCACCCAAGACTGGTTCAACAATCTCCTCCCTCTGCTCAATCTCATATTGTTTTGTGTTCATCTGAAAAATCTCCACTTCAAGTCTTGGTTCTTCAGGTAAAAACTCCCCCTCTTCCATCTCACTTTACGGAACTATCTCAACCACTAGCAAAATTTGTGATGTCGTTGCACCCTCTTGAACATGATCCACCTCTAAAGTTTCTTCAACAATGCATGGATCTCTCAATTCTCTCTGAAGTTCTTTCCTTTTATTCACATGCTTCACACGCCAAACTTCTTGTCAATTTTCTTGTCTAACATTTTTCGTATCCTTACGTTTATCCTCAAATTTATGTTTCCTTTCACCCACTCGGCATGCCAACTTGGAATGCCCTTGTCTATGACATTTCTCACAATAAAATTCTTACTTTTCGTACCTCACTTCCTACCAATTTTTTTCATTTGCAGAAACAACAATCAAGAAAGCATCCACCTGATTTGCTAATAAATCCACTTCCACGCACATTCTCGCACTCGTAGCCCTGGTTCGATCAAGTGTAGCATTGTCAGTTCCCAAATATCGACCAAACCTTGTGGCTAGAATCTGTAAACAATTAGGCATGTACATATGCATCGAAAGACTAAGGAGAAATAACCATTGAGAGGCCAAGGATGGTTCCTGCTTCAAATTGAAATCATTTGTCCATCGAAAAAGACGAAACGGAACCTAGCCAAAATTCTTCCTTCATATGAACCAGTACGAGAAAATCTCGTTTATTATTCATTTGAACCAGTACGTGAAAATCATCCATGAAACTAACAGAATGGATCTCTGAAAGGAACCTAAGACTTTATGATATTTAAAACGAATAACGTCAATGGATGGCCTAGAGCACAAAAATTTCAAAAATAACACAAATCGAAAATCTTCCGCCGCTTTGTTCATCTTAGCCTCAGAGAAAATGAATCATATGTCTCCATCTATATCAACAGTATATCTCATGACTAATTTGAAAGAGGAAGACGACAAGTTAACAGTGTGAGAATGTGATACTACATGGGCGTACGACAAAAATCCTGAACCACCTTTAGGAAGAGGCCCCACTAGTGAAGGATCCACTAGAGGGCCGGCATGCACCGCCATTGAACCTTAGGTCCGTAGGCGCCTAACTTCAGCGAGTCTCAGTCAGATTCATACCCAGGAGGAGCTCACGCCAGCAGCAGCGGTGGCAGGCTGCACCTACTCCTGCTTGCGAAAAACACTGGCGAACAGCGTAAGATCGTCCTTGTGTCGAAGGGGTAAGAGAGCTATCAGAGAGCGGCGGCGAGGCGTGGTCGCGACAGCGATGGCAGGCGACAATGATGGCAATGATTTGGTGGTTTGCAATGGTATGCAGCACCAACCAGAGAAAGAGAAGCACGGCTGGCGATCGAAAATTCTCTGCAACTGCAAATCAAGCGTTCGCTGCCGCCACCCTTTCCACCCCACCGCCCCCCCCCCCCCCAGCCCACAGAGTCTCATTGTGTCCAAGGGGCAAGAGAGTTGTCAGAGAGATCGGTGGCAAGGCGTGGTCGCAACAGCGATGGCAGCAATTTGGTGGTCTGCTATGGCGATCTCAATGTCGTCGAGGAGAGACAACTCCATGCTAACTATGCAGCGTCGATCGGAGAACACGGTCGACGATCGGAAGTTCCCTGCCCTAGGGTTTTTCCTTGCTCAGTTTTAGAGTGGGCATGTTTACAATAACTAGTGGGTTTAGAAGATTGATGAGCACACCTTTCCTAAAGAGCTTTCGATGCAAGTTTAACTCTTTAACATAAGGAAACATTAACATTACTCATCCATTTTTACTAGTGGTGGGCCGCCCAAAATTGAATAAGGCAAAAAGAACCCGTTCTAGAAAACATCCAAGAAAATTGACAAGTTAATTAAAATAATGAATGGATATTTGAGCCAACAAATAGGCTATTAAACCTAAGAATCACAAAACCTATTGAAAAATTTCAGATTTTCTGGAATTAGAAAAGAATAGAAATGTATTTGAACTTAAGTTGTATTTAATAAGATTTTTATTGGTTCAGCACAAGACTTCAAATCTACATTTCTACTTGAGTTGCAATTTTACTTTAATGTTACACTCGTTATTGTGTCCAAGCTCACCCTCTAACAAAAAATTAAATTATATTTCAAAAATGTTTAGTAAATTATAGAATATTTAATAATTTTAGTATTATAGTTAGTTATATAACAATAATATAAAATACTCTACTATTGTGAAACACTGTAGTGTTACTGTAAATAATATCCAAGTGTTTTATCTATCATTTTTAAAATATTCAACAATAAATTACTTTATTATATAATATCATCCTATAAGGTTTGTCTATGCATATGTTTAACATCATTTTTAAACATTAAAACAAAACTCCATAAATACCCTAAGCTTCGAACTCCCAGAAAGAGTTTAGGGGGTAAGCAATCGAAACAGTACAAGATTGGAAATAAAATTGTACAATGGAGGTGGACATCCAACCGAATGTCCACCAACTAGTTGTCTAAGACCAAACATTTTTTTTTCCCCTGAATGCTTAAATACTGTAAATTCAAAGCTCTGAATTTATTGAAATATACTAACTTTATGCAAATTTTTCCAAGAAAACTTTAATAGAAAATTTGAGTAAAGTTCAATCCAAATTCACACATTTTCAAATTTACAACCCCAAATTTTGAGCTCAAATGCAATATTAGAAATTCCTTTCCATCTCTCACCCCCTCAGAGGAGGCTGCCTAAGCACAGCAAAAAGTTGAAAGACAGCAACCACAAAATGCTGGCCTTCATTTCTAATAATAGTAGTAGAGACCCCTAAAAATAAAAAAACAGGAACAGTCGCGAGAGCTCTTGTCAAAGACTAATTAATTAGAATAGCTACTAAATTCTCAGGAAATCAACCATATTGTTTTGGGGCCATGTTCCAATAAAGTCGTTGATACATGAACCTTCTAACAAGGTCAGAGCTTCTTCTCCGAAGGGCACTCAAAACTACAACAGCCTATCTCCTGCTTAAAACATAGGACTAGAGAACTGCAAAAGCCCTAAACCAAAGGTATGTAAAAATCCCTAGTTAGATTAAGAGGTACATGGAGATGTCATAATTGGCTTCAATTAGTCTCTTAATCTAGCATTACCAGACCAATTTGCTGTGGGAGACGGCGTAGCATGAAAGCTCGAGCAGTTGCCTACCTTTGAATTAAGCCTGAGAGTTTTCACCAAGGGAACCAGCGACTGCACAACATCTGCCATCAGTGGCCTGTAATCTGCCTCTGGTTGCACGCACATTGCAGCAATAGCAGCCACCTGAATAACCTCCTTCATTGAATATTGGCCCTCTAAAGCAGGATCCATAATCTGCACAACCTTCTCTCTGTCTGTGAGCCGGGGCAAAGCCTTAACAGAAACGAGAAGAAAGAGACAAGAAAGGAAGCATAAGAATGCAGAAGCACAGAAGAAATAAGGGGGGGAAAAAAAAGAATTAAAAGAAAAATGAAAGGCATATGTATATGCAAGTATGTACATACATACATATACACAACAATGTCAAATCAGAAGTGGATCATTCTCAAATTTAATAAAATGGGTTGAACAGGAACTTCACAGCAAAAAATAAAATAAGAGGGCGAACATTGTGTCTGACATTACACAAGGAATAAATTTAACACAGTAGAACCAACAGAAGGGAAGAGATGTGAAATTCACCCATGATACAAGAACTCCTTCCCCAGGTGCTTTTTTCACATCAACTGGAACTCTGCCTGTAAGCAACTCCAAAAGGACGACACCATAACTATACACATCTGATTTCGTTGTTAGATGCCCAGTTAATGCATACCTGTCCATAAGAAAAGAAATTAAGTTACATGCTACGAATGACATGGTCAAAGTTTTCACTAAGAAGTATATTTAAAAGAACGGTGACACTTCAAAGAATCTATTTAAGGAAGCAATAGGCAACAAAAATAACACCAATGTAAATGAAGAATCCACGTTTCTATATGAGATGGTCAAAAAGGCCTTACTCAGGTGCAACATAACCCTGGGTACCCAATACGCGAGTGGAAACATGTCCGCCAGCTTTGTCAGATCCTAGCTTTGCCAATCCAAAATCAGAAACTTTTGCATGGAAATTTTTGTCTAATAGGATGTTACTGCTCTTAAAATCTCTGTGGATTACTGGAGGGTATACACGTTCATGCAGATATTCCAGACCTTTTGCAGCTTCCAGAGCTATTCTCAGTCGGGTTTCCCAGTCCAACTTTGGACAAACAGTGTCAGAACCTGCACATTAGAACTTGACAATAAAATTTCAACCTAGATTGCTCACCCGACAGAGAACCTCACTTGCATGAAAGCTCTTGCACAATGAAATTAAAGGAATGGTGACCATATGAACAACTACTCAATAGGGAAAACACAAAATATGTAAATATGTTAAATAAACTGTCCAAGAAAAATTCACATGGAGACCAAAAGGGGTATAGCAAAGTGTCACGAGCTAAGCTTGTTCAGGGCATTATGCTTGCCTGTGACCGCTTATCTTGTGTGCTTAGGATGGGTTTCCATCACGTAAATACTAGTGTAGGGTTATTTTTTGTTAGTAGAGTCTTTGTAAGCCAAATAAGGCAGTATGACTCCTCGGTCACTTTGACGTTTCCTAGTGTCAGGATGATAATTACATAAAAACCTCTTTAGGGGAGGGTGAGTGTTCATCAATCATTGTAAAACTCACTAGCATTTGTCAACGTGCTTAGCCTACTTGCCTCCCTCGCTAAGTACACCATGTCAACGGAGGATTTGTTAATGAATTACGTTTGCTTCAATGTTTACTGCTTGCTTGCCACAGCTTTCATGAATTGATTATTGTTTCCGCTGCTATCTGAATGAATGTTAATGAAAATGCTTCGTGGATGAATGTTGGTAAACGATAGGCTGGCTAGTTAAGCAAGAGTGTTTTAACTAGCGTCACCCGGCCCCCTTCACAACGGTGTGAAAATAGTTGGACCGTGACATTTGGTATCAGAGCCAAGTCGGTGACACTTGGTGAGAGACCAAGGTTGAGTTTCTACGTGAATTCGATTGCCTTCGTTGTTGGATTTGGGAAGCTTTGGTAAGTGACCATGGCACCAAACACTGCTGAGAGGAACAGCGTGCTGGAAGCACAGGTTGAGACAACAACCAACACTATGGCCGCGGAGGTGGCCCAGATGAGAGAACTTGTTGATGAGGTGATGGAATCACAAAAACGTCAAGCAGGTTTGATAGGCGACATGTCAGAGGACTTTCGCCACACAGTTGAAACTTTGCAAGCCCGGATGGCAGATCTGGATGCAAAGATGAATGTGATGGTTCTTGCTATGGGGAACTCCAACACTCCGGGAGTTAGCAAGACCAAGGTACCAGAACCCAGGACATATAGGGGTGCTTGAGATGTCAAGGAGTTAGAGAACTTCTTATTTGATGTGGAGCAGTACTTTCGCGTTGTGAGGATGGCCTCAGAACAGGCAAAGGTGGATACTGCAACCATGTACTTGATTGGCGATGCCAAACTGTGGTGGCGTACCAAGTACAGAGAAATTGAAAATGGAAGTTGTGTAATTCATAGTTGGGCAGACTTGAAGAGAGAGCTCAAGGCCCAATTCTTTCCTGAAAATGTTGAGTATAATGCAAGGAGAAAACTGAGAGATCTCAAGCATACGGGGTCGATCAGCGAATATGTGAAACAATTTTCTGCTTTAATGTTAGATATTCGGGATATGTCGGAGAAGGACAAGTTGTTCTATTTTCTAAAGGGGATGAAACCGTGGGCAAGAATTGAACTTCATAGGCAAAGGGTTCAAGACTTGTCAACTGCACAAGCGGCTGCAGAACGCTTGACTGACTACACTAGTGATGATACCACTTCGTCCAAACGGTTTGACGGAGAGGAAAACAGTGGAAAGTCTTTCAAAAATGGCAAACCCAAGAGTGGGGGAGTCGACTCTAAATCATCAACCTCAAAGGAAGTTTCGTCGTCTCAAGGGTTCAACACACCCAAGGGAAAGGGTAAACTTGAGTGTTTCTTGTGTCGAGGTCCTCATAAAGTTTTTGAGTGCCCTCACAAAGTATCACTCAATGCTTTACAGGCTTCCATTGCAGAGCAGGCAGTGGAAGATGATGTGGAAGAGGATGATGCCCCGAGGGTGGGTTCAGTGCGGCTGGTGAGCGCATTGAAAAAGTAGGAAAAAACACCAAAAGTTACACGAGCAAAAGGGTTAATGTTTGTGGACTTGAGAATCAATGGGAAGAGCACCCGCGCTATGTGGATATCAGGGCTACCCATAACTTTGTTTTGCAACCAGAAGCTTGGAGACTCAACTTATCCTTAGAGAATGATACAAGACGCATGAAAGCAATTAACTCTGTAGCCCAGCCTACTCTGGGAGTAGCCAAGCAAGTTACTGTGAAGCTTGGACAGTGGGAAGGTCATGCGAATTTCATAGCGGTGCCATTGGATGACTTTCCAGTCATTCTAGGAATGGAGTTCCTAAGGGGGACGAGGGTAGTGTTGATGCCTTCGGCTGGTTCCCTATGTCTGATGGGAGATCACTCGTGCATTGTGCAAGTCGTTGCAACGAAATGAGACAACGAGAAGTCCCTTTTAGCCATACAACTCAATGAAGGATTGGGTAAGGGAGAGCAGACACGTCTAGCCACGGTGGTGGTAGACAAAGAAGTAGGCCAAGAGCTGAAACCTACGACCATCCAAGCGGTGTTAAATGAGTATAAGGAGGTGTTGCCGGATAAGCTACCTCACAATTTGCCTTCCCGATGGACTGTGGAGGATGAGATCGAGTTGTTATTAGGAGTGAAACCACCTGCTAAAGGGCCATGTCGGATTGCGCCTTGAGAGATAGTAGAGTTGGGGAAGCAACTTGATGAATTGGAAGCGGGATGTGTCCGCCCTTCCAAAACACCGTTGGGAGCATCGCTGTTGTTTCAGAGGAAACATGAAGAGCATCTACAGAAGGTATTCGACAGGCTGAGGGAAAACAGTCTGAATGTGAAGAAGGAGAATTTCTCTTTCGCTTGGCGGAGCAACAAATTCCTTGGTCAAGTGGTTGAACAAGGTCGTATCCGGAGGGGTATGGAGAAGGTAAGGATGATTCAAGAACGGAAGATCCCCACGAAAGTGAAGGAGTTGCGTTCCTTTCTTGGCCTTACTAGATACTGCAGGAAGTTCGTTGAGGGGTATTCGCGGAGAATGACTCCAATAATAAGACTACTAGGGAGGTATTATTGGCCGCACACGCGGAATGATGTGGTTGATTATGCCAAAACTTGTCTCACTTGCCAACAAGACAGGGGGGGCAAAAGAAGTATGGTACTTTCATGGCCGCACCAAAGTACTATTCGGCAGAGGAGACGACACAATTGTTCCTTGTGACTGTTGTGAAACATTGGGGTGTTCCCCAAGTTATTATTTGTGACCAAGATTTAATGTTCACTGACAACTTCTTAACAAAGTTTTTCAGGATATTCAGGTCACATCTTGACATCTCTTTGAGTTATCACCGACAGACAGACGGATAGATGAAGAGATTCAGAGAGCTACTAGATGAGTACTTATGTCATTGTATCAACGACAACCAGAAGAATGGCGTGCAACTACTTGATGTGGCTCCATTCTGTGGCAACGCCCAAAGGCGCTCAACAACCAACAAGAGCCCTTTTGAGCTTGTTACAAGCCAGCTGCCGCTGTTACCTCACACAGTGGGCAAGCCGTACAGACGAAAGAGTCACAGGGCGTACATCTTCACCAGTGAAGGGAGACAGAATGCAAAGTTTGCCCAAACCTATCTGGAGAAAGCTTCTGAGCAGATGAAGAAGTGGGCAAATCAGGAGAGAAGACCACAGTTTCATGTCAACTGCCTCAAGCCATTCAACGCCAATACCATCGACATGAGCAGAAGTCAGTCAAACAACACAGAGTTGAAGACAGTGCAACTTGACAGACATGAAGTTGAAGAGATCCTTGCATATAGAAAGTTCATATCCTCAAGGAAGAAGCAGCAGAAGTTCCTAGTGAAGTGGAAGTGCCTTGATGACAAAGAAATCAGCTGGATTTCTGTGGAAGATTTGAAGCCATTCGTGGACAAAGTAAAAGTGTACCTACCGCCAAAAGTCTACGAGGACGTCGACCGCATAAGTGGGTGCGAATGTCACGAGCTAAGCTTGTTCAGGACATTATGCTTGCCTGTGACCGCTTATCTCGTGTGCTTAGGATGGGTTTTCATCATGTAAATACTAGTGTAGGGTTATTTTCTGCTAGTAGAGTCTTTGTAAGCCAAATAAGCCAGTATGACTCCTCGGTCACTTTGATGTTTCCTAGTGTCAGGATGATAATTACATAAAAACCTCTTTAGGGGAGGGTGAGTGTTCATCAATCATTGTAAAACTCACTAACATTTGTCAACGTGCTTAGCCTACTTGCCTCCCTCGCTAAGTACACCATGTCAACGGAAGATTTGTTAATGAATTATGTTTGCTTCAATGTTTACTGATTGCTTGCCACAACTTTCATGAATTGATTATTGCTTCCGCTGCTATCTGAATGAATGTTAATGAAAGTGCTTCGTGGATGAATGTTGGTAAACGATAGGTTGACTAGTTAAGCAAGAGTGTTTTAGCTAGCGCCGCACGGCCCTTCACAACGGTGTGAAAATAGTCGGACCGTGACACAAAGCTTCCACAACCTCTCCATGCATTTAGAAATGAAACAAAATATCATTAATCAAGCACTGAAAACAGTGCTAAAATATTGGCAAAATACACTTGATGATCCTCAACAATGACACTTATTACCACATCCACGGGTCAAATGAAATACAATGACATCATTCTTAATTTTTCAAACAACCTTTTTTACCCTTATTAAAGTTCTTCCAATCCACCTCTCTCCTCTCTTTCCTCTTCTCCAACATCTTCTTCTTACCAATCTTTGCACAATCAGTGCTCAAGAGACATATTAAAGAGAGGAAAAGAGAGCTATGAACCCCTCCATTATGATACCCTAGAAGCTTCACTGGTTGTCTCAGAATGTCAGCATAAGGGATGGTAGTCTAAAACAGGGTCAATTATCATCACCAGCAGTTGCGATGAGGTCATTAGAGGCTTGAAGGAAGTCACTAGAGCTCATTGGTGTAGCGATAGAGGCACCTCAAAGGATCAAGGGGCATTGGATAAACAGAGAATGATTTGAGGTTGGGATCACCATCTTATCACTGACGTTCAAATTGCCAGGAATTCATATACTAATGTAGAATAGGATTTTGACCAGAGGAACTAGAGCAATTCTTACCCCTTTGTTCATGGTTAGTTGCATCTCTGTTGAAACCAATTTAAATTTCAAGCAAGGTGGAAGGTATGACAATTAAAAGACGCAAGCTCAGACCCACAAACGCTGAGATGACTAGGTGAGCGAAATGGACACAGAAAGAATCACATGACAGTTCATTTGACATTGGCATGAAAAGAAACATCCAAAGTCGGTCAAAGATTGCATATCTAGCCCCTTCTGCAATTTCATCAGCATCATTCTCTCTGCATCTTTGCCTCCCACGTAAGCTAAGAAGTAAGAACCTAATCCTTGTGGCTCTCTTCATTTCTCAATTCAAAGGTGGAAAGGAAGAGAGTTAATGTTAGGAATCAATGTTGTATTAGTATTATCATATTGAATTGATCCAAAGTTGGTGATGGATCACCGCGAATTCTAGATTTGGTGGTGAACTGTGGAGAGAACCTGTGAAAGATGCTACAGAAGGGTTATTTTCTGTTGATGGTGAATTGAAGAAAGATTTCTATACTTGGATCTAACCACTTCTTGTTTTACTCTCAGTTGCAAGGTCAGTTTTGTTTGTTGTTTGTTATAATTGCCATGAACATTAGGCTGAATAGCCCATAGTGTTAAAGAAAATCCGAATCTGCTTCTCTTCTTGCTTTGGGGGGAGGTCAGCATTTACAAAGCATCACAAAGAAAAAAGGTCAGTCAAATTTTTTAAATGTCAGAGAATATCCCCACTTTTTGGCAAAGTTGAGTGAGGTTGATTTATTTTCAAGATGAATAGCATAGGAAACCACCTTGAGTTTTATACAATGATTGTGAATTTGGATCGCGAAAATCCAAACACAAAAGTATGCAATCATGTTTGGTTTAGTGTCCTTGAAAGGTAGACAAAGATTTTATTGAGAAAAGTAAGGTTAAACAGGTGCTATATATAGAGAGAACAATAATCACAGGGTGGAAAGCCATTCATTACAATGCAGAGTGACATCCTCACATGCTGAGCAATTCCTTGCATTTTTGCATCAGCATATCATACCATGCCAATGATAATGCAGCAGTGCCAGAAACATGCACATCTCATGTTTCCGATCAGTAACAAGAATAGCAAACTTCAGCATACTGCCAAGCTCCCAAAAATGCAACTTGTAGAATTTCAAACTTCCACAATCTCTTTGGACATTTTTCTTTCCTCTCTCATTCTTGCTTCCCTTCTAGCACCCTAACTTCATACAACTATGGAGTTTATCATGTTCCCCCCTTTCACCCTTGTGCCTGCCTTTTAAGGTGTTTCCTCCTCTATTGGTTGCCTCACAGTTCACTGAATTACATTTAGTAACACTTCAGAGAAAAATGCAAACAGAAAATATATCAAAACACAAAAAAACTAAACACATGATATGGCATTGAATATTTACTTGACCCATAATTTCAGTGAAACACAAACTAAAATCTCTCCAAGGTATGTAATTATATGGCATCTAACTATTCTAGATCTCCTTGCTTTTTTAACCCTCCAGGTTCTTATGAAGAATAGCAGAATGTATGCCATTTATATCTCATCAAATGAATGAAGGAAAGAGAAAGGCGAACATTAAAAGACTTTAAGTCCAGTTTCCCACATTTCCTACTCAGAAATGTAGATGATAAATGTTAAAACAAAATATAATGCACTTACCACTGATTGGATACAAATGTTCCTGCAGACCACCGTTTGTCATGAACTCATAAACAAGAAGCTTATGGTTAATTTCCGAACAGTACCCAAGCAATGCCAGTAAATATGGAGACCGAAGTCGACCCAATAATTCCACCTTTAATACAACATAACTAATTAATCAAAAATACAAAGTCTCGCAAAACCCAAAAAATATGATAATCCAACACAATTTCATATAGAATATAACAAAATATTTGAAGGATCAAACCTCCACATTGAATTCCTCTTCCCCCTGCTTCCCTGCCTGATCCATAAACTTAATGGCAACTTTTCTCCCGTCTTGAAGCACTCCTTTATACACTGAACCAAACCCACCATGTCCAATCACATTAGACTTGCTGAAACCTCCAGTCGCAGAATGAAGCTGCTTGAAGGCGAATACATGCAGGCCGTTCTCAGTAGCAACTTGCAACTTCTCAAAGCCACCCTTCTCTTTGTCCTCATGCTCAATTCCTTCAAAGAGCGCCCAATCAACGCCAATTACCCAAACAATTAAACATATAACCTTTCCACTATTTGGTACATGAGAAAATAAAAAAATTTATTCAACTGCGACTTATTCAAGTTCCTTAGTTCGTTTTCATTTTCGGTAAACCAAGAAGAGGGTGTGACACACAATTCAAAATATTCTTTTCCTACTATTTTCTTACACATCATTTGCTAAATAGTTCAAAAGTACTTTTTTGCTTTTGAGAGGAAATTGCATTCACTTTAGTTATAAAGCCCAAAAAACAACTTTGTCAATGATTAAAAGTATTCCCTCAGTTTCATCGGCAGCCGAAAAAATAAAAAAGGGCAAAACTTAACGAACTTTTAGCTCTGATTGGTTGCATAAAAATGAAAAAGGAAAAAAGAAATTGAAACATCACATTTTGATTACTTAGGACACTACTCAATGCAACTTTTTAGCTGGACCACAACATCATTAAACCTGTATATTTGAAATTTATACCTTCCTTTATTTCCCTCAGCGCTCTCAGCAACCAAACAGAGAGTAAAAACTTACTCTAGGGTTTCAGCAATAAAAAGCAGTGGAAGTGTGAAATCAGAGCACTGAATCGACAATGCAAGATGAACATCGCTACAGGAAATCTAATGTGACTCACTCATTCGGTTCCTGAAGCGTTTGGAGACCTTGTTGCGGATATAGCAGTAGTAGCTGAAGGCAACCAGCAAGGAAACCACTGAGAGAGTAGCAAGAAACAAACTCACAACCACGGCTACGCGGTCCTTCCTCTGGTAGTCATCCGGAACCATGGCTTCCCAGCGCCACAGCCAAACCCTAAACTAGCCCTGAAAAGTGGTCAGAGCATCATGAAGTGACGATGCCATTGGAGAAAAGAACGAGAGAGAGAGAGAGAGAGAGGCCCTCTGCTTTTTGTTTTCGGCTCGTCTCGTTCTGTCTAAGAGAGAGGCACTGTGCTTTTTGTTTTCGTCTCTTGTCTCGTTCTGTGGCGCGCAGAACATTAACGAATATTGGGCAATGCTAGCGTGGTGGCTGTCCCACTCTCTATTCCTTTAGCCACGTGTCACAATAAGAAGGATTTTTGAAATGAACGTAGTGGGTTCAATCATAATTAATTTTTACAAGAAAATCTTGTCATATAAAATATAAGTAGACTTAAAGTGGGTATTTAATTATAGTTTGTATGAAATTGAATATCAAAAATATCAGGTTGTTGATTTCATTATGATTACTGTGAAGAGTCATTTTGGTATAATTTTTTTTTATTAAAAAATTTATATTTAAACTTCATAATAATTGAAGGCTCATTTGCAACTCAAAAAATATTATAGAAAACAATATATATATATATATATATATATATATATCCACATTTACAGTTATCAAGAAAAATAGAAAAAATAAATAAAACATGTCAAATTTATGAACAAAATTTTAATTTAATAGATTATTAACTTTTAATTTTTCTTAATTTTTAGTCATATTAAAATGAACTTTTATTTTTTGTAGTAATTAATAGATAAAGAAAATATGAGTAAAAATAAATTTCCTTTTTTTTTTTTTTTTTTCCTTTCTCCAAACAAAATCTTTGATTCAAACAAACTCTAAATTAATGCAGAATTATAAGAAAAATGAAAATGAGGAACAAATCATACAAACATAGTAAAATGTTGTTTTAAAGAGTTCTTTTTTGATTCATTAAAGAAACAAAAGAAGATGAAAAGGAGTTCAAAATCTTAGATGTATATAGAGGCTGCCCTAATAAATTTCCTTTTTCTCTAGACTTCTTAAGGAGTAATTAAATTAAAGGTAATATCTTATAATTTATTTATTTTTTGTTTCAAGTGAAAGAGCGAAAGAAGGACAGTTAAATAAATTGAACGAAAAATAATAAGAGGGCATATTGATGCTTAAGAAAATGTGTTAAAACTATTATAGATTATACAATACATGTGTTGTTGACTTTTTGAGTCTGATCCTTATTTTGATTATGATAAATTACAGTATCTCATCTGTGTGTTTTGAGTATTTGAACAGGTTTATGTTTTAGTAAGCACAGATGATGATGCAACTTGAAAGTCGTAAGAGCACCTAAATGAACATACCCCAGCGTATTCTATAGAATTACAAAGGAGCAGAAGACTGAAGATTTTATGTGTTTTTCAATTGTAATAATTGTTTAGGTTTATTTGTGCATGCATCTCATGGTTTAATTTGAAACTCATAAATGACCTTAGATTGACCATAGGACCTCCAAGAAACATGAAAAATCTTTTATTTAAATGCTAAACTTACAAAAGGCTTTTAAAATGATTCTAAAGTTAAAAGATGGCAAAAACAAATTTTTACACAAGGGTCGGTCAACCGGTCAGCCGACCGAACAGTAAAGATAAGCACTTTTCTTGATCAATTAGTTTTTATCTTAAAAGGTGCTCAACATGAAAGTTATGGAATTTTCTCTTATCTTTCTGTTGATAATAAGAGTGTCCAAATTGGAGTTATATAAAAAAAAGTTATGGTCAAAACATTGAGAGGTGTTCGTAATAGAAAAGCTCCCTTCATGTTTCTTCCGTCTCATTGATGGGCATTTTTCTCAATCCAAAACTTCTTATCCTAAAATGTGTTCAACATGAAAGTTGTTGAATTTTCTCTTATATTTCTATTTATATCAAGAACGTCCAATTTGGAGTTGTATAGAAAACGTTATGGCCAAAACACTAAACAGTGTCGGCGCTAAAAACTCGAGGCTGGTTGACTGAAGCTCGCGGATTTCAAGCCTCGGTCGACCGAACCTTGAGCTCAGTCAACCGACCTTCTCGAAAAAGCATCCCAACGGCTGGAAAATGGCTAGTTTTCAAAATAAAAATATATTTTAAGGTCCCAACAATTATATAACGGTCACAAGAGATTTTTGTCTATAAATACAATCTCAAAACACTTGAAAAATATTGGAGAATCATATTAAAATTATTTCTTATCATTCTTTGATTGTCTCCCCATTTTTACACCTCATTCATGTTTTAAATTTCTATTTCTCCTTCTCCTTCTTAAAAATTTGTTTGGATAAAAATATTTTTAGGGTTTTATTTTTTAAAGGCTCAAGCATATATTTAAATTCATATGTATATTGCTTGAAGGTCTTGTTCCCTCTATTTTTCAAAGTTCAAATTTCTCCTCTACTCTTCTTTTTGAAAAATTATTTTTGGAAAAAAACATCTTGAGGGTTTTATTTAGAAAGGCATGAACTTATATTCATGTTTATATATTGAAAACAAAGGTATAGTCCCAAGAGGGGGGTGAATTGGATTTTAAAATTTTTCTTTCAAATCTTTTTAGGAATTCTTAACTTATTGTTGATTCTTCAAACTTTCAGCAAAAACTTATTTCTTTATTTAATCCACAACCACACAAACATTCAATCATTCAAGTAATCAATCAACCAACCAATCAACCACAATTTGAAAGAAAACAATCAAACCAAGATTAAAATATACAGCACTTTAGGTAATGTAAGAACTTAAGATGGTTGTTTGTTTATATAAGTCATATGAATATAAATTTGAACCAAGCCCTGTAGTGAATGATAATTTATGCTTGCTGATATAAAACCCTGTATTAATGGATTTGCTTCTTCGATATGATGTGCAATATAAATCTAACACTCTTTCCAAAAACTTAGACTTTAAATAAACTTTTAGTTAAAGAGTCTTTGGGGTGTTGACCAAACAGCGTACTCCCTTGTGGTTTCCACAAAGTATTGATCAACCAACGTACTCCCTTTCGATTTCTACAAGCCCAAAAACAATTTATACTTCAGTTTACTTAATTTCCAAACTTCTTAGTATAAATGATTAAGAATTTAAATCATCCACACAATTAATATGTGCTGAAAATAAAGAGTAAGGGAAAAAGAGAGTGAGACCGGGATTTTTACGAGGTTCTGCTTATACCAGCCTATGTCCTCGCCTTTGGCAAACCACCAAAGGATTACTAAAATCAATTCCTTTGCTGGACGGAATAACACCGTTTACACACACTCCTTCAGTAGGCTAGAGCCTGCCTCTCCAAACGATATACCCTCGTTCGGTCACTCCTTCAATTAGGTTAGAACTCGCCTCTCTAAGCGATATCCCCATGTTTAGCCAACGATCCAAATAACATTGAACCATCTATATTTACAAGATACAAATCAAATAGACGTACAAAGAATGCTCTCAAATAGAGCTGATTAGTACAACAATTTAGCACTATAATATACTTCAAAGTAAATAACAATATGGAATATAACTTGAAGCTCAAGGGAGTATATCACCGATTAATTCTTTCAATGATTGAAAGATTTAGAATTTGTAGCACAAGATTGGTGATTGAATGTCAGCAATACTCAATTGAATTCATGCACAAGATATAAGCAAAAGAGCCTTTCATTGATGGAGCAATTGAGAGAGTTTTAAAGCTGAAATTGATTCTTGGTTCTTAATTCAATGATATTGAGGCTTATTTATAGACTTGAAAAATTATGTAACTTGATTCCCAAGTGACTTGGAATATTCCCCAAGTTTTCATAAAGTTTGAGCCCCAAGCAATCTCATTTAAAAAATTTATCCGTTATAAAAATTTAAAAACTGCCGCGTGATAGTTGACTGTCCCTTTTTGGGCAGTCACTTGTCTAGTTAATTTAAAGGGGCAATAGGGTGTCAGTCGCCTGACTGAACACGGACAGATGCCTCAAATTTCACTATCAAGCTGTCAACTTCGAGCACCCTTCAATATTTTGGTCATAACTTTTTCTTTGTAACTCCAAATTTGACTAACTTAGTGTCAAATGAAAGCTAAGAAAAACTCCCACAACTTTTATGTTGAACACATTTTAAAATAAGGACTTTTTGATAGAGAAAAATGTACCTCAATGCGGATGTAGAAAAATTAATAGCATTTGAAAAATCCTCTTTTTTCGAGGTTTTTATTCAAAAAATGATTCTAACCTTTTTGAAACAATTTTTGACCTTATAAAAATATTTTCCAAGTATGTTAAAAGGTATCTAAGTTCAAGAAATTAACTTAAGAGTTTCATGCATTCATATTGAAATTCTTTGAAGTACTTACATGAAATTTCCTATAGACTCTTTCAAATTTTTAATTCTTAAATTCCTTAAGGTATTTATGCTTGTTTCATCTTTCTTTGAGCTCTCATCAAGTTCTCTTTAATCATCATGCTCTCATGATCTTCAAGTTTTATCTTTTAATCTATTTTTGAATCCATGTTTTAAGCTTCATATTGATCATCCTTCTTTGAAATATAAACTTTCATGAATCCTTTTGAACACTTGACCTTGCATTCATCATTGAATCCTGAAATGACAACACTTAACCAAATATGTTAAGTTCTACTTGCTTGTTAATATCAAAACAAAATGTTAAGCCTTGTAAGGCAAACATATATAATGCTTGATTGCCTTTTTTATTTACATCATTGGTTTTCAAAGAACAAAATTTCTCCCACTCTTTTTATTTGAAAAATTATTTTTGGATAAATTTTTGGTTATTCAAATAAGGATTGAGCACATGTTTAATCTCATATATGTGTTGCTTGAAAGTCTTATTGAGTTTGATTTTTAATGTCAATCTTTAGGAAGAAAACCCAAGTTCACTTATTTTTATTTGAAACTATTTTTGGAGAAGAACTTCTTGGATTATTTAAGAACTTTGAGCATATATATTGGCTTGAAAAGGTTCTTGAGAAAAGCTTTGAACATGTATTTAATCATATACATATTTGCTCAGAAGGCTTGTTGATTATTTTTTAAGGTTATTTCAAAAGAGAAAATCATTTTCCATGCTCTCACGTTTTTATTTGAAAAATATTGTTGAGAAAAAAAACCATACTCTATTGAACTTCATGTTTAAATTATATGAGAGTGCATAGAGTATTTCAATTTGTACACACCTGCTTTTTAAGAAGCATTTACTTGTACGTAAATTTTATTATATATTATATTCCAAGCGTGGCCTGAAAAGGGAGACTTGCCCTGTCAAGAGTCCCAGATAGACTTAGACCCGGTTAAGAAAGTCTCGGCTTGGTTCAGACCCGGTTAGGAGAACTAGAGCACCGTCCTGTAAAGTGTATTGGTTATGGCTCAGCCCTGTAATTTGAGCTGGGGAGTGTCCGCCCCCGTAAGGATAGTGTAAGTGGCATCGCTCCGCCCAGTTAAAGTGAGCATTTAGTGAATCCTTAGGCTATTGGCTTAAGGCGGGAACGTAGGTTGGTTTGGCAAACCTCAATAACAAATTTGGTGTTTTTTCTCTTCCCTATACATTTTACATTCCAGCACATGCATGTTTATATTTAAATTTATTGTGCATGGTTTAATATTTGCATATTCTTAATACTTGTGAAATTGGTGAAAGCTTAGAAAGACCCTAAGTTGTGTTATACTGATTGTGATTTGAAGTCAACCTAGGAAGAAATTTTTAAATACTCAATTCACCCCCTCCCCTCTTGGGAATACATCATTCCTATCAATTGGTATCAGAGTCAGGTTACAGTAAGTTTAATTGTTATTTGCATAAAAATTGCAACGACTCATATTTTGGTGTATTCCTGTTTTGAGGGTCAAGTCTTTGAAAATCCTCCCCTGGTTTTATTGTATAGATTTTACAGTTTGAAATTTAAAAATAATTTTTGTAAAATCAATTGATTGGAGGATTTTGAAAGTATTTGTCAAAGTAATCATATCACATCCAAAATGCTTTTAAAATGCAAAGTTTCCCAAACCTGAAAATAATTTTGAATTTGCATGACATTATTTTAATGCATATCATTTGAGTGTCAAACATATCTTTATCTTATGTCTTAACTACTGATATTCTTGCAAAGTTTACGTTGTTTCTTAGTGTTAAGGATTTTGAGAACCATTAGTGGTATTGAAAATTTGAGACAGAAAAAAACACCACTCATAGCTTACACATCTAAGGAGTATAACGTAAAGATATATCTATCCTCCTTCTAACTTATTGAATGATTCATGTTTTGATTTACATGATATATTTCGTGCTAGATTTTTGTTGTGACTCATGATAATTTTTGTGATAATTGCATACCATCTTATGAGGTGTATTTTAAAAGAATTTTATTTAATACTCATAAGATTTTTATTAGAATATAATATATAAAGGGAATATAATGCTTTGAATTCTTAAATAGTGTGCGTGATTAAAATTCTAAATTTTTGTATACACTATTATCATCCTGAGAACCACAGGAAAGACAAGCTAATATGAAAATTAATGTGTTATGTTCAATCTATGCTATGTATATGCTTAAAGTTTGAAATTATTAAATAACAGCATATTTTGTCCATCTCACAAATTGAGATTTAGGGAAGTTATCATAGTATTATATATATATATCATATAACCCTAAACTTATCATGGAGCTTCAAATGCTTTTGTAAAATATCCCCTGCTAGATTTTATAGATTAAAGCTAAGCATAGAATGATGAAAATTAAAGGCATAAGATAAAAATGCTTAGGTTGTTTAATTGAGGGGAAGTTCTTTAAAATTCATGGAATGAACGTTTTTAACCTTTGCTTATAAAAAATATATTCAACATAAATTTATTAAAGAACAAATCTGGTGTCATGCATGTAATTAAATTCTTATAATCTATTAATATTTCAATACACAAATGCAATCACGCACATGCATAATAAAAAGCATATGCAATGTAGGTATTCACACACTAATTTAAATGTCATTATTAATATTTTTTTTGACTATGAGTAAAATATAATAATTTAATCTTTAATTAGCTTTAACATTTAAATTTTAATTATTGTTTCTCTAGTAGAAACCCTACACATTATATTTCATTTTCATAAAAAACTAGCATGGAAGCAGGCTCAAAGGTTGAGATGGAATTAATGAGAAGCCGTTATTCACAATGAAATACTTGAGTTCGTAAAATGTAAATCTAAGTATTTGTAATATAAAAATTCATAAAACATGAATTTAACTAATTGTGATGTAAAAAATTCTCACGGCACGCCCTGTTTAAACATTTCCGAATGACACATTCATGACTAATAAATCTGAAAAATATTAGGGGCAATTATATTTATCATCATGCACCTTAAAACAAAAAAGAGGCATAATTCCTGTTCGAGTTTTTGAGAATGCCGGGGAAATCATCTTTGTATGTGTGGGGAAAGCTTTATGTTTTAACGCCCTCGTCTCAGTAAAATCTATATATATTCGTCTCATATCCTTCATTTTACTTCACATTCCTCCTCCAATCCTTTATATTATAAGAATTTCTCATCTGCTTCGAGCTCCTCATCAAAGCTCATTGTCTTTACTCAATTCACTGGGAAGATGGGATTAAAAGAGATGCCATCAAACAAGATGAATGTCCCTGGCAGATCCTAAGGGCATTGCAGGCATTGAATTGCATACTCCTGCACACACTACTTCAAAATTAAGTAGCAAGGGAAATTTCATGGATTGTCCATTCCACATGTATCAAAAAACAAGACTACGGGAAATGTGTCGCATGAAGAATCAATATGCGTTACAAAGCTTCCTGCAAAGGATCCACCAAGGGATAAATCTCAATGTGTTGATGTTCAACTCAAAACGAGCATCAAACACAAGCTTGTTCCAAGCCTAGTTGTGGACACAAACTACCACCTCATTTCTGACAGAAACCAAGGATACATAAATCAATACAACCACATTCTAATCCCAATTACATACCTACTGCTGTATGCCCCAGAGAGAGCATCTGCATATATGGGTGGAGGGCGGTTCTTCAACCACAAGGGATTTTTATGTCAAAATATGATCTAAGTTGTGAATGAAATCATCTCCTGACCACTTTCACTGCGGATTCAATTTGTTGTAGTGATCCGCAGCCATGGATATTGACTGTATTGAAACAGGGAAACTCGGACCCATCTGCATTTCAATGATACGAAATGAAATCAAATACAAGAAGGTTCACATCTAAAGATTATTTTAAATTAATGGGTATACAAATACATGGCAGCAGCTATCCATCATTGAAGCATTTATTCTACAGGACATTTATTCTACAGGCTGCAAAAAAATTATAAACATCAAAGGATTGGCTTACATCAAACTCCGACTATAAACTAAATCCCATGGTTTATTTGATTATTTGAAGAGAAAAAATTTAAAAAGAAAAAAAAAAAAAAGAGGCATTGCTCCTGCATCATACGTAGAAGCAGTTCAGGGATTGGCAGACAGGATAGCAGCACCAGATCTAAGCACACAGAACAAGACTTACACTAATGGCCAAATCTAAATCGCAGTTGCCATTGCCAAAAGCAAAACAAAAGTAAACAACCATGTGCTGCTTACGAAACACAACAATCTTGTGCATTCACATCACATCCCATCCCAAACATAAGATTTCCATTTCAACTTACCATTGCGCTTGAGAACATGGATTTAGGGACTTGGATTTGGACAAAACATAATATAAAATTGTATTTTCTAATCCACACAAATCAAAATCTCCATGCTCCCAAACACTACAACAATTTTTGTATGATGTTTGTCCTACGTTTAGGAGTTCAAGCCTTGGAAATACAATTTTGTATTGTGCCTCGCCCGAACACCCACAATTTAAAATCCAAACCACTCCATGCTTCCCAAATACAGCATTAGGTTTAACATTTAATGATCCCTTTAAAAAAGAAAAAATACCTTGAATTTGGGCCCTTTTTGTTTTATATCCTAAACTTCTATTTTTCCCAATCAAATATAAACTCAATAAATCATACTAATTTTATCCCAATGTTAACAATTGCTCTAGAAATGTCAAGCGTGTGATTAATTAAATCTCTATGCAATATTAAATGGAATGTAGGATGTGGCTAATACACCTAAGATCAGTCTAGCCACATCATTTGGTTATTAGCTCTTTAATATTTTCATGGACTACATTCATGGCAGGGCAACATAGGGAATGCAGGGGAGGTGTAATGGAGAAATGTGTCGTTTTCAATGATATGGTGTATTTGGATGGATCATAACAATGTTTTAAAAGGCTCAATTGAGGCTCACCTCAAGACGAAGCATGCCTAAAATTCCTTGGTTTAGTCTAAAATACCAGATCCAAAAAGCCAATGCATTATACACAAAGGCTAACGAATTTGTATAAATGGTATGCCTTTTGTGCCTTTTTAGGGGAGGCTTCTGCAATCTGGGTGTATGAATCTCAAGTTAGATTTGGTTAGAAATTTTAACTACTTGTTTATATAAAGGAATGTAATAAAACTCTTGACAACCTTCTCAAAATAATTAAGAGTTGCATCTTATATCTTGAAAATAATTTGAACTTTGTAATGTTGTGGGCGTGATTTAATTCAAGTTAGTATTTTTTGAATGGCCCAATGAGTATTTCACAAATTATATTTGATTATTTTTTACATATTATTTGTAATTTTCTGAATTTTTTATTCTTTAAAAAATACTTGTAATTTATTTACATATTTTTATCTAAAAATAAAATTCTCAAAAGGCTTATGCCTCAACGCCTCAAGGTTTACACCTCACCTCTGAAGCATTAAAATGTCTAACATTATGCCGCCTTTTAAAACATTGGAATGTAATGCCAGAATGTTCACATGTTATTTCCTTTTTCTCTCAAGGATGCCTTAGGGCCCATGTAGTTGTGGAAAAATATATTTCATTTTCTATTTCAAGTTTCCAACTAATCAGAAAAATACCACCTTACTTTTCTACATTTATAGAATTTTTATAAGAAAATTTGAAAACATCTCTTTATTGTTTCCAAGTTCTCCATGCAAATGTTGGGAGACTGGAAAACAATATGGCAATTTTTGTAGTTCTTCAGAAAACTGGAAATGGTAAATGAAAACTATTTTCCAGAACCAAACACTCTTTTTTCCAATATAATTCTTTGTTTACAAATTAAAAAACAAAAATAAAAATTTACACAAAATAAAAAAAAATTATAGATTCAGGTTTTAGAACCATAAATCCTTATCTTCGCAAAATGTAAATTGTATAAGAAAAATACAAACAAATAATGAAAATCAACATTATAATGTGATCAGATGGGATTGGACTTCCAACAATAATATATTTACAAAGGGGAAACAAGACTGGGGAGAAAATCAAGCCTCTTCAGGACGCATAAGAGCTTCCTGAACCACAGCCACCCACCCAACTTCTCCTCCCCTCCCCCCCCAAAAAAAACCTCCCCAAAAAATGGGAAGCTAGGAAACTCAGTGGTTTGCTTAGACATGAATTTGTATGCACACTGAAGAAATATAATAACAGATTTGATCCTAAGAATTCCAGCTTCATTCTGTAGGGGAATAAATAAATCAAGAAAATAACAGATGCCAAGAGTGGTGTTCATACCGTGCTGCACAAATAGAAGGAGTTCACATAACCAGCATATTTGGAAGCTGCAAAATGGGAGGGAAGAAACATTTATCAGGTCACAGAAATAGTAGGTTGATTGGTCACATTTCCAATCAATAGCTACACAAACATTTTCTTTTTTCACCATTGATGGAATAATATTTTCACACCAAAATTAAGGCCTTCCCCAGCTCAAGAACGTGGTCAAAACATAACTAAGCATGTTTTGCAATTATAAAAATCTAATTATGAAAAGGAAAAACAGAAAAGTGGATACTGAGCATGAAAATATATATATATATATAGAGAGAGAGAAAGAGAGATACGGACACACTAAATCCATGAGTGAGAACTTCCAGTACTAAAACAGTAGACGGGTTCTGCAAGTGATGATCAACTGCAGATCTGGAAAAATCTGACCTGAACCTAGATTAGCTATTCTAAAGAAATTTGAGTGGGTATCCATACAACTCTAAACAAACCCATTTACAGGTTTGAGGAAGTTTATAACACTTATAGAATATTCTAATTTACGTTTAAAATTTCTGATAATTTTTATATAAATTTGTGTAATTCTGTACCCATTCCACCAAAACCTGATTCTGATTCAAACTTCAAAGTCAGTTCTGACCAAATGGATGCTTATATGCAAGGATCCATAAAATTAAACAAGCACGGTTCATTGAAATTTATTAATTTTCTTTCCATGTAATTCCTCATGCAAAGTAAACAGACAAAAGTTACCCATGTCAGATACATGGGGCATGCAACTGATTGCATAGAAATGTAAACCATATTTAGAGCCTGTAAGGTGCAGCTTTCAACCCAAAGGAGCTGTTTGGTTTGTAGGATCTTTCAAGATTCTCCAAATGTAATGCCTTTGGCATTCCTCCCGTGTTTGCTGCACGGTTAAAAGGTGATGTGACAGAAATCTCGCATTCCCTAGGAACAAAGAATTCCATAAAACACTGGATATCTCATTCCCATGATCGCCATGGGTATCTTACATTCCCATCAACATTTTCTTATATTTAAATTGGCCCCATTATCTCAGTAAAACAAACATAAATGCACCCTACATTACAATATAATCACACACTATCATGATGTTTAAAATAATAAACTATTATAAATTGAAACTAGAGAGTAATAAAAATTAGAAACAATAATATTATTGTATGTTATGATAATTTTATTATAAATTATACATTTTTGCTATCATATTCATAAAATGTTATAGTATTGTACTCATCTTATAATGTATTATTATCACACAAATAAATTAATTATTATAGTATTAAAGATATAAAATAATATATTATGTTATAATATTATAATATCATAAAATATGATAAAATAATTTATTACATATAATATTACAATACTATGATATAACATTGCATTATAATATAAAAATGAATATATCATGAAAATATGACTACTCTTCAAGTATCTTGGAAATTCTTAATTCCCAGGAATTGTGCATGAACTAAACAAATTATTCCCATGAGCCAGGCATCCCATTCCTTGAAACCCTACTCCCAGGAATGTCATTCTAGGAGGGCAACTTAAATCCCGCAAACCAAATGGTACCAAAGGGAATTCACAATGCAAGATGTATTTTAAACTAGCTTCTAACAATTTTGTTGGCAAATCAATTCTTGGAGTTGGAACTTGATTTTGAACCAAAAATAACTGGAGGAGCATATAGTTACTCAAAGATCACTTAGCAACTAAGTTGTTGCAAGTTGGTTTAAAGTAACTTTGCAGTGTGAAATCACTTCAACTCCAAACAACAAGCCCTTATTCTTTGGGCAGCATCACTATTACAAAGCTTAGAGCAGTACTCCGATGTGCTTCTACAAACATGTTCTGACATTTTATTGATATTTGAGAACAAATGTTCTAGTATTAAGAGACTAGCGAAGATATGGGGTTTTCATTGCTCAGTGGGCTGGATAACCAACTGCCAAGGATCGTTGGAGAATTATGATCTCTAATTAGCATATTGGGCTGGTTGGGAGGGATATTTATGAATCCTTGATTTCCTAGACACCCTACAGTGGGGATTGTTTCTTGTATTTTTGTTTTCTTTGTAATTGGTGGCATCCCCTTGATGCCCTTTAATAAATATATTTCTTTGCTGATATATATATATATATTTTTTAAAAGAAAAAGAAAAAAGGTTTTCATTGCTCAGAAATGGCCATCTTCCACTAAGACAAAGTAAAACCAACCCAAAAAATTAAAAAACCAGGTCAGGAAGCCATTAAAAGGTAGTATAAGATACTCCATCGCATGGAAGAACCAGGAAAGAAACTGTGTTTAAAACTATGCAGGCGCCATATTTGCAATCAACCATATCTCAGCCCTAGAAAAATAAACTAGGTAAGCATGTAACCACTTACTCTTCTTCAAGCCAGCAGGCTTTGCAAGCAAGAGGGCATTCACAAATGCTCCAATATTCTCATGCAGGAACTCTTCTGAAAAATTTACCTGTAAATTACTATATTTCCAAGTGAGAAGGGAAAAGCTCCTATAAGATCATTCTGCTCAAGCACATTCTCAGAATAAATTAACATGTGATACAACCACCATACCTTTCCAAGTCCTGCATGCACTATAGCAGTGTTGTCCATTCTAAATTCAACAAATCCCCGTTTTGCCTCTTTCACTGCCCTAGCAACATCATTGGTCACAGAACCTTTCTGGATGACACACCAATACAGATTATGAGGCATTATGAATATTACAGATGCTCTACAATAAGGGAAAATATAAAATTATGAGTTAGTATGAACAGTGCCAAATGTAAAAGATCCAACATTACATGCTTGGCAACCTATGGTTCGCAAATTCACCACCAAGTTCATTGTTGGATTACAAGTTCTACCCTTGCCCCTTGAGCCAGCCAGATTTTAGCTCATAGGAAATCAAGAGCAGCCAGTGATATGGCACTTCAGGCAAGGGTTTTATTTTAATTCTCCAAAACAAAAATGTGGGCCAGCTGATCAGTTTGATTTTTAGCACTAATGATGGATATAGGAGACTTATTCATAGAACTCCACAGCAGACAAGGAGAAATTTGTGGGCCCAAGAAGAGAGGTCACTAGGGGATACATATTTACACCATGCACAATTTGATAATGTCTTGAGGATTGTAATAGACTCACTCTAGGGTTTGGCATCAAACTGCGAAGAATATTTGATATCTGCAAAATGAAAAACAGAAATTCATATGAAGAAGCCACTGATTTTACTAATGCAGCAGTTTATAAAACCACTCAAAATGAAAACCTTTTTCACTCGGTCCATGAACAATTCACTTGAGATGCACAAGTCAACCTTGGGTACAGCACCACCTGCAAAGGGTAAAATTAAGGAATACCAGATCATAAGTTGATGACTTGATGTAAGTTGAGATAAGAGATCAACTTCTAAAACACGGAAAAATATCAAACGATGCTAAAGCCTAAATATATAGATTTTTTTTTTAAATATGCACAAAGGACTGCTTATATTTTTTTGATAGAATATTATGCTAATATTTTTTTGATAGAATACCATTGTGCTTATGTAAGTGTTAAGGAACCACATGAAGTGACTTAACAAAACATATGCACACACACAGAAATTGCAGTTTGACACAAGAATAAGCAACAACCGAAGGCCTATACATTATTTAATATTTATTCTAAGGAAAAGCAGTACCAGAACACTTTAGCTTAATCTGTTGTGAAGTGCCCCTTTCTTTTGTGTGTGTGTGTGTATATACATAATCTATATATACATATGTATATATATATATATATATATATACAATTTTCAATATACATAATCTAATGAATCCGCATGATGATGTAATCAGTTCATTACTATTCTTTATTTCCTCAATAAGTTCAGCACCACCAACAATATCAGCTCCTGCAGCTCTGGCTTCACTAGCTGCTTCCCCATCGGCAAAGACAGCCACCCTGACAACCTGAGAAATACCAATATATAATCACATAAACAAACTACAATATGCTATGGTAAAATTGTGACTCCATCCTAAGCAAAAAGCTAGTTGATACCTTCCCAGTACCATGCGGCAAAGTCAGAGCACCGCGAACTGCCTGCACTTTGATTCAGAGAGAAGTTTATATTGAATCTCTTGATAAATAATGTCAAAACACAGGATATAAAATGGCTCAGAACTCGGAAGCATGTAAGCACCAAATATCAATAAGACTTCATTACAACTGCTTATATCAGCTATTTAAGGAAATGGCAGTGGCATTTTTCAGCCAAAAGATGCGACTACAGCTCAACTACAGCTCCATGCAACTCTGCTTATTATTGTGCGCTCATAATTTATTCCCTCAATCCTTCCCTCATCATATAACTCCTTTGCAAAATGTTGGGACTTTTTTCACGACCACCCCACCCAAAGGCCCACCTTGCGGAGCTTAAGTAATGACCTTTTATTGTTAATGGAAACAAAAAGAAATTCTAGATGGTATACCATACGGTATATGGAGGAACTATCACCCCTCAACAAAAAGAAATAAATTAACATTTCAGTTTAATGAAGAAGCACGTTAACTGAATAAGATGCATGCCATATCCAACTTTAATGTATGGTACACCGATATGGCAGAGAATCAATAGTCTCAGAGACATCTGTGCATAATTATGCAGTTAACATGACCAATAATTCAACTAAATACAACCCAAGTAGTTGTGTCAACTCTCCTACATGATCAATTGTACAGAGAAAATAAACCCAATAAATAAACTGAAAAAAGAAAATTTGTGAATGTACCCTTTTTTTTTTTTTTGGGGGGGGGGGGGGGGGGTGTTCCAAGAAAAGACACCCAGTGCTCCCTTAAAACACCAAAAAAACATTTGGTCGTTTATATTATTGGTATCCATCCCATTAAGGACGTAGGCTAAAGAAAAGAGATGAGAAATAGGCAAGAAGAGAATCCCATATCCAATGATTCTCTGAAAAGCAACTATCAACCTATTGCCAACGCCAAACTTCACCCAAGGAAGAAAAACAAAAATGTGAAACCTAAGAAATAAATTTCCAAGGACTAGCATAAGCAAATCTATCTTCACATCATTAAAATCTATCATCACATTACAATCATTTTGATGGACCCCTAATTTATTTCTTAGGTTTCTTTGGCACTAGATTATCCAAATTCAAACAACCATCACAATTTGGCCAACAACCTTGTACCAACTAACCAAATGATCCCTCTTGTCCTCCCACATCCTAGAGCGCAAAAAATATCCCAACAACTTCTCCAACCTATGAGCAATACACACAAAAAGACAAAAATACAGAGGTATAGAGGATAAATAAGCTTGAATCAAAGTGACATGACAACCCTGAGTGAAAAAAGCACCCCTCCAATCACCTAGATACGTAACAACTAAGCTCCAAAAAGACAAGACTAGACTCTATGATGAAATCCTAGTAGAGCTCCTAAATAGGAAACAGGTCAATGACGGACAAGACACCCTGCCTAACACCAGCTATCCCACTTGAAAGACTAATCTGCAAAATCAAAAGATCTCTCAAAAACCTGCAAAAGGGTAAGCATATTAGCAAACATCCACAAATCATCAGCTAAAAAGGAAATTAGTATCATCAAGACCATGAAAGGCACACAAGAACATCATCAGCCCCACCCTAATACTGTTCACCACACTCTTCACTGCACCATGACAAATCATCCTACTCAAAACATCAACCAATCTAGAGAAATGAAAGGGTGTAGCAATCACCTTGTCAAACACCTCTCTATGCACTAACCCAAGAATAAGTGATGCAGGGGCAGCATCAAGGATCTGCAGCCAAGGGAGAATGTAGGAGAGAAGAAGGGAAGAAGAAGAGGGAAGAGAGGGGAAAAGGAGATACAAGGCAGAAACCCATGTTCACATCAATTCAAATTCAACAACTGCATACAACATGGCTTTCAAACACTATTTATAAGAAATCCTAGCTACATGAAATTACACATGTACTCCTAAAACTACCTTACATTGCAAACATAACCCTAGATTACACAAATATTACAAACAGCCCCCAAATACACATAATACTATACTAGTTAATAATAAACACACAATTACTACTAACTAACCCCAACAATCTTTTGATCCAATTCTTCTTAATTATTCTCTAGCAAGGATCTTCCCAAGATCTCGCTGCTTGTCCTTGTATGAATAAGGCTATCAACTAAAAATGATGGGAAATTTTCCTTTAAAAAGACACCACCTAATCCACTTCCTCCACCTACAACTGACCTTTTCATCTCTAAAACCCTGTCAAGAAACCTTCAAGGGAATCAATCATATAATTTCTCAAAATCAAGCTTAAATACAAACCATTTCCAATGGATTCTCTTCACATCCTCCACAACCTCATTGGCCACTTCAACGACATCAAGAATCCGCTGTCCCTTTAAAGAGCTTTCGAGAATCCATAATCACATCCCCTAGAATGATAAAGATTTGTCAAAAAGTCTCTCACCTTAATAAACTTATCATTCATAGGCACCAAAATGATAAAGGTTAAATTCACTCTTGCCCACAACCCTATTCATTAAAATTATTGAAATGCCCTCACTAGATCATCCTTAGTAATATCCAGCAAACCTCAAACCTGGAAAAACAATAAACAAAAACAAAACAAAATTAAAAAAAAAAAAACCAAAACAAAACAAGACATTAAATATATTAAGGCCTAGAGCTTTCTCCTACCTCAACACAATCCTCCTCACCTCATCCTTCTCAAATTGTCTTTCTAACTTCTCAGCCTTAAGTAATAGGAGCCCAATCAGGACCTGCTAATCATAACTTAACTATTTTTTTCAGATATAAATCTTCAATTAAATACAAAGAGATAAAATACAATTATGTGGAGGACAAGACATCTTCCTAGACAACTAAATAACTACAATAGTGCTGCCCTCCAATACCTTTTAAGATCAAACAGCAAGATCCCCTTCCTCCAAACACTCAAAAAAATAATAAAATAATTAAAAAAAAAACAAAAACAAAAAACACAAAAATCAAAACAAAACAATGTACCCAAAGTGAAGCCAACAAATAATAATAACTATGACCCAAAACAAATGGGAAAAGTTGTTTGAGCCTCTTGAAAATTCTCACATTGTTCTTGATCCAAAGGGTCCACACTACAGCAACGATGAACATGTCCATAAAGCCCTCCATTTTCTACTCCTTCCGAAGCCCCATAATCTTACCAACCCACATTTTTAGACACCACCCACACTTCATCAAAGCAAGAAAAACAAAGCGCTCCAAAGTTGCCTTGCCACCCAACAATGGAGAAAAGGCACACATCATGCAAATATTTAGACCAACGCTGTTATAGCGTCTTCAAGCACGTAACAAGTCATGCATCATCTTGTTGAGAGTTACAGTCCACATGAAAGCCCAGATCTTAAAAGTAACCCCAGCCTTCCAAATGATATAGCTCAAAGGAAAATTATTGGGCATTATAAATGAAGGAAAAAGGACTTGCAAGAAAAAGAACCCAAAGAATCGCCCAGGCCAAGTCCATCAACAAAGCAGTAAGCTCATCGACCTCTTTCACTGAGATTCTTAAAGAAATGAAAGTCTCAAGAGAAAGAGACCCCTCAGAAGAAAAAAAAAATTTTGATTGGTACACTGAACTAAAAGCCTAAAAAGGCGAGGCACCAACATCTCCAACAAAAACTCCCCCTCCAAACCCCATCCCCCACAAAAAAACATCCTCACAAAAACAAATCATGTTATCATTACCTACTTTGAACCAAGTAAGAGGAAAGAAAAAATAAGCAACCTAGGAACAAACATCCATGGACTCAATTATTACACTTGTCAAGATACAAATCCATATAAAACTAAACCAGTCCCATTAGCAATCAACTTAAGAGTTCCTAATTAGCTCACCCAAATCATTCTCCAAAACCACAATGCATGATAAACCTCATCTACCTCTAACCACTAGCCACTCTATGGAACAACCTAGCGTGACATTCCCTTACATCACCATTCCAATATAGATTTTTGTCTCCAACTAATTTCTTCAATTCTTCCTTTAAAGGAACAACATCAAATTCATTCAATAGCTGCAACCTCCTTTTAGCCTAATCCTCCATCAAAGACTCCCCTTCCTCCAATCTTATTAAGAATTTGTATCTTATTTAAGTGTTGGTTTTCTTAAGACTGACATTACCAAGAACCTCATTATTCCACATCTTTAGCTTTTCCTAAACACGGCTTAACTTCTTCATAAAACAAAAACACTACCAACCTTCTATAAGACAATCTCTCCACGAGTCCCTAACCACATGAACAAAACCAAGATGACGTAAACAACATATTTTCATAACCAAAGTTCACAAAACTACACGCAAGAACTATGGGGCAATGGTCCAAGGCCTCCTTAGGAAACCATTACAAATTTAATCAAGGAAAAGTGTCTTGTCCTGTGTAATATAATGACAATGAACCTCGCATCCCTTTGGGTGCACTCTCTCAATTTCTTTTAGTGGACTACCGTTGTTTGACCTCACAGAGATTGGAAATTAGCACTCTTGTAATTAATACTTGTATCGTTGTTCTTGGTTCTTTTGGTAGCTCATAGTTTTTTGTATCTTTTGTTATCCAGGGAGGACTCCTTATCCTCTAGTTTGTACTTTTCCTATTGTTTAAAATTGTCTTTAATCCAAAAAAAACAACATATATAATAACAATGAAATCACCACTAAAAACCCAAAAATAGAGAGCATAACCCATGAATAGCATCAAATCTTAAAAAACTCCTAAGCCATTGATGAATAAACCAAAATATATGTGAACCATTGCCAGCCAAGCATTGCCAGCCTCTACCCTTACCTTCAACTAATAAAGTACAGGAAAAGACCCCACAATCCCATCAGTTTCACTTCCAACTCTAGCATAACAATTTGGGTACACCAAGATCAATGACTAGTTGGGGGCAAAAATTCAATCTTTGAATATAATCCCAAATACTCCTAATCAAACATCCACTGCCATCTCTAACTTATACTCTTGAATCATAAGCATATCAAGTTTGCCTTAATAACCTACCTTATTATGTTTCCTAGATCCCCAAGACCCTTAACATTCCAACTCAAAATCTTCATTCTAACACCTTATTACCTGCTCTCTGACTCCAATCTCCCCCAATCATTGCCAACTAGACAACTTCTACAATTTCTTTACCACCTTCTTGTTAGCAAGATGCCCACACTCACTTCCCCAATAGGACTCACCAAACTTAAGCCCAAACTATCTAACAAAACCTATTATGGCGTGAATCAATAGTGTACCTCACCAAACCCAATAGGTCAACATTCATGGCACACTCTTTTGAGCCTAAAACCCAAAAACATCAAGACTTCAACATTGGACCCACACAAATAGGTTGAATGCTGCTCTCACATAACACCCTTTAAAGGAACATCTACAATTCAAGTAAACCTGCCCTCTAAGGACCCACAACTTGACATGTAACTTCAGGAACATAACTTTGTTGTATAGAGAAAACAACCCTTCAAAACCTCATCAACCAAACTTACTGTCCTCTCCAGCCTTTGCCCATCCTTTGACCCTTTTCAGTCCTCCAACCGCTGAAAATCCTCAAAAGTTCTCAAGTCAAAACGAAAATTGATGGAGACATCAAATTGCATTTATGATCCCACAACATCTCAAAAGAATAACTTGGCATCATCCTCAAAAAAACAATTTAAAAATGAAAATGCCCCTTAATATCTTCCCTCAAATAAAGAAATCCAATCATCTACTCAAATTCTAAAACCATTCCCAAAGCTTTCTTCAATTCAGAAATTGATTCTTCACCAAAACATCAATGCTAACCCCTTGATGTCTTCACTTTAGTGAGTTCCGACGCAATAAGACAAGCTTCCTTGTTCATTTCATCATGATTAGAACTAGAAAAAAGAGCAATGTTACCTAGAACAGGGAATGTTCTGGTTCATGTAACGAGAACAAGATCGCTATACGACATATGCTCTAAAATGTGGAAAGTATGGGATATACTTAATTAGATATATTTTTGAAAAAAGTGTAGTGACATTAGTATATTTTGGAGAGGATGTTGAGTTGTTTCTAAATCTAGAAAACAGTTTCTATCATGGAATAGATTAATAATGAAATGAAATGATTGCTTGCTTTTACCTAATAAAAAATTATGTTGGTGGGATGGCTCTCACAAACTAGGATATGGTTTCAATAGAAGTAGACGATGAAAAATTGTTTGATTCAAATCGAAGGAAAGACCTTGGATCTAAGAATCGATAAAGTTGGTTTACAAGGGCAAATCAACCACAACATCCCTCCCCACAGCAAACCCTAAATAAAGCCCCTATCAACAACCCTCCCTACCATCCTATTCAAAGCATTCGCAGCCAAAATAAGGAGAAAAGGAGACAACAGATCATCTTCTCATGCTTAGAAGTCGAAAACTGAGTCTTAAGTTCTCCATTAATAATTACAAAATGGAAATGATAGAAAAGAAACCCCAATCTAATTCAAGCTCTCAATCATAGGACAATGCACGTTTTCCTTAGTTGGAATAGAGATTCTAACTTCCAATTCTTTAATCATGTTCTTTCTCAGTCCACTATCAGCATTACAATCCCCTTCCTCAGCCACTTCAAACCTATCTCAAACTCACATCCTCTTTTAAAAAAAAAACCTTCCAAATCATTCTTAAGAGCCTCACTCCTAGAGGCAAAATACTCTGAAAGCGTACCAAATAGCCTCTTAACTCCTTTTAGATAGTAGACTTCATAAACTTCAAATCACCAAATACCTCAACATTCCTTTCTTCAAGGCTATCTAAAAGGTTCCACATATTTTCAAATGGAACAAAGTTGGACTCCACCAAAATTTTGAAGAATCGAAAATGAGAGGAAAATGATCCGAGTTTGACCAAACAAGAAAACAAAGGAAACCACTACCCAAATCTACCTAATATAACTATTACAAGCCCGAATACTAGAAGTGACTTTAGACCCTCTCAACTTCTACGTCAAAAATCTCCACCTAAAACCCAACTAGGGGTAAAAAAATATAATATGAAAAAGCTCCTCCCACAACAAGGATCTAAAACCATAATGGGATGGTCCATAAGCTGCAGGAATCCACCACTGGTCCTTCACTTAAAAAGCCAAAAACACTGAAGGAGTGAAAGACCCAAGATGACCATCCACTAGATGCACCCTAGCATCCCACACTATGATTCAACCACATAGGCATCCAAGGAGTGAAGACACTACACTCCTGATCCTTAAGGCTCAAATACTTATAGTCAAACTCTCATCAACTGATTGAAGTTCAATTTCTTGCAACAAAATGATGCCAAGAGACACTCTCAAAACAACCTCTTTATCCTGCCTAAGATTATGTGGTATCTCCCACTGCCATTTGTGTCCTGCCTAAGATTATGTGGTATCTCCCACTGCCATTTGTGTCTAACTTCTAACCTGTCACGGCAACCAGCAACTGAAAAACCTCAATTGCTGTTAAACACTTCCTTATTCTGAACTGTGCTACCTCCATTTGGATCATTCTAAGGTTGAAAAATGCTGAAAGATGTTCCATCTTCCTTCGTTTTCCCACTCCACCCCATTACATTGTTCAAATATTTCTAATATTTTTGTAAACTAAACCGTAGACATAATAGGTCATCAGTCACGGAAGCAAACTTTGCCTTAAAAACCTGCTCTGCCTCTTCAGCAGCGTCCTTAAACACTGAGTCACCTCAACCAGGGAATCCAGAGCTTGGTAAAAGGAGCACCATTCTGATGCCAACACACCATGAATAAAGTTGCAGCTCCTATTATCGAAAAAAATATTGAACGGACAGAGCTTATCCAAATTATTCACAAAAATCATTAAGAACAAAATATTGGGATGCCCTTCAAGACTTCGTCCAGGGATTGCTTAGAGAATGATGTAGTCACATCATAATCTCCAATTAACAAAAAGAATTGACTCAAATACACAGTGTGCATTTGTGCGTATGTGCAAAAAGATGTTTTCTTAAATTCACCAACACAGCAAATAATAAGGTCAAAGTAAATTTGCATTCACAAGCAACAATAAGTACATGAAAAAGTAAGGAATTTTGTTCAGATGAATGAGCAAGTACCAGGTCAGTTCGACGTGTATTAATACCCAATTTCACATGTGCTTCAACAGTTTCATCAAAACTCCTCTTGGCATTAGTCTGAAAAATAACTAGAAATGACACAAAAAGATTAGCAAAGACGGTTTAAAAAAAAATCAAATTATTTATCAACAATGAAGTTAATTTATCTCCAAAACAAAAGGAACAACTTGTGAGTAAATTGAGTAATCACTAGCAAAAACAAAGAAATGTATTAAAAGAAGAAAGAGAAAAATACAATGGCGAGGATAATGCATCTTTTGCTAAAAAAAACAAAGATCAAGAGAGGAAAAACACGACAAAACGAGATAACTAATGAAGCAAGGCGCTCCAATCTTCCTGCATGTTACTCAAAGGATTGATCCTTCCTGTTATATTGGAAAGGTCATGGTTTGAGAGGCAGAGCAAAGGAGGTTTGGATAAAAGCTCCTCACGTGTTTTGTGGAATGTTTGGCACGAGAGAAACAGAAGAGTATTAAAAGAACAAGCCTCATCGGTACAGAAAATAATCGCTCCAAGATTGGTGCTTTCTCCTCTAACCTTGTTGTCTTTTTGTATATGGATTAAGCACCCCGTGGTGATCCATGGTTCAATTTTCCATGCATGTTAAAAATAAAAAGATAACAATATTAAACCAAGCGAGAAGATTACACTGACCTTCACCTGCCGAATTGCCTCCTGCAAATCATATATAACCTTCTGTTTCTCCTTTTTCTCCACCTTGATTAGCGTTGGGAATGGAACTGTCTCTTCTTCGACCGTAAACACTCGCTTTCTTATCCGTTCAGCAGCATCAATCCTCCTCCTCTCTCTCACCAACCGTTCATCCTCCTCTTTCGGAGCTTCTTCTTCAGCGGACACTGCAACTCTGTCATCAGGCAATGGTGCTACCCTCGCCGGATATGACACCGGAGATATCGAAGGCCCGTCCTTCACATACCGAAAGTCTTCCCGAGTCCAAGTACGCGTCTCCGTAGTCCCTCTTGTCGGCAATCTGGAGTCTCTTTGCCTCTGAGGAGGTGGAGGCCCTGATGATGATTGCGGCGTTGGCTGAGGAAGCTCTTCTTCGGACTTAGTTGCATCTTTCGGTTTTACAGAGTACGAAACGGTTTCTATATGAACGGATTCAACGCGTTTTCTTGCAGATTCGACAGGTTGAACCTCTGGAGTCTCTGGCTTTGATTCAGATGATGATGAACAGAGGAATCTAAAATGCCCTATAAATTTAGAACTTGAAAACGAAGAAGATAAAGAGGAAGAGGTGGAGGAGCAGAGGAGTGAGAGTCGACAGGGAGGCCTGGTGATGCAATGGCGGCGAGCTTGGGAGAGGAGGCGCTCGAAGGCCGCCATGAATGGGGAGAGACGAGGACAGTGAGAGACAGCCGGAGGGTTTAAGGGCTACGGAAGTTCTGAAACATGCGACCCACAAGCACCAAAAATGGCCCCAAATTGTTTTTATTTTTTTTTTATTTTGTAAAATGCTTAAAGATGCCGCCTTGTGGCAAAATGGATAAAAATTCGTTAATCTAAACTGAATCTGACTCGTTTAAATTGACTTATAATCGATTCGCATATTAAATTAATCGAATATATTTTAAATTTTTTTTATCTCCTATTTAGGATTTTATCTAATGAATATTCGTCTAACCCACTCAACCCACGTTGCAACAGCAACCCTTCCACCCCACTCTACAACAATCTCTCTACCCAACATCCTCTAGCCACTGTCACCGCTTAGCACCACCCAATACTGCCATAACCGTTCCCACCACCCAACACCACCATAACCACCATCCCCACCATAACCACTATTGCCACCATTACCGTCGTCACCACCCAGCACCGCCATAACCACCATACACACCGTTGCCACCATTATTGTATTAAAAACAAAGGATGCTCGTAAAACAGAGCACAACCACCTATGTAGAGACTTGAAGAATTATAATAATTAAATAATAAAAGAAGTGAGAGAAAAAAGAATTTTTATAAAAGGGTGCAACAAGGCCTCGTCGACAAGTGTAGAAGTGCTCATCGACGAGCAGACTCTTGGACTCGTTGACGGGGACGTGCATCTCGTCGATAAGAACTTTCCGAGAGGATTGTTCTAGAGTCTGAAACTTGTCGATAAGGAGATGGTGTTCGTCGACGAGATCCCTTCATTGACTCATCGACGAGGCGATGTGTCTCATCAACAAGTCCACATGGACAGCACTCTATATATATAGTCAAAACAGATTTTCAGTGAAAAAATTTCTCTTTCTCATTTTCTCTCTCTAGAAACGGGTTTCTCTCCCTTCTCTCTAGTTTTTCGGCTCCGTCTCTCCTCTGTTCGACAATCGGAAGCTACCACGGTGATCTTGGGGAGATTCTCTACAACATAACCGCAGCAAAATGTTGACTTGAGAAGTTTGGGAACCATCCCAAAATTAGGGTAAGTAGAATATTTGGATATTATTAGTATTACCAAGTTCAATTGAGCCCAGATTTTGTATTATATAAGAATATATTAGAATTTTGTGAAGTAAAATCAGGGTATTATATTTTCAGGAATAGAGTGTTTTGGGACCCTGCAGGAATGGGTTGAGGACTCGAGTGGATTTCTTTTCAGAAGCTCAGGTAATAAATGAATAGTTTATAATTCCGAAGATGGAAAAATGAAGAATATTTTGGGTATTTAGTTGATTGACAGGATATATATAATAATATTTTCAGGGTTATGGAATTATAAATGCCAGAGGTGTAATTTAGAACGTTAGTAGGCGAGCTTAATTATGAGGTAAGGGAAATATGTTATGTCAGATAAATTAGAATTTTATCAGTAAATATAGTATAAGTTTATGGGTGTTTTTCAGAACAAATATTATATAGTTTTACAAATTATATTTGATGAGTTATCAATTATTGTGTGGCATGAGTAATATGAGTACAGTACTTATTTTATACAATTTTTATAGAATTATGATATACAATCATTTACAAAGCAGATTATACAATATTTATTTCAGAGATACGGTTACGGTTATCCAATTTTTTACAGAATTATGTATTTACACAGTTTAACATGGTTCAATAGAAAGCATAATATACAATTTTTCAATGAGCATGTTATATACAGATCTCAGGGCCATAACAGTTAGTTATACAGTTTTACAGATCAGTTATTACAGTTTATGTTCAAAATAGACAGTACAGTTTATACAGAATAATTATTATAGTGTTATGGCTATTACAGCAGAAACAGAATCATGGTAAACAGTAAAATACATGTATATATATCAGAGTATTATATATATAGTATCAGACCCTGATGGACCATTACATATCAGATAGCATAGCACAATACCGTAGCTATACAGTGGAGAGAGTGCAACCACACATCTCAGTTAGAGTGTGGCATTTTATGGTCGATTGTGTCGTTGGAGAGATTGTAGACTCCTTGATAATCTGATCCAGGTAGAGGGGAGTGATTGCAGTGCTCCCTAAACAGACCCAGGTCGAGGGGCCAATTGTACCTTAGTGGAGCCATCTTGGAGGGCCGACCAGGATTAAGTCTCGCCTTCAGGCCGCACAACCCTGTCATGAGGGGATTTGAATCATGACATCCAGTTATCCATCCAAGGAAGTTTTCACAGCTATTATATATGTACATAAAATAGTAGAATTATTTATGGTTATTAAAAGTATAATCAAATAGAAGGTTTAGCAACAGATATATTTTAAGAAACACATGCATGAGTTACACGATATATTACTAGTACATGTTAATTTAGATTCAGTTAATTACAGTATATGTATATGGTTTAAATAAACTCATATGCCACACATTAGTAATAGCATATTTCGTCTTACTGAGCATTGTCTCATCCCAGTTATTTAATATTTTTCAGGTGATCCAGCTAGACGAGCAGACCAAGCTCGCAAATAGAGGATATATCAGTTCTGCCCTATTTATAGGGTAAGTAGTTTTTGGGTGAGATGTAACGACCTAGAGAATAATGATATTTAAATAATAAAGAGGAAGGAAAATGAAAACAGGAATAGAAGGAGGCAATCGACGACATTGCATTTTAGAGGTGATAATTCCAAGAAAATTTCCCAGGCCTCGTTGACGAACACAGGGGTTTCGTCGACGAGGGTACTTCAGGATCTTGTTGACGAGGTCCCGTCTCGTTGATGAGAAGATACCGAGAAGGATTTATTGAAGTCTAAAATTCGTCGATGAGGGTTGTCGATGAACTTTCTACAGGACTCGTGAATGAGGTGACATGACTCGTCGACGAATTTTGCAATATAAATAGTGTTTAACTCGGTTTTCTCGTAGAAAAATCCACCGAATTCACTCTCTCTCTCTCTCTCTCTCTCTCTCTCTCTCTCTCTCCCACGGTTCCACCTCCTTCTCTCTTCGATTTCGGCCCCGTCAGTCGCCGGATCGACGATCTGGGGCCACCATGATGCTCCTAGCAGAGTTCTCTTTAAGTTTGTTGGAGCGGATCGTCGGTGGGATCGAGTCGAATTTCTTCCCAGAATCAGGGTAAGGCCTTTTAGTCAATTTTTGGCATTCTGTCAGTTGTAGGAAATGATGTAGGTAAAGAAATATTGATATTCTATTCTGGTGAATGTTGTTTTCAAGGTGTTGAGTGGAAAACCCTGCGGGTGTAGGACCCGTTACAGTAGGAGGATTTTAGCAGAAATCAGGTAAGGGGAATATGCTATGCTAGGTTATTTGAGTATGATTTCAGTATAAAATTATATATATATATATATATATATATTCTACCAGAGTATTATTCACAGCAGAGATTTATACAGTTTATCAAGTATGATTAATATGTTTTAAAATTACTATGTGGCTTGAGAATATAGATATAGTACAGAAATATGTTCTATAGTATTTTCCTGAGTTATGCTTTATAGAATATACAGACAGTGGATATATTTTATAATAATTACAGAATACCATGATTATATAATTGATACAGATACAATTTACAGTACCATGACATATAGTTTTACGGTTTATTTCAGAAAATACAGTTGATACAAATACAGTTAATCACAACGTCATGGTTTATACAGTTATTACAAAATCATGGTAAAACAGATAGTTGTATATAGAGATATATTGTATAGTATCAGACCCTATTGGATCATACAGTTTACAGAGCACGGTACCGTAGCTATATACAGTTTATAGAGTGCAACTACCTATTCAGATAATACGTGGTATAAAGGTCGATTGCATAGAGCCCACAAGTGGACAGGCTCCCCATCAGATATGGGTTGAGGAGGGATGATCATACTAATGAAGTATAGTGATTTATTCCTAGTTGGCTAGCCAGGGTAGATCCCACCTATGGGCCGCACAATCCTGTCATGAGGGGTTAAATCATGACACACAGTTATCCACAGGGAAGTTTTTGATTATTACTATGTTTATACAGATTTACAGAGACATAAAACATATATATTTATTAGAAGTATTTTGAGTAGAAGCCTAAAGTATAGAAATGTTAAGCAACAGATAAAAGATGATGGTTTATATTACTGGTATTGTATTTTCCGATTCATTGATACATTATTATATAGTAATAGATTTTCATAGTATTATAACTCATCTGCCACACACTAGCAATAACATATTTCGTCTTACTGAGCATTGACTCATCCCAATTAATTTAACATTTTTTTAGGTGATCTAGGTAGGCGAGTAGATCAGGCTCGCAGGCAAAGCGGCTTCAATATTGCCCTGTCAATAGAGAGTGAGTATTTGTTTTGGAGTATTTCTGTATAGCCCTAGCCAGTCGAGGGTGTTTTGGGGAACAATCGTGCTTGTATATCTTGAGAAACATTTTAGCACTCTGGTATTGTATATAATTATATATGGTTATGTTATTTGATTTTTGCTTCTCGCTGCCTAGGTTATTGGTTGGGTTTAATCCAGGTTGGTATCAGAGCATTATAAATGTTACAGTATAAAAAAAAAAACCCAAGTTAAATAGCAGGTCATTTCATGAGATGTATTTTTGTATAGATCCTAGGGGATTTAGACTTTTAAACTAAAGTGATGTACATAAGTGGTGACAATTCTGGTATTGTGTTTCTGGTTGCACACTTTATGTTTTCCGCTGCCTAGGTATTATATTTTTGGGTATTAGAGAACGGGATATATTTACTAGTCAGTATTATGTTTATTATTATTATGAAAAAAAATGGCATGTTTATTAGCACTCTGGTATTGTATATAATTATATATGGTTATGTTATTTGATTTCTACTTCTCGCTGCCTTGGTTATTGGTTGGGTTTAATCCAGGTTGGTATCAGAACATTATAAATGTTACAGTATTTAAAAAAAAAAAACCCCAAGTTAAATAGCAGGTCATTTCAATTTGGTATCAGAGCCTAGGTTGCTAGGTTCTGTAGACTTTAGAGTGCAGTAGAAGCAATACCAGAGTATAGGAAAAGGATTTGAGGTTTGTTCTGCGTCTGGGTACAGGATTACCGTGGTGGTTTCTGTGTTTTTCCTAGGGTAACGATTTCAGGAAAACCATAGTAAACTATCGTCACGTCGTGTGTCTAGGTGACAGAACTTGATATTGAGTAAGGTCAGGGAAGGTAATTAATTTTGAATTGATATAGGATAGGTTTGTATAGGAGATAAGGTGCTTAAATGTGTTCTTGTTTTAGGATGGAACCAAGAAGCAGTGGTACAAATGCTGGGGAGGATAGGCCAGGACCTTCTAGCATAGGTGGAGGAGATACAGATGCAGTGTTGTGCAGTGTTACTCAGCAGGTAATGGTTGAGATGGCCAAGAGCTCTGGGGAGTGTGGCTGTTCGATCGAGCAGTTTACGCAGATGAAGCCCCCATCCTTTGTTGAAGGAGAAAACCCGATTGTAGCTGAAAATTGGGTCTAGGATATCAAAGAGACACTGGCTGTGTTTCCTTGTACAGATGAGCAGAAGGTAGTATTTGCAGCATTTAAGTTGACAGGGGAGGCAAAGCACTAGTGGAGATCAGCGCGACTGATAGAGGAGCAGAGGTCGGTTCTAGTATCAGTGACGTGGGACTGATTCAAGGAGCTGTTCTTTAAGCGGTATTTCCCTACTATCGTTCGGAGCATGAAGGCAATAGAGTTTATGCATCTGGTATAAGGACAGATGACTGTATCCCAGTATGTGGCTCAGTTTATCGAGTTGTTGCGTTTTGCTTTGCATCTAGCACCTGATGAAGAGAAAAAGGCAAGGAAGTTTGAGGAGGGATTGAGACAGAATTTGTTGGAGCAGGTGATTGGCTTCAGAGCTTAAACATTTACAGAGATTGTAGACAGAGCTGCGATCATTGAGAGTGGTATTTAGAGGGGTATAGTAGCTCAGAGTCAGAGGAAGAGGCGTGCGCCTCAGGGCTTTTAGGCTAGCTCCAGTAAGGGTCCATGGAGAGGAGGTCGCGATAGGGAAGAATAGAGATAGATGGCTGGACCTCGGGGGAATCAGGGTGCGCCGATCATCCCGGTATGTCAGGTGTGCGAGAGACATCATCCGGGGGAGTGCCGGGTAAGGAGCGATGTATGCTATCATTGTGGGAGACCCGGCCACATGACACGTGCATGCCCAGGTCCGACAGACCAGGTCCCAGCTCCTAGGCCCTATCGAGGAGGATATCAGGCGCCTCGTGGAGGACAGTAGAGGAATGTGGCCCCGACAAGGGTTTATGCTTTGACACCGGGTGATGCTAAGGCTGCCGCGGATGTGGTGACAGGTACTTTTACTATTTTATCACATTCCGTTATTGTTTTATTTGATTCAGGTGCTACTCATTTCTTTGTCTCTGTAATGTATGTTAAATTATCTAGAAGTGAGACTTAGATATTAGATAGAGAACTGTCGGTAACTACACTGTCAGGGTCATTGTTGAGGTGTAAAAGGGTGCTTAGAGGTTATCCTATAGAAATTCAGGGGAGAGTACTACCAGCGGACCTGATTATGTTTGAGATGTGCAGGTTTGATATAATACTGAGAATGGATTGGTTGGCTTCTAATCACACCAGCATTGATTGTCATCAAAAAGAGGTAATTTTCAAACCCCCAAGTACGCAAGAATTCAGATTCGTTGGTTCATGGGTACATGCTCCAACACAGTTGGTGTCAGCTGTGCAGGCGGGTAGATTACTCCTGGACGGAGGTCAGGGGTTTATAGCGGTTGTGAAAAAGGTATCTGAAAATGAGTGAAGCTTGACAGTACCCCGGTTGTACGAGAATTTTTAGATGTTTTTCAAAAGGAGCTACCAGGGTTGCCTCTAAACCCGAGGTGGATTTTCCAATAAATTTACCTCCAGGGACGGCACCGATTTCTAAGGTTCCTTATCATATGGCTCCATCTGAGTTGGGAGAATTGAAGAATCAGTTGCAAGACTTGATGAATAGTGGATTTATACGACCTAATGTATCGCCATCGGGAGCTCTAGTGTTGTTCGTAAAGAAGAAAGACGGGTCCTTGAGGATGTGTATTGATTATAGAGAAATCAACAAGGTTACTATTAAGAATAAATATCCTCTACCCCGTATAGATGATTTGTTTGATCAGCTCCAGAGTACACAGGTATATTCCAAGATCGACCTCAGATCAGGTTATCATTAGGTGAGGGTAAAAGTAGAGGATGTTGCAAAGACAGCTTTCAAAACCAGGTATGGGCACTACGAATTCCTCGTTATGCCGTTTGGTTTGATGAATGCCCCATCTATGTTTATGGATTTGATGAATAGAGTCTTTCACCAGTATTTGGACCAGTTTGTGGTGGTTTTCATTGATGATATACTAGTGTACTCGAGGAGTTTTGAGGATCATGAGGTGCATTTGAGGCAAGTGCTGCAAACACTCGGGGAGGAGAAGTTTTACGCCAAGTTTAGTAAGTAAGAGTTCTGGCTTGAGAATGTTGCATTTTTAGGCCATGTGATCTCAGGAGATGGTATAGCAATGGATCCCAGCAAGATTGACGCAGTGGTAAATTGGGCCAAGCTGAGGAATGTGCAGGAAGTCAGGAGTTTCTTGGGACTAGCAAGTTATTACCAACGGTTCATTGAGGGGTTTTCAGCTTTATCAGGACCTCTCACGCATTTGACTAGGAAGAATTCCAGATTTGTGTGGGATAAAGAGTGAGAGCAGAGCTTCCAGGAATTAAAACAGCGACTCGTCACTGCACTAGTTTTGACGATTCCATCAGGAGGTGAAGGGTATGCGATTTATAGTGACGTGTCTTTGAAAGGGCTCGGTTGTGTACTGATGCAGCATGGTAGGGTGGTAGCATATGCGTCTAGATAGTTGAAAGAATATGAAAAGAACTATCCTACTCACGATTTGGAATTGGCTGTGGTTGTACACGCACTAAAGATCTAGAGACATTACTTATATGGTAAGAGGTGTGAGATATTCTGTGACCATAAGAGCCTAAAGTATTTCTTCACACAAAAAGAGTTGAACATACGGCAGAGGAGGTGGTTGGAACTTATCAAGAATTACGACTGTACCATCGATTACCACCCAGGTAAAGCAAATATGGTTACTGATGCTTTCAGTTGAAAATCAGGAGACACTGCACAACTAGCAGCGGTAGTTCAGCATCCAATTCAGATGGACTTGGAAAGACTCGATGTGGAGTTAGTGGAAGATGAACCTCAGGCGCTTATTGCCAATTTGGTTGTACAACCTACACTTTATGAGAGAATTAAAGATGCTCAAAGGGATGATTCGGAATTGGCAGAAGTGATAGCCAGAATACAAGATGGTCAGGGGGAAGAATTCAACATTTCTGACGGTAGGGCTTTGAGATTTCGCACCAGATTATGTGTGCCTGCAGATGACAGTATCAGGAGGATGATTATAAAAGAGGCACACAGATCTTTATACACTGTCCATCTTGGTAGCACGAAAATATATAGGGATCTGCGGGAGTATTTCTGGTGGAGTGGTATGAAGAGGTAGATAATAGAGTGAAATTAGGAATAGCTTCCTAAGAGGGGGGTGAATTGGCTTTTAAAATTTTATTTTAATTCCTTTTGAGATACGTTAAACTTCCTTTGTTTCTTTTAACCAATTCTTGACTTGTTTGTTTAATTATTTAATCAATCGAGAACTTCGTTCTTTTATCCGATCAATAACACAATTAAACAACCAATCAATTAAACAATATCTTTAAGCCAAACAATCAATTTATTTGCCAAGTACAAGTTAAACAACAAACAACCAAACCAAGATATAAAGTATTCAGCACTTTGGTAATATAACAACTTAAGATGGTTGTTTGTTTATATTTTCCAAATTTGAACCAAGCCATGTATAGATGAATCAAATCATTCTTTCCAAATATTTAGAAGTCAAATAAACTCTTGGTAAATTTTTCTTTGGGATGTTAACCAAGTAACGTACTCCCGTAAGGTTTCCGCAAGATATGGTGTAACCAACGTACTCCCTTTCGATTTTCGCAACCCAAATCAAAATTAAACCTTAAGTTTGTTTGGTTTCCAAATATTACGTAGTATATATGATTATCAAATAAACCATCCACGCAATTTAAATATGCTGAAAATAAAGAGTAAGGAAAAGAGAGAATGAGATGGAGATTTTTACGAGGTTCGGCTTATACCCAGCCTACGTCCTCACCTTTGGAAAACCACCAAAGGATTCACTAGTTCAGTTCCGTTGATGAGTGGAACAATACCGATTACAACACTCATTGGTTAAGGCTAGAGCCCGCCTTCTCCAAACGATATCCCCTCGTTCGGTCACTCCCTATATAGGCTAGAGCTCGCCTCTCTAAGCAATATTTCCTTGCTTAGCCAACGATCCAAACAATCCTTGGAATCGTCAAAGAACTACAAGAAACAAGATATAATCTGCGTACAAGTATACTCTCACAAGGAGCAAGTTAGTACAATTTCAGCACTATATACTTTGAATGTAAAATATCAATATGAAATACAATGAAGCTCAAGTGTAGAATTCACCAATATCCTTCTTATATGAGGATTAGTAGTAGGAACTCAGAGAAAGAAGGATCAACACTTCAGAATTCTCAGCAAAAGAATTTTTCAATGAGTGAACAAGAGAGCTTTGGAAGAACAAGAGTGCTTTCAGCTTTGCAAGCACATTTCTCAATTCTTGGATGAGTTTTGATTTGCAAAACCATGTATTTATAGGCTTTCAAACTTGTTTCCATGTTACAAAAGTTTCCTTAGAGAGTTTCCCAAGTTTTTAAAAAATTTGAAGCTCAAACAGCTATATTTTAAAACATGAGAATTTAAAAATTTTCCCGTTGAACAGTGTTCAGATGACTGAAGGTTCGAGTTTAGTCATCCGAAGTTCCTTAAGTCCCTTTAAAATAGAGCTAGATACAGGGTCAGACGTTTGAAGTTAGAGTTCAGATGTCTGATGTCGTAGGTTCAGTCATTTGAAGTCGCAAGTTCAATCGTCTGAACTTGCTGCTGCAACTCTTTGCCTGTTCTGTCTTGTTCTTTGTCAACAGTGACCCCGCTTCAATGTTTTGGCCATAAATTTTTATTTATAACTCCAAATTAGGTTTTCTTGGTGTCAAATGAAAGATAAGAGAAAATAATACAACTTTTATGTTGACCACTTTTTAAAATAATGAGTTTTTGATAAAGAAAAATTCACCTCAATTCGGCTGTATAAAAACTAACAGCAAATGGAAAAACTCTTTTTGATGCTTTTCATTCCAAAAATGACTCTAGCCTTTTTAAAATAATTTTTGACCTTATAAAAATATTTTCTAGGTATTTTAAAAAGTATCTAGGTCTAAGTTAACCTAAGAGCTTCGAAATATTTCAAATGACATTTTAAACATTAAAGTACTTATATGAAAACTTCTAAAACTTTTCTCATTATAGGTTCTTGAGTCTTCATGTTTTGTCCTTGGATTGAGTCCATCTTTTCTTCAAGCTTCCATATTCTTTGAACTTTCTCACTTTGCCTTTCTTTGGATCTTTTGACTTTAATATGCCTTGGCTTTCAACAACTCATTCATGTCCTCATATTTTTCAAGATTTCATATATCATCTTTAAATCCATGTTTTGACTCTTTTAAGCTTCATTTGATCCTTGTAAGCACTTTGATCTTGCTTTCTCATAAATGAGCCCTAAAATATCATTACTCATACAAATACATTAAATTCCACTTGTTTGTTAGCATCAAAACACGATAACAAGATTTTAAGCCTTGTAAGGCCAACACAGAGTTTGTGCAACAGTGTTTGACGTGCTAGCAGGTTAAAGCTAAGCACCAGAGGCCGGTAGGACAACTTCAGCCACTTTTTATTCTTGAATGGAAGTGGGACCACATAACCATGAATTTTGTTACGGGGCTACAGCCGACGCCGCATGGTCAAAATGCCATCTAGGTAATAGTTGATAGGTTGACGAAGACAGCGCACTTTCTGCCTATTAAGGTTAGCTACCCTATGAACAGGTTAGCGGAGATTTACATACAGGAGATTGTTCGACCCATGGAGTGCTAGTATCCATAGTCTCGGACTGTGATCCACATTTTACATCTCGGTTCTGGAGGAGCTTACAGGAAGCATTAGGGACTCAGCTAGCATTCATCACCGCTTTCCATCCTCAAACTAACGGTCAGATAGAGAGGATCATTCAGGTACTCGAGGATATGTTGTGAGTGTGTGTTTTGGATTTTAGGGGTTGCTGGACTTAGTATATGTCATTGGTGGAATTTGCTTACAACAATAGTTATCAGGCAAGCATAGGTATGGATCCTTATGAGGCACTTTATGGTTGGAAGTGTCGTTTCCCTTTATATTTGAGTGAGCTAAGTGAGAGGTGAGTTGTGGGTCCAGAAATAGTACAGAAGGCATACGATAAAGTTCGACTCATTCGAGATAGGATCAGTGCAGCACAGAGTCGACAGAAAAGCTACGTAGATACTCACCACCGAGAACTGGAATTTGGAGTAGGTGAACATGTATTTCTGAAAATAAAAATAACACTGCTGAAGGGAATCATGAGGTTTGAGAGGAAGGGGAAGTTGAGCCCTAGGTTCATTGGCCCATTTGAGATACTCGAGAAGATTGGGTCAGTTGCCTATCAGCTGGCTTTACCACCATCTCTATTCATAATTCATGATGTGTTTCACGTTTCTATGTTAAAGAAATACATCTCAGATCCTTCCCATACCATCAGCTATGCAGAATTGGAACTCGGTGGTGATTTAGCATATGAGGAAGCTTCAGTACATATCTTAGATAGAAAAGAATAGGAATTGCGTAGTTAAAAGATACCACTAGTAAAAGTCTTATGGAGGAATCATGCGATAGAAGAAGCCTCGTGGGAGCTCGAAGATGCGATCAAACAGAAATATCCCCACTTGTTCAATGAATACAACAGTGATGTACGGTTAAAGTAATAGTAATTTTATTTTGTTTAACATAGTGGAATTGTAATGTAGGGCATAGGATAGGTAGTATTTTGGTTTTGGGGAAAATTTTCTTTTATACTTGTAATCTCCTGGAACTACCCATGTAACCATGATATTCCTCCGCCATAAGTGAGGGCAAGTAATAAAATAAGTAGACCATTTTGCTTTTAAGGGATGATGAGTTGTATGAATAGTAAATTTCGAGGACGAAATTTTATAAGGAGGGGAGAGTGTAACGACCCCAAAGAATAACGATATTTAAATAATAAAAAGGAAGGAAAATAAAAATAGTAACAAATGGAGGGAGTCGATGACATTGCATTTTGGAGGTGATAATTCCAAGAAAATTTCCTAGGCCTTGTCGATGAACACAGGGGTTTCGTCGATGAGGGTACTTCAGGATCTTGTTGACGAGGTCCCGTCTCATCGATGAGAAGATACCGAGAACGATTTTTGAAGACTGAAATTCGTCAACGAGGGTGCAGGTTCATTGACAAACTTTCTACAAGACTTGTCGACGAGGTGACGTGACTCGTCGACGAATCCCGCAGTATAAATAGTGTTTAACTCAGTTTTCTGGCAGAAAAATCCACCGAATTCACTCTTTCTCTCTCTCCCACGGTTCCACCTCCTTCTCTCTTCGATTTCGGCCCTGTCAGTCGCCAGATCGACGATTTGAGGCCACCACGACGCTCTTGATAAAGTTCTCTTTAAGTCTGTTGGGGCAGATTGTCGGTGGGATCAAGTCGAATTTCTTCCCGAAATCAAGGTAAGGCCTTTTAGTCAATTTTTGGCCTTCTGTCAGTTGTAGGAAATGATGTAGGTAAAGAAATATTGATAATCTGTTCTAGTGAATGTTGTTTTCAGGGTGTTGAGTGGAGAACCCTGCGGGTGTAGGACCCGTTACAATAGGAGGATTTTAGCAGAAATCAGTTAAGGAGAATATGTTATGCTAGGTTATTTGAGTATGATTTCAATATAAAATTATATATATATATATATATATATATATATTCTACCAGAGTATTATTCACAGCAGAGATTTATACAGTTTATCAAGTATGATTAATTTGTTTTAAAATTATAGTGTGGCTTGAGAATATAGATAGTACAGAAATATGTTCTATAGTATTTTCTTGAGTTATGCTTTATAGAATATACAGACAGTGGATATATTTTATAATAATTACAGAATACCATGATTATATAGTTGATACAAATACAATTTACAGTACCATGACATATAGTTTTACTGTTTATTTCAGAAAATACAGTTGATACAAATACAATTCATCACAATGTCATGGTTTATACAGCTATTACAAAATCATGGTAAAACAGATAATTGTTTATAGAGATGTATTGTATAGTATTAGACCCTATTGGACCATACAGTTTACAGAACATGGTACCGTAGCTATATACAGTTTATAGAGTGTAACCACCTATTCAGATAATATGTTGTATAAAGGTCGATCGCATAGAGCTCACAAGTGGACAGGCTCCCCATCAGATATGGGTTGAGGAGGGCTGATCATACTGATGAAGTATAGTGATTTATTCTTGGTTGGCCAGCCAGGGTAGATCTCACCTACGAGCCACACAACCCTGTTATGAGGGGTTAAATCATGACACACAGTTATCCACAGGGAAGTTTTCGGTTATTACTATGTTTATACAGATTTACAGAGACAGAAAACATATATATTTATTAGAAGTATTTTGAGTAGAAGCCTAAAGTATAGAAATGTTAAGCAAGAGATAAAAGATGATGATCTATATTACTGGTATTGTATTTACCGATTCATTGATACATGATTTTATAGTAATAGATTTTCATAGTATTATAACTCATCTGCCACACACTAGTAATAACATATTTCGTCTTACTGAGCGTTGGCGCATCCCAATTAATTTAACATTTTTTCAGGTGATTTAGGTAGGCGAGCAGATTAGGCTCACAGGCAGAGCGGCTTCAATACTGCCCTGTCAGTAGAGAGTGAGTATTTGTTTTGGAGTATTTCTGTATAGCCCTAGCCAATCGAGGGTATTTTGGGGAACTGTCGTGCTTTTATATGTTGAGAAACATTTTAGCACTCTGGTATTGTATATAATTATATATGGTTATGTTATTTGATTTCTGCTTCTCGTTGCCTAGGTTATTGGTTGGGTTTAATCCAGGTTGGTATCAGAGCATTATAAATGTTACAATATAAAAAAAAAAAACCCCAAGTTAAATAGCAGGTTGTTTCATGAGATGTATTTTTGTATAGATCCTAGGGGATCTAGAGTTTTATACTAAAGTGATGTACATAAGTGGTGACAATTCTGGTATTGTGTTTCTGGTTGCACACTTTATGTTTTCCGCTGCCTAGGTATTATTTTTTTGGGTATCAAAGAACGGGATATATTTACTAGTCAGTAATATGTTTATTAATATTATGAAAAAAAAATGGCATGGAAAATTGGGTCGTTACAATTTGGTATTAGAGCCTAGGTTACTAGGTTCTGTAGACTCCAGAGTACAACAAAAAATAATACCAGAATTTAGGAATGGAATTTTGAGAATAATAGAACATATAAGTGAGTTAATGTTGAGGAATCAGGATGGAATCTAGGGTTCTGTTCTGCAGTCTAGAAGTAGGAACTTCGGGGGCGTTTCTATGTTTTTCGTAAGGTGACGATTCCAGGAAAACCGCAGTAAACTATCATCGATTTTTATTTCTATGTGGTAGAACTAGACCTTAAATTAGAAATAGGAGGTATAGAGATATTTAATTAGAATAGTATTATGCAGTTTGGGTTCTCAGGATAATCTGGTGTATTTCAGGATGGATCCAGGAGGCAGTAGCGCCCACGCTAGTGGAGATGATGGAATAGGACGTTCTAGCGCGGGAGGTGGGGATTTAGATGCGGTATTACGTAGTGTAGCTCAGCAGGTCATGGCTGAGATAGCACGGAGCTCTAGGGAGTAGGGAGGTCCGTCTACAGCACAGGGCTACACGATAATGAAGTTTACAAAGATGAACCCTCCGGCATTTTCAGGAGTAGCTGATCCTGCAGTTACTGAGAACTGGATATAGGAGATAAAGAAGGTATTGACTGTGCTTCACTGCACTGATGAGCAGAGGGTCCTCTATGCCACGTATAAGTTGGCAGGAGAGGTCGAGATATGGTGGACTGTCACGAAGTTACTAGAGGGGCAGAGATCCATTTTAGTGTCGATGACTTGGGTCCGATTCAGGGACATATTTTTTGATAGATACTATCTTGCCTCGGTTAAAGAGGCTAGAGTACAAGAGTTTCTGAACTTGTTCTAGGGATCGATGACAGTTTAGCAGTACGCGGTGAAATTCATTGAGTTGTCACATTTCTGCCCTTATATTGTTCTAGATGAAACTAAGAAGGCCAGGATGTTCGCGAGAAATTTGAAGCGGGATTTTTATAGAAAAGCGGCAGTACTAAAGATACAAGATTTTTCAGAATTGGTTGATAGGACCATAATAGCAGAGGAGGGTTTGCCAAGGGAGACTGAGACACAGAGCAAGAAGAAGAGGCCTGCACCTGCGAGTTTTCCAATGGGTTCCAGTCGAGGCTCTTGGAGAGGAGGTAGATTTGATGGGGGTAAGAGGCAGACGATGGGGCATAGCGGATTTTCGGGTGGGCAGTCTTATCCCACTTGCCCTAGACGTGGATGGAGACATCTAGGTGTGTGCCGGCTGGGGGAGAATGCCTGCTACCGTTGTGGGAGACCCAATCATATGGCTTGATTATGTCAGGGACCATCGATTTATTCACCAGCTCCCAAACCGAATCGGAGTGGTCATCAGGCACCCCGTGGAGGCCAACAAAGGAATATGGCGCCAGCGAGGGTCTATGCATTGACGCCGGAAGATGCCGAGACTACTGGAGACGTTATCATAGGTACACTTACTATATTATCATATAAAGTTATTGTTTTGTTTGACACAAGTGCCACCCATTCCTTTGTATCGATGGGGTATGTTAAAGTGGCTGGGGTAGAGGCACAATTGTTAGATGTTGAGTTGTCTATTGTCACGTTGACTGGATCTACTATGAGGTGTAGGAAGATACTTAGAAAATTTCCATTGTGCATTTAGGGGGAAATTACTACCAGCTGATCTTGCGATACTAGATATGTAGGGATTTGATGTAATATTGGGTATGGACTGGCTGGTAGCTAATCACGTCAGCATAGACTGTTATAAAAAAGAAGTAATTTTCAGATCCCCAGGTGAGCAATAATGTAGATTTGTAGGTACACGTGTGCATGCCTTGCCTCATCTAGTGTCAGCTGTTCAGGCGAAGAGATTTCTTCTAGGTGGTTGCCAGGGATACTTTGCCTACATAAAGGAGCTACCAAAGGAAGAACTGAAACAGGCTGACATTCGAATGGTTAGAGAATTCCCAAATGTTTCTCCATAGGAGTTACCTAGCTACCACTAGATCGAGAGATAGAATTAGCAATTGATCAGCTTCCAGGGACAACACCTATATCTAAAGTGTCTTACCGAATAACTCCAGCAGAATTGAAAAAGTTAAAAGATCAGTTGCAGGAGCTGTTAGATAGAGGTTTTATTAGACCCAATGTGTCGCCTTGGGGAGCACCTTTTTTACTTGTGAAGAATAAATATGAGACCATGAGGATGTGTATTTATTACAGAGAAATAAAAAAAGTGACGATAAAGAATAAGTATCCTCTTCCTAGAATTGATGATCTATTTGATCAACTCCAGGGGACTCAGGTCTATTCCAAGATTGATCTCCAGTCCGGTTATCACTAGATGAAAGTTAAAATAGAGGACGTTTTGAAGATGGCTTTCAGGACCAGGTATGGGCACTACGAATTTCTCGTCATGTCATTCAGTCTGATGAATGCATCGACAACATTTATGAACCTGATGAATCGTGTGTTTCATCAGTATATAAACCAGTTTTTTGTGGTCTTTATAGCTGATATACTGGTCTATTCAAAGAGCTTTGAGGAGCATGAGCATCATCTGAGGTTGGTATTGCAGATATTGAGGGAAAGAGAACTGTATGCGAAATTTAAGAAATGTGAATTCTGGCTGAGGCAAGTCACTTTTTTAGGGCATGTGATTTCCGGGGATGGTATATCAGTGGACCCAGACAAAATAGAAGCAGTAGTTGATTGGTCGAGGCTTAGAAACTTTCTAGGTCTGGCAGGGTATTATCGGCGCTTTGTGGATGGTTTTTCCAAACTATCAGGTCCCTTGACACGACTCACGAGAAAGAATGCAAGTTTTGAATGGTCCATTGAATGTGAGCAGCACTTTTAGGAGTTGAAGTAACGATTGGTTACTGCCCCAGTGTTAGCTATTCCATCGGGAGAGGATGAATTCATTATATACAATGATGCATCCCAAAAGGGACTCAAGTGCGTATTGATGCAGCACGATAGAGTCATCGCCTATGCCTCTAGATAGCTTAAAGAATATGAGAAGAACTATCTTGTGCATGATTTAGAATTAGATGCAGTGGTTTATGTTTTAAAAATCTGGAAGCATTATCTATATGGTGGGAAATGCAAAATCTTCACGGACCACAAAAGTTTGAAGTATTTCTTTACCCAGAAAGAGCTGAATATGAGGCAAAGAAGGTGGTTGGAACTTATTAAAGATTATGACTACATTATTAGTTACCACCTAAGGAAAGCGAACGTGGTAGTAGATGCTTTGAGCAGGAAATCAGTGGGACCAGCACTGGCAGCTATGGAGGTTCAGCATCCGATCCTGATGGATTTGGAGAGACTTGGTGTAGAGTTGGTAGAGAGTAATCCTCAGGCATTTATTGTCAGTTTGGTTGTGTAGCCTACGCTATATGAAAAGATTAAAGCCGCTCAAGGAGATGACACATAATTAGCAGAGGTAGTAGCCAGAGTACATGATGGTCAGGGAGAGGAGTTCGGTATTTCTGATGACGGAGTTTTGAGGTTTCGCACCAGATTATGTGTGTCTGCAGATGATGATATTAGGAGAACGATTCTAGAGGAGGCTTACAGATCTCTATACACGGTTCATCTTGGCAGTACTAAAATGTACAGAGATCTGCGAGAGTATTTCTAGTGGAGTGGTGTGAAGAGGGAGATTACTGAATTTGTGCAACAGTGCTTGACGTGCCAGCAAATTAAGGCTAAGCACTAGAGGCCGGCAGGGTAGTTACAACCACTTTTCATCCCTGAGTGGAAGTGGGACCACATATCCATGGACTTCGTCACTGGGCTACCGCCAGCACCACATGGTTAGAATGTCATCTGGGTAGTTGTTGATCAGATAATGAAGACAACTCACTTTCTACCTATTAAAGTTAGCTACCCTATGAATAGATTAGCAGAGATTTACATTCAAGAGATTGCTCGACCCCATGGAGTGCCAGTATCTATACTCTCGGACCGTGATCCACGCTTTATATCATGATTTTGGAAGAGCTTGTAGGAGGCTTTGGGGTCTCAATTAGCATTCAAAACTGCTTTTCATCCTCATACAGATGGTCAGATAGAGAGAACGATTTAAGTACTTGAGGATATGCTGCAAGCGTGTGTATTGGATTTTGGGGGTAGCTGGTCCCAATATTTGCTATTGGTTCAATTTGCCTACAGTAACAGCTATCAGACCAGCATCGACATGGCACCTTACGAGGCATTTTATGGTAGGAGGTGTCGTTCTCCTTTATACTGGGATGAGTTAGGTGAAAGGCGAGTTTTGGGGTCAGAAATAGTGCAGCAGGCGTACAATAAAGTTTGACTTATTTGAGATAAAATTAGTGCAGCTCAGAGTCGGTAAAAAAGCTACGCAGATAATCATCGCCGAGAATTGGAATTTGAAGTAGGAGATCACGTATTTTTGAAAATTGCACCACTGAAGGGAGTAATGAGGTTTGGGAGGAAGGGTAAGTTGAGCCCTAGGTTTATTGGCCCATTCGAGATACTTAAAAAGGTTGGTTTAGTTGCCTATCGGCTAGCTTTACCATCAGTTCTGTTTAGAATTCATGACATATTTCATGTTTCTATGTTAATGAAATATGTCTCAGATCCTTCTCATATCATCAGTTGTGCAGAATTATAATTCAGTGATGCTCTAACTTATAAGGAAACTCCAGTACAGATCTTAAACAGGAAGGAATAGAAATTGCGCAGTAAGAAAATACCACTATTAAAAGTCCTGTGGAGAAATCACATGGTGGAAGAAACTTCTTGGGAGCTTAGAAGGAAATCAGACGGAAATACCCACACCTGTATAGTAGGGTACAATAGTGATTTGTATAGTTCAAATAATGACAGTTTTATTTTGTTTAGTATAAAGTGATGAATGTATAATTGTAATTTAGAATATAGGATAGATAGAGTTTTGGTTTTAGGAGAATTTTATTTTATGAGTATATTTGTAATCTTCTAGAGTTGCTTATGTAACCACGGTATTCCTCCACCATAAGTGAGGGTTAGTAATAAAATAAGTAACTATTTTTCTTTTAGGATGGTGTACAATACAGATAGTAAATTTTGAGACAAAATTTTTATAAGGAGGGGAGAATGTAGAGACTCGAAGAATTATAGTAATTAAATAATAAAAGAAATGAGAGAAAAAGGAATTTTATAAAAGGATGCAGTACAGCCTCGTTGAAGAGCAGACTCTTGGGCTCGTCGATGGGGACGTGCGTCTTGTCAACGAGAACTTATTGAGAGGCCTGTTCTAGGTTCCGAAACTCGTCGATGAGGAGATGGTGTTCATCGACAAGATCCCTTCATTGAATCGTTGATGAGGCGACGTGTCTCGTCGACAAGTCCACGTGAACAATACTCTCTATATATATATATATTGTGATATCCTATGGATGAAAGACTTAAAAGATTAGATGTTATTACCCATATTAACAAGGTGTACCTTTCTTTGCGAGAGTTTTCTCATAAGAACTCTATAGTTAAGCGTGCTTGGCTTGGAGCAATCTTGGGATGGGTGACCACCTGGGAAGTTTTCTTAGGAAGTGTGTGAGTGAGGACAAAACACACTGAAAAGGACACATGTTGGTTTGTGGGGTCAGTCATTAAGTCCGATAAGGCCCGCCCCCCCTGTTGTCTAGTTCAGGTGGAGGAGGAAAGACACAGTGCTCCCTAGAAGACCCAGGTTGGGGCGTTACATATATAGTAAAAATAGATTTTCAGCAAAAAAAATTCTCTCTCTCTCTTTCTCTCTCTCTCTAAAAACATGTTTCTCTCCCTTCTTTTTAGTTTTCTGGCTCCATCTCTCCCCGATTCGATGATCGGAAGCTACCACGGTGATCCTGGGGAGATTCGCTACAACATAGCCGAAGCAAAATGTTGACTTGAGAAGTTTGGGAACCATGCCAAAATCAGGGTAAGTAGAATATTTAGATATTGTAAGTATTACCGAGTTCAATTGGGCCTAGATTTTGTATTATTTGAGAATATACTGGAGTTTTGTGAAGTAAAATCAGGGTATTATATTTTCAGGAATAGGGTGTTTTGGGACCCAACAGGAATGTGTTAAGGACCCTAGTGGATATCTTTTCAGAAGCCCAGGTAAATAATGAATAGTTTATAATTTCGAAGATGGAAAAATGAAGAATATTCTAGGTATTTAGTTGATTGATAGGATATATATAATAATATTTTTAGGGTTATGGAATTATAAATGGCAGAGGTGTAATTTAGAACGTTAGTAGGTGAGCTTAATTATGAGGTAAGGGAAATATGCTTTGCCAGATAAATTAGAATTTTATTAGTAAATATAGTATAAGTTTATGGGTGTTTTTCAGAACAAATATTATATAGTTTTACAAATTATATCTTATGAGTTATCAATTATTGTGTGGCATGAGTAATATGAGTACAATGCTGATTTTATACAATTTTTATAGAATTATGATATACAACAATCAGATTATACAGTATTTATTTTGAGAGATACGATTATCCAATATTTTACAAAATTATGTATTTACACAGTTTAACATGGTTCAATAGAAAGCGTAATGTACAGTTTTTCAGTGAGCATGTTATCTATAGATCTCAAGGCCATAACAGCTAGTTATACAGTTTTACAGATCAGTTATTACAGTTTATGTTCAAAATAGACAGTACACTTTATACAGAATAATTATTACAGTGTTATGGCTATTACAACAGAAAAAGAATCATAATAAACAGTAAAATACATGTATATATCAGAGTATTATATATATACATATATATATATATCAGACCTTGATGGACCATTATAGATCAGATAGCATAGCACGTTATCGCAGCTATACAGTGGAGAGTGTGCAACCGCACATCTAAGTTAGAGTGTGGCATTTTATGGTCGATTGTGCCGTTGGAGAGATTGCAGACTCCTTGGTAATCTGATCCCTGTGGAGGGGAGCGATTGCAGTGCTCCTTGGACAGACCCAAGTCGAGGGGCCAACGTACCTTAGTGGAGCTATAATTGACTAATCTTGGAGGGCTGACTAGGATTAAGTCCTGCCTTCGAGCTGCACAACTCTGTCATGAGGGGATTTGAATCATGACATAGTTATCCATCAGGGAAGTTTTCACAGCTATTATATATGTATAGAAAACAACAGAATTATTTATGATTATTAAAAGTATAATCAAATAGAAAGTTCAGCAACAGATATATTTTAAGAAATACAAGTGTGAGTTACACGGTATATTACTATTACATATTATTTTAGATTCAGTTAATTACAGTATATGTATATGGTTTAAAGAAACTCATATGCCACACACTGGTAATAGCATATTTTATCTTACTGAGCGCTGTTTCATTCCAGTAATTTAATATTTTTGAGGTGATCCAGTTAGGCAGGCAGATCAGGCTCGTAGATAGAGGAGATATCAGTTCTACCCTGTTTATAGGGTAAGTAGTTTTTGGGTGAGATGTATTTTTGCATAGATCCTAGGGGATCTGGACTTTTAAACTAGAGTGATGTACATAAGTGATGAAAATTCTGGTATTGTGTTTCTATTTGCACACTTTATGTTTTCCGCTACCTAGGTATTATGTTTTTGGGTATCAGAGAATAGGATATCATTACCAGTCAATATTATATTAATTATTATTATGAAAAAAATGTCATGAAAAATCGGGTCATTACAACCCAGCACCCAACACCACCTAGCATCCTCTAGCCACCATCGCCACTTAACACCATCCAGCACGCCTTAACTGCTATCACTACCATAACCATTGTTGCCACCATTACCACCGAAAAAACAGAGGATGCTACTTTAGTACTCCTCCAGCCTATAAGCTGCTAGCTAATCAAGGATGATGATGATATGTTCGACTGGGGCAGCATATTGCCAGATCTGTTAGTTGAACAAACACATGCGAAAGATATGAGCAATCACCAGCAACATTAAAGAAGCATCCGCTAACACTGTATGCAGATCGACAATTCATCGGTTGAACTTTTCTTAATAACTAGATTCAAGGAGGAGTTCATGTCAATCATAACAAGAGGAAGAGGCTTTTCCATATTCATACTGATCCATGTTGAAGTAATCCCATGACTAGTCTGAGGTCTGCAAATGGTTGAATGACAGAAAAATGAAGGCAAGGAAATGATTATAAAAGGATGCAGACACCAAATATACCACTGTTAATACATTCGAAAATTTGATTCTCCATTTTTTGAGGATTACAGAGAAGGTGAAAAATAGAGGGATTTTTTTCATCAACTTCAAGATGGACAACCAAATGAAGGAGTGTGCAAAATTGAGAGAAGGAATCAAAAAGATGGAAAAAGCAAGTAAACCAAAACATATAATGATGAGTCGCAAAACAAGAAAAGAAGAGGGCATAGATACAAGGACCTATGCCCAAGTCTTAACAGAAGGAAATTTTTACCCCAAAGGAGAATGCAGAATCACCTTTGAAGAGTCGGGTATTTTCTTTCATGGCGACAAACAGAGCATTAACAAGAGAATCAATTTCCTCAAACAATGCTTGATAGGAAATTTCAGAGACAGCTCGTAAGATATAAAAAAAATAAGGGAACGGAGTATTATCAGTTGGAAATTATTGGGCAACTTGGAAATCAAAAGATTATATAAACTAAGGTGTAGTCGTAAGAGGGGGGGGGGGGGGAATTGGATTTAAAAATTTCTTTTAATTCTTTTCAAGAATCCTTAAACCCTTTGTAATTCTTTTTAATGAATTCTTGAGTTCTTGTTGAGTTATCAAATACACAATAAATAGTTAAAAAAAAAATTCAATTCACATCCACACCTCAAGTATTTAAACAATCAAGTAATAAATCAATCAACCAAGCCAATCAATTTTCCAATCAACCACAATATCCACACTAAGATATAATATTCAGCTTTTGTTTGTTTGCAGCCCTGTATATATAAAAGTTTGATTCAAACCTTGTGGTAATGAATTTGCTTTCTTAAAATGAATAACAAAACATCCACACTCTTCTCAAAATTTAGAATTCAAATAAACTCTTAGTTAATTTTTCTTTGGGTGTTAACCAATTAACGTACTCCCTTATGGTTTCTATAAAGTATGGATTAACCAACGTACTCCCTTTTGGTTTCCGCAACCCAAATCAAAATTAGACTTTAAGTTTACTTAATTTCCAAATTTACGTAGTATATGTGATTAAGAAATTAAATCATCCACACAATTTATATGTGTTGAAAATAAAGAGTAAGGGAAAGAGAGAGTGAGACCATGGCTTTTACGAGGTTCGGCTTATACCCAGCCTACGTCCTCGCCTTTGGCAAATCACCAAAGGATTCATTAAAACCAGTTCCTTTACTGGGCGGAACAACACCGTTTACACATTCCTTTAGTAGGCTAGAGCTTGCCTCTCTAAGTGATATCCCCTCACTCGGCCACTCCTTCAATTAGGCTAGAGCCCGCCTCTCTAAGCGATACCTCCACGCTTAGCCAATGATTTAAACACCTTGAATCATCTAAGAACACTGCAAGATTACAAAAGAGTAGTTGTGTACAAGAACACTCTCAAAACAGAGTAGATTAGTACAAATTTAGCACTATGTACTTCAACAATTTAAATACCAATATGAAATAGAATTGAAGCTCAACTATAGAGATCACCAATATTCTTCTTAGATGAAGATTAGCAGTAGAAATAGATTAGGAAGATCAGATTTTTCGGAAAACTCAGCAATATCAGCTAGGCAAATATTTAAGCAAGAGAGGACAACCGGTTTGCAAGATAGCTTTCAACAGATTTTTCAATTCCTTGGCTCTTAATTATTTGATTTGTAAAACCATGTATTTATAGAGGTTTTAGGAAAAGTTTTCTTGTTCCCTACGTTGCTTGGAGTGTCCACTAGGTTTTTGTAATGTTTATATTTGAAAAACTAATTTTTAGAAATTTTCTGTTAAGTTCAAAAATTGAAATTCCCATAAAGTTAGTTGGCTGGATAGGCGATTGGGTAGTGTATTTTCACAGGGTCGGTCAGCTAGATAGGTGGCTGACACCTTTATGTCTTTTCAAATTTTAACCCAAATAAATGTCAGTCGGCTGGCTCGACTTAATTCAAAAATGTCATTTGGCTAGGCATGTTAGTCGACTCACTGATTTCAGTGCAAACTGTCAGTTGGCTGGGCAGATTATCCACTCTGCTGTTTTTGTCAGTCGACTAGCCAATCTTAGTGTTTTCTGGTTAGTTGGCTGACCAGTCATTTTTCTGGTTTTTCATTTTTAGTTTTTCAAAATTAGTTTTGCTCTCTTACTTTGATATTTCATAAAACATTTTTCAGGTTTTTAAAAGTAGGTATCTAAGTCCATATTCAACCCTAAAAGAGCTTTAATAATATTTTAAAAGATATTTAAAATATGAAGCATTTACATAAAGACTTCTAAGACTTTGAACATTCTTGGTGCTTGAGTCTTCATGCTTGTCTTTGTTTGACTCCATCTTGTCTTTGAGCTTCAATATATTTTAAGCTTCCTCTCATATTCTTCAAGCTTTAAAATATCATCTTGAAATCCATGCTTTAAGCTTCATATGATCATCCTTTTTTGAAGTATAAGCTTTTAGCACATTCTATTTTTTAAACCCTAAAATATCATTACTCAACAATTATATTAAGTTTCACTTGTTTGTTAGCATCAAAATAGGATGTTTAAGCCTTGTAAGGCCAACAATCTTTCCCTTTTTGATGATGGCAAATAAGAAGCAAAAATTTGAGTAAGCCTTAAAAAGACTCCCCTTTCAATAAGCATCATCTCAACACACTTAACAATATTTGTATTTTCAAAATCAAATATCAATACTAATTTCAATATCATACTCATCACATCATGTTAAGTTTAAGATCATTCAATGTCAAATATTTCTTCCCCTTTGTCAAATACTTCTCCATCTTTTGCTACAAAATTTTTTAATTTTTCAATACCAAGCTCAATTTTTCAATTTTTTCAATACCAAGCTCAACTTGTCAATTTTTGCTCAAAACTTCTCCCCCTTTTGACATCAATAAAAAAAGTAGGATATAAAAAAAATTTAATCATATTTTGAGCATATGAATATCATTTGAGTTTTTCATTTTAATACCAATTGAAAATTATTATGATACTAATTGAAAACATTATGATACCAATTTAAAAAAAAACTAAATTTATCGTCCATGTTTCAAACATTTGTTTCAAATCATGTATATTCTTATGAATATCAAATATCAAATACTTAAAATCATATCAATATCACAACATACTCATGGATATAATTATACTTGTCATGCTTAAATATCAATTTATATATTCATGGATAGATACCAATGCTAATGTCACATTATGCACAACTCATGAATACTCAATTTTTAGTTGCAAATTTATCCATGTGATCCATCATAAGCATACATGGTCAAGAATTAATCAAGTCATATAAAAATTTATGTTTCTAAATCATGCTTTAATAACTTCAAGCTCAAATTTTCAAAATATAGTGAGTCATAAATCAACAATATTTTCATTGTCTTTAAAGATTTGAAGATACTAAATTCAAGATATACACATGTATCATATCACATTCATATAAGCATAGAGTATATCATATCATATGCATTGTGCTATACTTTTGCTTGGTTTGTTCTTATGTTGCTCAAGTATTTCATTTCAAACTTATTTAACATTTTTTTCTTCAATTAGTCGGTTAAGCTTATGTCCAGTCGGCTGACCCATCCTTTCTCCTTAAGGTATTTGTTCAGTCAGTCAGCTGAGCTTGTAGTCAGTTGACCGACCTTCACAATTTTTCTGCCAAGTTTTCTTCTACTTATGCAACAAGTTTTATTTGCTTCAGATATTCTTTTCTTTTAATTTCACATAGACATCCAAACTTTATGTATCTTAATGCTTTCTAGTTTAAGGCTTGTATGAATCATTCATTAATTGAGGCCAACAAATTTCATTTTTGTTTTTATTTGTTTTAATAAGATAAGCTCTTAAACTCTTCTTTGAGATTTTCCATATAAGGCTTTTTATCTAGGTACCCATACTTTCTTGGGTCCTAATGATTTATTAAAGGATGTTTCTTTTACTTTCCATACTTGTTTAGTTTTCACACCCTTTCTCTTAAATGGACATTCAAATTTTATATGTCCTTTCTTTTTACATAGATAGCATGTGGTGTGAGTGTAAACATTTGAGGAGGTGCTAGCATAATCTTTAGATTCTTTTGTAAAGTATCCCATGTAAAGATTCTTTTTCCTTTTATTTTAAATTCCATTGAACCCTATGCCTTCTTTATTTAGAGACATTCTTTGTAAGCCAATCATTTTGTCAAAATTTTCTTTTTCCTTTAGTGAAGTTGTAAATGATTTTGGCTTGATCCTCAATTTTTTTCTTAAGATCATTAATTTCAAAATTTTCTATATTTTTACCATTTTCTTGGTTTTTAGACATCTTAGTAATTTTATCCTCTAATTTAGAAATATATAAGTCTTTCTCATTTTCCATAGAGGATTGGGATCTCAAGTCTTCTACTTCCTTTATCATTTTTTCATTCTTGCTCTCTAATTTCTTGATTTTCAATTATTTTTCTTTCTCAGTTAGATTTTTGGACTCTAATTCGTTCATCATAGCTTCATATTTATTCTCTAGTTTCTTGATTTTTGAATCTTTATCATTTTTAGTAAGCTTAATTGATTCTATCTCTTTCATCACTCCATCATTCTTGTTTTTCAATGATGTGTTTTGTTTAGTTACTTTGCTTAGCATCATTTTGTAATTCTTCATAAGATGACATGTTTTCATTGTTGGATTCATCACTACTATAACAATTGACCGATTTGGATGAGGAGTTTCCCTTATCATTCCAAGCTATAAAGCAAGTGTAAGCAACCTCTTGGTCACTTGATTCACATTCCAAACTACTTGTACTATCCCAAGTAGTGGCTTTCATTGCCTTTTTCTTTTTGGAATCCTTCTTAAGTAGTGGACATTTCGGTTTTGTCTATCCAGCTTTGGTGCAATTATAATATGTAGGACTTTTATTTGATTTCTTCTTCTTCTTCTTCTTCATTTGGATTCAGATTTTGATTTTCGTGCATTACGTCTTTTGAATTTATTTTTCCTTCTTAGTATCTTTGCAAGTTTCTTAGATATGAAGGTTAGTTCATATTCATCCATCTCTTCTTCACTACTAGAGTTTTCTTTTGAAGCTTTGAAGGCTATTGACTCTTGAGCTTTAGCTTTTCCACTCCTTTCATTCATTGACATTTCATATGTGAGTAGAGAACCTTTTAATTCATCTAAGGAGTTGTTTTTCAAATTTCTTCCTTCGGTTATGGTTGTGGATTTTGGTTCCCATATTGGTGGAAGACTTCTAAGAATTTTTCTAATCATTTCATAAGTATAGTATGTTTTTCCTAAGGCATTGAGTGAGTTAATTATGTGGCTAAACCTTGTGTTCATACTTGTAATTGATTCATCCAGGTTCATTTTGAAAGCTTCATACTCGCATGTGAGCATGTCTATTCTATTATTTCTTACATCAATGGTTTTATAAGTAACTTCTAATTTATCCTAAATTTCTTTGGCTGTTTTGCAAGCCATGACTCCATTGAATTCGTTAATGTCTAGAGCACAATATAAAGCATTGATAGCACTTGAATTAACTTGCAGCATTTTATGATGTATTTCAGTTATGTCCTTTTTCTCCTTAGGGACTTGTTTTCCATCTACTAGTTTGGTGGGAATTAGGTCACCATCCGTGAAAACCTCCCAAGCTTTCCAATTCATAGTTTGAAGATATATTCTCATCCTTTGTTTCCAAAAAGTATAATTTAAACCACAAAAATGGGTAACCTAGTTGAGGATTTTCCTTCTCCAAAGGGAGTTACGCCTAAGTGTGCCATTAAGATCTTTATATAGCTACTAATTAAGATTTGCTATAACCTTGCTCTGATACCAATTGTAAACTAAGGTATAGTCCCAAGAGAGGGGGAGGGGGAGGGTAAATTGGATTTAAAAATTTCTTTTAATTCTTTTCAAGAATCCTTAAACCCTTTGTAATTTTTTTTAATGAATTATTGAGTTCGTGTTGAGTTATCAAATACACAATGAATACTTAAAATAAAATTCAATTCACATCCACACCTCAAGTATTTAAACAATTAAGTAACCAATCAATCAACCAAGCCAATCAATTTTCCAATCAACCACAATATCCACACTAAGATATAATATTCAACTTTTGTTTGTTTGCAGCCTTGTATATATGAATGTTTGATTCAAACCTTGTGGTAATGAATTTGTTTTCTTAAAATGAATAACAAAACATCCACACTCTTCCCAAAATTTAGAATTCAAATAAACTCTTAGTTAATTTATCTGTGGGTGTTAACCAATTAACGTACTCCCTTATGGTTTCCGTAAAGTATGGATTAACCACTGTACTTCCTTTCGGTTTCTGCAACCCAAATCAAAATTAGAATTTAAGTTTACTTAATTTCCAAATTTACGTAGTATATGTTATTAAGAAATTAAATCATCCATGCAATTTATATGTTTTGAAAATAAAGAGCAAGGGAAAGAGAGAGTGAGACCACGACTTTTACGAGGTTCGGCTTATACCCAGCCTTCGTCCTCGCCTTTGGAAAACCACCAAAGGATTCACTAAAATAGTTCCTTTGCCGGGCGGAACAACACCGTTTACACACTCTTTTAGTAGGTTAGAGCCCACTCTCCAAGTGATATCCCCTCACTCAGTCACTCCTTCAATTAGGTTAGAACCCACATCTCTAAGTGATACCCCCATGCTTAGCCAACGATCCAAACACCTTGAATCGTCTAAGAACACTGCAAGATTACAAAAGAGTAGTTGCGTACAAGAATACTCTCAAAACAGAGTAGATTAGTATGAATTCAGCACTATGTACTTCAACAATTTAAATACCAATATGAAATAAAATTGAAGCTCAACTATAGAGATCACCAATATTCTTATTAGATGAAGATTAGAAGTAAGAATAGATTACGAAGATTAGCTCTTTTAGAAATTCAGCAATATCAGCTAGGCAAATATTTGAGTAAGAGAGAATAACCGGTTTGCAAGATAGCTTTTAGCAGATTTTTCAATTTCTTGGCTCTTAATTATTTGATTTGTAAAACCATGTATTTATAGAGGTTTTAAGAAGAGTTTCCTTGTTCTCCACATTGCTTGGAGTGTCCACCAAGTTTTTACAATGTTTATATTTGAAAAACTGATTTTTAGAAATTTCCCGTTAAGTTCAAAAAAATAGGAACATTGGAAACAAGGAACAGAATTCAATCTGAAAAAATAGTCAGACATAGTACACATCCTTGAACTCGAGTGGGTCTTCTGGTGGCATCTTAGTAGAATGGAATTCTTCTAATTTTAAAATCAAGGAAATCATCATAGGCAAGTTTTCCATCACAATTGTCTTTCAGAATGTACTAACACGTTGGGAATGGCTACACGCAACGGTCTATGGTCCTCATGGTACATCGGAGAAATCTGCTTTATGGGCCGAATTGTCAAGTCAAAAGAAATTTTTTTTGTTACCTTGGTGTATCTGCGACGACTTCAACAAGATCAGATTCCCCAACAAAAGAACAGGTTGCAGTTAAATTTCCAAACCCATGAGTTAATTCTTTGATTTCATATCTAAATGGGAGCTAATTGACTTACTGCTTAATGGGGCCGAATTCACTTGGGCTAACAAAAAGGACTCCCTTATTATGTGTAGGCTTGATAGATTCCTCATTTCTACTGACTGGATGATAAACTTTCCCCATCTTTGTCAAAAGGCTTTGACTTGATGCATTTCTGATCACAATCCTATCATGTTAGATTGTGGGGGTATGAAATGGGAAAAAGTTCCCTTCAGATTTGACAACAGTTGGCTAATGATTGATCAATTATAGAGGAAAATGGAGGATTGGTGGAAGTCTATGAATTACAGCAGCTCAGCTTCATATGTTTTGACAAAAAACTAAAGAACATGAAGGTTCATTTGAAAAACTAGAGCAAAGAATACAAGACATCTGAGTTATAAATCAAAATCTCAGGGCTATTAGAGGTGGATTATTGGAATAGAAAGATAGAGCATGGTTAGCTTAGTAAAGAGGACAAAGCCAAAAGAGAGGAAGCAAACAGAAAGCTCCTTCAATTACTGGATCGGAAGGAAAAGTCATGGAGAATCAACTCAAGAGAAATATGGTTGAAACTGGAGATAAGAATACCAATTGTTTTTCCATAGAATGGCTTCATTACATAGGAAGAGGAATCTAATCACAAGGCTGGTTATCCAAAACAAGGTATGCACAAACCAAAAAGAAATAAATACTAAGACCACAAAATATTTTCATGATCTTCTTCAAGAGCCCTATGGATAGAGGCCCCAATTAAAGGAGGATGGGATTGCTTCTTCGTTAATTTGAAAAAATGAAGATCTTGAAAGACCCTTCTCAGAACGTGAGATATGGAGAGCCATTGCATCATTGAATGGGGATAAATCACCTAGTCTAGACGGGTTCACCATTTCCTTTATTCAGAAATGTTGGAGATTTTTAAAGGAAGATTTCATTGTAGCCTTTAAGGAATTTCACACCGAAGGAAGATTTGAAAAAATCCTTAAGGCCATATTCATTGTCACCATCCCAAAAAAGGGCGAAGTCGAAAACATCAAAGATTTCAGACCAATAAGTCTTGTTGGCATTTTTTTACAAAATCCTTGCAAATGTTCTTTTGAGCAAACTTAAAGAGGTTTTACCCTTACTTATCTCCAAGTAGAAAATGACCTTTGTTTTAGGAAGACAGATTCTTAACACAACCCTAATAGCAAACGAGGGGATAGACTTTCTCTGCAAAAACAAGACTAAAAGTTTTGTGTGCAAGCTTCATATGGAAAAACCTTTGATCATGTCAATTGGAAATGCCTTATTAATATCCTCACAATCATGGGATTTGGAGAAAAACGGAGGAGCTAGATTGAGTGGTGCATCTTGATGACTTCTTTGTCGATGTTGGTTAACGGAAAGGCAATTGGTTTCTTCATGAGCTCAAGGGGTTTGAGACAAGAAGATCCATTGTCTCCTTTTATCTTTGTTATCGCAATGGAAGCTTTTTCTTAGATGATCAATTGAGGCTTGGCTATCAGTATCTTGAAGGGCGTTCATATTGACAACCCGCCTCATTTTACCACTTTATCACCTTCTTTTTGCAGATGATGCCCTAGTCTTTTGCATAAATTCATCTTCAGAATCAAAATTTAAGAGCTATCCTTCTTTGTTTTGAGGCAGTTGCAGGCCTTAAAGTTAATCCGTCTGAGAGTTGCATATTCCTAATCAGAGGAGTTGAAGGTGTGGAGCGAAAGGCTATAATCCTTAAATTTGAATTCCTTCCCAGCATCTTACTTGGGTCTCCCACTTGAAGCCAAATCAACCTCAACTCACATTTGTGACCCGGTGGTGGAGAAGATGGAGAGGAAGCTAGCCACTTGGAAATTAAAGTTCCTTTCTTTGGGAGTGGTTCAGACTATAGAAAGAATTCAAAGAAACTTCTTATGGAGGTCAACATAGGAAAGCTTCAAATGTCCCCTCATCAAATGGAGCACAATTACTCAATCAAAAAAGCAAGGCGTATTGAGAATCAAACAATTAGAAGGCATGAATAAAGCTCTCATGGGGAAATGGATATGGAGGTTTAGGAGGGTAGACAATGCCTTTTTGATCAGCATCAAGAAAAAATATGACACTGTAGACTGGTACCCAAAGAATATTAGCAAAGGCACAAGCTAGGGTCTTTGGAAAAATTGCAGCAAACTTAAATCCACCATTTGGGAACATATGAAGATCAATTTTGGAGATGAGAGCAAATCAAAATTTTGGCTGGATAATTGGGCTACAAAAGCCACCCTTCGGGAACACTTTCCGAGCCTTTTCCAGGTGGCTTGTCAAAAGGATGCTAAGGTGGCTGATTTATTGAGATTCCATAACAACAATCCTTTTTGGGATCTAACATTTGACAGAAACGTGAGGGATAAGGAGATCAATAAAGTTTTTGAGCTATTCAAATTGCTTTACAATGATAACATAAATAAGGAGAAAAAAGATTTGTGTTCTTGACCCTCACTACTTCTTAAACATTCACGGTATCTAGCCTCTACAATCAACTAGCAAGTAGGAACAATTGCAACAATCTTAGAATTCCATACAATCAACTATGGAACTCTTTCATCCATTCAAAGGTGAGCGTCTTCTGCTGGCTCACAATCAATAATAGAATTCTTACAATAGGCAATTTGAAAAAAAGAGGCTGGAGGATGGCATCTATATGTGTATTATGCAAAAAGGAAAGCGAAGGAGTTGACCACATTTTTATACATTGTCCTTTTAGCCAACAAATTTGGGCTTTTGTGTGTCAGAAAACTAGCAATCATTTGATCATGTCGAACACCCTGAAATTAATGTTTTTAGCATGGAATTTCTCAAATATCAAAGGTTTGTCAAAAGGTTGAAAATAGCTATTCTAGCAATCATCTGTTGGGAAATTTGGAAGGAAAGAAATGAAAGAATTTTCAAAGATAATTACTCCTCAATTGTGAAGTGTACGATAAATGTTTATCAAATCTGTATCTTTGGAGTAGGTCTAACTCCCTTTTGTCCCATCTGGATTGAGAAGAGTTTTCATGTATTTTCTATGATTTAGGAGGGTGATTTTTTGTACCTCTCCTCTCTTTATTTTGCTCTTTAATAAAGTTATCTTTCTTTAAAAATATTCGTCTATCTTCTAACAACTAATGTTTAAATTAATTGATAATCTCTTATGCTCATACTTATTAGGCATCAAATCAATTAACATAAGCTCCATTGACGAAAACCTAGTCCCACACTCTCAACTATTGCACTACTAAATGCGTCTTTAGATCTACCCTTTGCCCGCATTCAAATTTAAGTCCAAATACTCAATTTTTTTGTAATCAAAACAAAAGTCTCTAAATTCATGCTTTGAAAAAAAAATGTAGATATATATATATATATATATATATAATTTTGTGATTAGTTAGTAAATTTTTAATATATTGCCAAATTATACTTTTAAAAATAACTTCAGTTATTGTGTTACAAAATAAATTGTTCATTGGATGGTTAAAAAAATTATATTAGAGATAAGAATGACCAATTATCCGTCATCCACCATGGATTATCCGATCCGAACCGTTATAAATACGCAACTTAAATGAGTTAGATATGAATTGTAATATCCTCACCCGACGATTTGCCTAATTCGCCATGGATTATCCGACTCGATCCGTTTTGCTAGGTATAGCCCTGATGATACGAACCTGTCTTGTACAACACTACAAATGTTTTACTTGGCACGTGCATGTGATTTATTAAGGTCCATAATTGTGACAACCCGAATAAAAATGGAATTTAAATAATAAAGAGGAAGGGAAATGGAAGACAATAACCAAAGGAGGGGGGTCGACTTTCGTCGACGACGTTACACTTTGGAAGGAATAATCGAGGGAAAACATCAGGGCTTCGTCGACGAATACAGGAGATTCATCGATGAGGGTATAAGAAAATTCATCGACAAGAAAATACAGAGAGAGGTTTTTGAGCAGTTTGAATTTCATCGACGAGGAGTGGATTTCGTTGACGAAATTATTGAAGGACTTGTCGACGAGATGACTTGGCTCGTTGACGAATCCAGTTCTATAAATACTAAAAATCCAGATTTTAACTTCACACTTAAGCAACAGTCGCCCTCTCTCTCTCTCACTTCGATTTTGGGCTAGATTTACGCCGGATCGACAATTCGAAGGCACCACGACGCTCCTGGGGAAGTTCTCTCCAAATCTGCCAGAGCGGATCATTGGTGACAGCAAGTTGGAAATCATCCCTAAGTCGAGGTAAGGCTTTTTAAGCCAAATTTGATATTACGACAGTTATAGGAAATTATGTACACATGAAGATACTGAAGTTTAATACTAAGAGTTTTCAGTTTCAGGGTATTGATAAGGAAATCCTACGGGGGTTAGACTAGGATATTTTGGGGGCTTTCTCAGTAGCCAGGTAAGGGAATAAACTAAAACAATTTTTTTCATGCAAATTATTATGATTTATGAGAAAAGTTATTTTCGGGAAAAGCACGTATTATATCTTTATATTATGAGGGAAATGCACATTTGAGAAAATACGGTTATTATGTTGAAATGTATATGTATGTATGAGATGATAGAAATTATGATGTTAGAATACAACGTATGATTTTTATACAGTAAATGTGTGGCATGAATATTATTTTACGTGAAAAAATATTATGATATGATAATGTTATGAATGCAGTATGGTTTTAGAAATTATGAAAGTATATAGTAATTATGATATGTTCGGCACAAGGCCGTAATTTTGATATGTTCGGCACGAGGCCGTAATTATGATATGTTCGGCACGAGACCATAATTATGAAAGATACTATATTATATGTTATTAGAACTTGGATATTAGTTTAGTTCAGTTTCAGGAGCTCGGTACCGTAGCTATATAGATAAGATGTTTATGATCAGATTAGTGCTAACCATCCACGAGGGGGTGGGAGATGGATAGTCGATGTGGCTTTTAGTAGAGTGTGGACGTCCACCTGGTAGTTCGGACTAGGGTGCGACAGGCCCATCGTACTTACAGATATTTTTGACTCGGTAGTGGTCGGCCAACCATTGTCGGGTCCCGCCTTCGGGCTGCACAACCCATTATTGGGGGGTAATACATGACATCAACTAGGTATTCATCCTGAGTATGTTTTTAGTATAATCAGATATAACAGACGATTTATGTATGATATGAGTTACTAGAAAAATATGAAAGTATATGATGATTCAATATGTTATGACGTATGTTCACAGATATATAAAATGTATTGTATATGTATAACTGCATCATATATATATTCATGTTGCCACACAGCTGTATTTAGTTTATTTTCCCTTACTGAGAAATGTCTCACCCCCGAACTAAATTAACTTTTCAGGAGACTCAGAAAGACTGGTGGGTCAAGGCCGTCGTTGAGTCAGTGATATTACCCCATTAGGAGGGTAAGCAATGTACTAGGATCAGAATTATTTTGGTTATGGGATCCTAGTTGTATTTTGAAATATTTTGGGAGAATGTAGATAAATACTGTATTTTGGGAATGTAGATAACTCTAGTATTATGTTTTATGGTTGGATGTATAAGATTTTATACTTGCTGCTGCTTAGGTTTCCGCTCCGCTGTGATTAACAGGTGTCCCCATTACCCACGGTTTCGGGTTGACTATTTTCATTTATTATGTTACATTCTATATTAAGAAAATTTGAAAACGTTACAATAATTTAGAATTAATATTTTGAATTTTATATTTAATTTTTCAAATTAACTAGCTACTGGTTAAAATAAGTTGAAGAGTGGTGTCTATTGAAAGAGGTATTAATTGTTTTCTTTCATGCTTATAAGTAGGGATTTTAAAAGTAGATTAATTATTCTAAATTTGTTTACCTCTCCTAGTGGTTTTGTTGTATCCTAAAGGTGAATTGCACAAATTTTTTTGCTGCAAACTCATTCAAGAGAGGACAAATATCACTATAAAAATAGTGATCTTTTATGATTTTTCATGCCTCATGTTAGCACCGACAGAGTCTTCATAGGGCCTTGATGTGAAAAATATGGAGAAGCACCAACTTGATTCAAAAGTTTAAGTTTATTTCCTCTTGGGTCCAAGTATATATATAAACATACATCTTTCAGTATATTTTTTCAATGCAAGACAAACTCACGAGTGAAATTTTCAATACCTCAAAATGACCCAAATTATATTTGAATTCGTTTTCCTAATGTCCTATTGTCATAACCATTATATATATAATGGTACATGAGTGTTGGATGAGTAAGCATTTCTAGCAAATATATATATATTAATGTGCCTTGGATGATAAAATTCATCCCAAATATTGTCCCGAACTATTTATAAATTATAAAATTCATCCCTATAAAGATGAATCGAGACAAGATATCTATCAACCCAAATCTATTTATATCCTTATATGCAAAGGCTCTAAAACAAAAATTAAGCTTAAAAGAATAATAACGATACTAAATTTTGTTCTATCATTTATATCATTTTATTCTTGATTTATCTTTGCAATTTAAATTTTTATTGTGCATTTGGTCAATGTGGCACTTGATCTTGAATTGAAATTTAGTATCTTCTTATTTGTTTCATTAGGGTTCATTTTTGCTCTATTAAATGTGGTCAAGATTGAATTTGAGTTTTAATTTTAAGTTGACATAATCAGAAATATTCATGTTTTTTAGTTTGGTTGATGATGTAGGACCGGATTGGTCTATTTATGTCCTATGGTTCAACCCTTACACAAGCACTTACACTTAATACACTGGATTAAGAATTTAATTAACTAAGCATAAACACTATAAATCATGTTATGTTTCACATGTTGTTTGAATTTTGAGAAGGTGTATATACTTGTTCAGCAAATAAGTCCCAATTGGTTCTTTCACAAAGGAATCAAGTTATATGTAGCAAAGATGTTATTCAAAAATTCAAGAATGTAAGTTCTATTGTTAGCATAGCAATATTCCCACAATTGGTTTTAAACTACCAAGTATCAATATCGCAATCTATGGATTCAAATATGGTATTCAAGTATGGAATTTTAGGCTTTCAAGCAAAGACTTCAATATAAGTAAGGGTTACAATATATAGCAACGATTCAAACGTGAGTACTGAAATTACCAAGAGAATTGTTTGGATGACTTGACATTGTTCAACATAAGTCTTAGACCATGCTAGAAAATTCCTTGGAACAAGCTTTGAAATACTGCGACGAACGCAACAATGTAATGGAGGGGAAGTGGCCGTGTGGGGGGGGGGGGAGGGGTATTTTGGTGTGGCTATGTGGATGCTTTGAAGGATATGGAGATATAGTTGCTGTATAGAATAGTGGTCTCTCACCACCTAATCTTCGAAGAGAACGCGTAGCCTCACACTATATAATCGAAATGATTGGACAAAGCTAACAAGCTTTAAAAAAGGAATTTCCTTTCAATATTTCAATATTTAAATTTCATGTGAAATATGGCATGATTTATAATGTTTATGATTAGTTAATTAAATTCTTAATCCATAGTGTATTGAGTGTATGTGCTTGTGTGAGGGTTGAACCATAAGACATAGGTTGACTTATCCCATCCTGTATCATCTTGGTATCAGAGCCTAGGTTTAGTTAGGTTGAACCCTCAAACCCCATTCCCCTTTGGCTGAATTGGCCTCCCCAAAATTCCCTTCCTTAGCTGTGACCTTGTGTAGTTATGTTTTGATGGAAACTTGAGCTAGGAACCGTTATTATTGACTTTTTGAGTTCGATCCTTGTTTTGATAATGGACAAACAACAACATCTCACTTATGTATTGAGTGTGAACAAGTTTATATGTCTGTAAGCACAAGTGACGAATGCAGAATGGAAGTCGTAAAGAGCACCTAAACGAGCACACTAATCGGCGTATTCCATGGGATTGCAAAGGAGCAAAGCATGAAGATTTTATTTGGTTTTAAGTTGTAATAGTATATTAGATTTCTAGTGCATGTGTGTTCTAGGATTAGTTTTTCTAGTGATGTAACGACCCAAAATTTCTAACATAACTCTGATACCCTGTATATAAATATCTATCATCATCACAGCCCAGAGTGGGTGCCGAGGTAACTTGTGCTTTCCATGTATGTATGTAGCAGGAAAACATAAACATCCAAACCATATCCCAAAATACACAATACCAGAGTACCACAGACCCACCTATACACGCACACACACACATGTACATCCTTTCCCAAAAATTCCAAAAATGTTGAGGGCTTTGCTACTCAACGTAAAACTCACCCCAAAACTCTGCAGATTCAGCTGGCTCCTTTATTTCTGAGCCGGCCCTGCACGTCTGTCTAGGTTACCTAAAATGTTCATAATGTTGGGGTGAGACACCTCTCAGTAAGGAGAAACATGTTATTACCAGTGTGTGGCATATGAGTTTATACACAAAACATAACTTTATATTAAAACTATAAATGAGATATCATGTAAAGGTATCTATATTATAACCCACATCAATGTCATTTAAAACACAGTAATTTTGAGTTAATTATTCAATTATACTTCTATCTCTATATATAATCTTTGTTTTCTGTGTATAATGTATATGTATATAATTTTGAAAACTTCCCTGGACGGCCGTATGTCATGATTTAACCCATTCATGACAAGGGTGTGCGGCCCGTAGGCGGGACTAAACATTAGTTAGCCTTGTATTTCTGTATATGTTTGTAGCACGAAAGGCCCGCTCCACCTGGTCCAAAAGCCAGGGAGCCCTCTACTCTGCCTGTGGCACAATCGGCATTCAACGCCATACTCTATTTGAGACCTATGGTTGCACTGTCTCTACTGTATAGCTACGGTACCGTGCTTTGTAAACTGCTCTGTTCCATTATGGTCTGATACTATGTAATACTATTTCTATATAATATCTATCTGTTTTACCATAATTCTATATCAACTGTATCAATCATGATTATGTAATTTTCTGTATTAACCATGATGCTGTATTAACTGTAAATCTATATAATCTATATTTCTGTATGTCATGGTTCTATGCTCTGTATATCATGGTTCTGTAAAACTTTGTATAATCATGGTTCTATAAAATACTATATAATCATGGTTCTGTAAAATACTGTACAATCATATTTCTGTGAAATACTATATATTCATGGTACTGTAATATGAATATCATGGTACTCTGAAATACTGTATATTCATGGTACTGTAAAACACTGTATATGTATGATACTGTAAAACACTGTATATTCATAATTCTATAAAATACAGTATAGTTATAGCTTTGTAAGTAAAGCTGTATATTTTGTATAGCATAATTCTGTAGAAACTATATAATCATAATTCTATAAATCTGTATAAAATCCTGTAATATTCCAGTATTACTCATGCCACACATCTAAATAAAATTCATTAAATATAACCTATGATACTGTATGATTTTCATACCCTGTTTTGTTCAAAAATCATACTCTGTAACTCATAATTAAGTACTATGCTTTGCTGATAAAATTTCTAATTTAACTGGCATAACATATTTCCCTTACCTCAGTATTTGAGAACTGTTTATTATTTTCCTATTTCATGCTTGCGGCTTTCGTAATTTCAACGTCTTGAAATTATACACATGTATTTTCCCCAGTCAATCCACCAAGTTCCTAAAATAATTATCATATTCATATTTTCCCAAACCTACATATTTTAGTTTATCTACAGAACGTCAACCAGACAAGTATTATTATCTTTACCTTATTTTCTGGGAAAATACTCGCTGAAACTCTAACTCATGCTTGCATCATTTACACCATAATCCTGTATTTCACAAATTCCCATTTCCTTTGTTCAACTCCAAAACTATATTCATATTCACATTTCTAAATCTATACATCCAACAATTCAGATAAACAACCCATAAACACTCAAATAAAACCCTTACCTCAGTTTTGGGATGGTGCCCCAGAACCCCAAATTGAAATTCCGCTCTACGTATGTTGTAAAGAATCTTCCTAAGAACTATGTGGTGGTTCTTGATTGTCAATCTAGGCTTTAATGGAGCTGAAATTGAAGAAAAATGGGAGAAGGGCCGTAGGGTTTTGAGTGAGAGAGAGAGAGAGAGAGAGAGAGAGAGAGAGAGAGAGAGAGAGAGAGTTTAATTTTAATGTTTTAAATAAATCTCTCGAGTTCCTTTATATTCTTTAGTATTGCCGAGAAAATCGTAGCCAGTTTTCTCAGGACTCCCGAAAAACTATCGCTGATTTTCTATTTAACCGACCTAGAATTTACCATTTACCCTTTACCCAGCTGCGATAATTTGCCAAAATCGGTGCCGCTTTCCTTCCCCCTTCAAAAAATCATCGATCATTTTCTCCTCCTCCGGCCAAAATTTCTTTTATTTATTATATTTCCAGGTCTCTATAGGTGAAATACAAATGGTTTAACATATATCCAGTAAAATTTGTTTAAGAATGAAAATAGTACTTATACTGTTTAAACTCATAATGAATTTTCACAATTAGTATTAGAATAAGTAGCTAACAGAATCTAAGCATGTATTCAAATTGATAGGGGGAGCATCTGAAAATAAATTTCTATCTTGTTATGCTCACCAACATTATAGCTTAGATTTGAAATCTTATGTGGCTTACGTGCATTAAAACATAATGATTTTCTTCAATATCTTGAATGAAAATATACTGCTTAACCACAAGTTCTTTGGTTTTGCCATGTGATCCTTGTTTTAATTTTTTCTGATATTTTTAGGATTTATATGGTTGGTTTTCTAGTTAATTTATGCTATGTTCTTAATTGCTCACCAGAAAAACATAGCTTGCTTGAACTTTATATTTAAGTTTTTTTTTTTTTAGCAAGCATAATCCCTAATACTTAGTGATAATATCCAAAGGGGAAATATTTTTTCAAAATGAATTTTTTTTTTTGGAGAGAAATGAATTTTAAAATATTAAATATTATCTTATGCCTCAAGCTTACTATCTTAAAAGCATTCATGACCTTGATTTCACAAAATTTATATATATTTGTCGTGGAATTTACAAATTTTAAGTGTAGTAACCCAAATCCGAAAAATAAAATTAAAATGAATAAAAGAAAATGGAAATAAATAAAGGAAAGGAAAAATAAGAAAAAATAAGAATATGGTTTGGTTCAACACCAAACCATCGATGATTTGAGGATCTCTCAGAAAAATCGTTGATGGTTTTCTCTTCAACGGGCATTTTAAGAACTAAACCATCGACAATTTTATCAAGTGCAAGAAAACCGTTGACGATTTTCTGCAGCATAACTATGAATAGATATTAGATCATTTTTTATAGAAAATTTCTCTTCCCCTTCTCTCTCTTAGCTAGGTTTTCGGGTGTTTGGGAGTTTGAGGGCATTGCAAGTATTTCTAAGCCTATTTGGGGGTTCGTGATCGCTCCCGGACGTAAGGTTCATGTTGTAGCTTGTCAATTTCCGTTTGTCGGTGGGTTTGGAGCCTAGGGTTTCGAGTTTTCCTTTTATTTCTGGCGGTTTCTTTAGCAATCAGGTAAGGGGAATTAATTATGGCAAGTTTTACTAAATTTGAATTGGTTAAATTCGATTATACAAATTTATATGATTAGGTATGAGTTTCTGAACATTTTAGGCATTTGGAAAATATTGATTTTTGATTATATATCATATATGGGAAAAATTGTGTGGCATGAATATAACTTTCATAATTTAACTGGTTGCGAATACTGGTTGTTGCGAATACTAATTGGTGATAAATACTGATTGCTTGTGAATATTAGCTGATTGTGGCTACAGTTTATTTGTGAGCATGGATTGGTTGCGAATATTGATTACTTGTGATTACTGTGTGATGAATAATTTGATGTGTGTGAATGGGTCATTTTGTGTGGTTATCCGTGTGTATGATAATATAATGTTGGTAGGCCTGAGGAGTTCGTTATATTGCCTAGATATAATCACGATATAACGTTGACAGGCTTGAGGAATTCATTATATTGTCATTATATATTGGGGTAGAACATTGGCAGGGTTGAGGAGTTTGTTCTATTGATATACTACAGGTAGGACATAGGGATTGGATACAGGTGAATAGTGGTGTCTATGTGGGTCACGTGTTGCGAAAGCCGGAGTGGTGCCTATATGGGTCACGTTATATCCTGTGTGGATAATGGAGCCTGTGTGGGCCATGTTATGTATCCTGTGTGGATGTGAGTCCTATGTGGATGTTATTTCCTATATGGATGTGAGTCCTGTGTGGACAGTATTTCTTGTATGGATGTGAGTCCTGTGTGGATGGTATTCCCTGTGTGGATGTGTGTAGTTATGTGTACGCATGGATCTCGATAAAATGGTTTATAATGGATGTGTGTGAACTTAATTACATAAATATTTATGGCAAAGTAAAACTCTCCACCCGAGCACTTGCTAAGAAAGGCGAGTGCCTTGGTAAATTATGATTTGGTACCAGAGCAGAGGGAAGCTACTTGTATGGGTGAGTAATCTTCCATATTCTCGGAGACTTTGAGTATATACATAATCCAAGGGCTTACTGAGTAAGGTGAGTGCCTTGATATTAGTATCAAAGTAGAGGGGAGCTACCTGTATGGGCGGGTATTCTTCCCTATTCTCGGGAACTAACACTATAAATAATTATGTATGTGTAAGTGTAATTTGTATGTGCTTCCTCTACTGATGTTGAATAGCAAATGATTATATTTTTTATTTATTTAAACTCTCTGCCACACATTGTTATGGTTTATTCTTCCTTACTGAGATGTGTCTCATCCTCGCAAATGATTACATTTTTAGGTCCTTTAGGTGATCGAGCTTAGAGCTTCGGGCAAGGTAGTATTTTTGGTAAATTTTAGGGTGAGTGTAAGAACAATTTATGTATAGTTTATGTTTTAAATACTGGGATGTAATATAAACAGATGGATGTTATTGTTTTATTTGGGATTTATAGATAAACTCTCGTATTTAAATTGTGATTGTTATTTATTTCTATTGCGCGATTGTAGTTTATGGTATCGGAAACAGGTGAATGAAACACGTAACCTTCAGGCTGCACTTGGCGGGTTTGGGGCGTTACAAGATGGTATTAGAGCAATTACCCAGCCGAAAGTGTGATGAGATTCACATTGCCTGGGATTGGAAATCTGGGTTCGCAATGAGAATGTTGCGTTCTATAAGTGGGGGAGAATGTGACACCCCGTGGAAGAAAGACTTAAAAGGATTAGATGTTACTACCCACATTAACAAGGTGCTCCTTTCTTTTCGGGAGCCTTCCCATAAGAACTTCATGGTTAAGCATGCTTGGCGTTGAGTAATCTTGGGATGGGTGACCTTTTGGGAAGTTTTCTTAGAGAGTGTGTGAGTGAGGACAAAACACACTGAAAAGGAAACATGTTGGTTTGTGGGGCCAGTCATTAGTCCGATAAGGCCCGCCCCCTATTGTCTGGTCTAGGTGTAGGAGGAAAGACGCAGTGCTCCCTGGCAGATCCAAGTTGGGGCGTTAAAAAATGGTATCAGAGCCTAACGGTTCTGCAGACTTTAAGGATGATTAATAACATAGTATAGGTTTAAGTTAGGGTAAGGATAAGTGTTGGTAGGTTAGGTGGAATAGTGGTTTGAAAACTTGGATGCGGAAATCCTTTGATGGTCTGCTGTGTTTTTCCTAGATTGACATTTTGGAAAACTATGGTAAATCCATTAATGGTTTCGCTTCTAGATTGAGAGACTGGAACTTGGACACGTAAGTCGGAACGTTAGGTCGGTAGAGTATGTTTATTATGTCGATGTTTTGGTTTTGTGGTAAGACAGTATGAACGAATCGTAGATTAGAACTTCTATGCTATAGTAGTTTTTTTGTTTCAAACTTGTTTTAGTTATGATAAATGAGGAAAATCTAAGTTTGTTTCCACCATATCTTCAGGATGGATCCTACGGGAAAGGACATTGACATCGGAGGAGATAAACATGTGGATACCTTTAGTAAGGATGACGTTGATGCCTTGGCGGTGCTGTGTAGCATAGCACGTCAAGCTAAGAAGGAAGGTCGGAGAGAGCAAGATTAGCCACTGACTGATAGGGGCTACACTTTTCAGTAGTTCACAAAACACCAATTTAATCCCATGCAGCACATAATATGAGCTCAAACAAGCCTGATAATACTAAAAATACCTAAATAATCTACTTACCTTGATTTTGGGATGGTGCCCAAGTTGGCCTAACCAACAATCTATTTCAGCAGATTTGAAGAGAATCTTCCTAATAGTAACGTGACAACTTCTAATTGTCGAACTGGCAAAGAACGAAGCCGGAATCGTAGAGAGAAGGAAGAGGAGATGATTTTTGAGAGAGAGAGAGAGAGAGAGAGAGAGAGAGAGAGAGAGAAGATTGTTGCATGAAAAATTTCATTGAAATTCGAGTTAAGCATATTTATAAAATGCGAATTTATTGACGAGACATGTCACCTCGTCGACCAGTCCATGAAGGGAGTTTTTCGATGAACTCGTAGCTCTCATCAATGAACTTCAGGCTTTGCTAAACCCTTCTCTGTAAGTTCTCATCGACGAGACATGAGTCCACGTCGATGAGCCCAAGAAGGCTTCTCGTCGATGAGCGCTCTGCGTTCGTCGACGAGACCCTGTTGAGTCCCTTTTTAAATTTTCCTTTTCTCTCTCTTTTCTTTTATTATTTAATTACTATAATTCTTTGGGTCTTTACATTCTCCCCTTCTTATAAAATTTCATCCTCGAAATTTGCTATCTGTATTGAGCCCCATCCATTGAGGAAAATGGGTTACTTATTTTATTAATTACCCTCACTTACGGCGGAGGAATACCGTGGTTACAACTAGGGTTTTGTGAGATTATAAATATACCTATAAAAGAAAAATTCTCCCAAAACCAAAACACTAACTACCCTATAACTTAAAATACAACTATACATTCATCACTCTATACTGAATAAAATAAACTGTCGTTATTTGAACAATATTGACTCTTACTGTACCCCACTAAAATAGGTGTGGGTATTTCTGTCTGATTTCCTCCTCAAGCTCCCATGAAGCTTCCTCTATGGCATGGTTCCTCCATATGACTTTTACTAACTGAATTTTCTTAGTACGCAATTCCTGTTCCTTCCTATCTAAGATCTACACTGGTGCTTTCTCATATGCTAGTGAATTTCTGACCTCTATCTCCGCATAACTTATCATGTGGGAAGGGTCTGAAACGTATTTCCTCAACATGGAAACATGAAATACGTTGTGAATTCTAGATAGAGCTAGTGGTTGAGCTAGCCTATAGGCAACTGACCCCACTCTCTCAAGTATCTCAAATGGGCCAATGTACCTAGGGCTCAACTTACCCTTCTTCCCAAATCTTATAACTCCTCTCAGTGGATCTGCCTTCAAAAATACCTGATCTCCCACGTCAAACTCTAACGTACCCGATCTCCCATGTCAAACTCTCGCCAGCGAGTATCTGCGTAACTTTTTTGTCGACTCTGTGCTGCACTGATTCTATCTTTAATAAGCCAAACTTTATCGTACGCTTGCTGCACCAACTCTGGTCCCAATACTCAGCTTTCTCCCATTTCATCCCAATATAATGAAGAATGACACCTTTTACCATATAAAGCCTCATACGGTGCCATCCCAATGCTGGTCTGATAACTGTTATTGTATGCAAACTCAACCAGCTGCAAATACTAGGTCCAACTACCCTTGAAATCTAGCATGCTCACTTACAGCATATCCTCTAGTATTTGGATCATCTTCTCTGTCTGCCCATCCGTCAGAGGATGAAAAGCGGCGCTGAATGCTAATTATGACCTTATAGCCTCCTGAAAGCTCCTCCAAAACCGTGAAGTAAATCGGGGATCTCGGTCTGAGACTATAGATACTGGCACACTATGAGAGCGCACTATCTCCTGAATGTATAACTCTACCAGTCTGTTCATAGAATAGTTGACTTTGATAGGGATAAAGTGAGCGGTCTTCGTCAGCTGATCTACAACCACCCATATAGCGTTTTGTCCCTACTGTGCTAGTGGCAGCCCTATCACGAAGTCCATGGAAACATAATCCCATTTCCACTCAGGAATGTAGAGTGGTTGCATCTGCCCTGCCAGTATTTGGTGCTCAGCCTTTATCTACTGGCACGTCAAGCATTGTTTCACGAATTTAGCAATCTCCCTCTTCATGTCGCTCCACTAGAAGGATTTTCGTAGATCTCGATACATTTTCGTGCTACCAAGATGCACAGTGTATAGGGATCTATGTGCCTCCTCTAAGATTGTTCTCTTGATCTCAACATTTTCAGGAATGCATAATTTGGCACAGAACCTCAAAGCGCCGTCATCTGAAATACTGAACTCTTCCCCTAGTTATCTTGCACTTTCTTTATTAACTCTGCTAGTTCTGGATCAGTTCTCTAGGCAGCTTTAATCCTTTCTTGCAATGTAGGTTGTACCACCAAGTTGGCAATGAATTCCTGGTGATCACCCTCTATTAGCTCTACGCCTAACCTCTCCAAATCCATCTGGATAGGGTGCTAAATCTTCATTGCTGACAATGCTTGCTCCCACGGACTTTTAGCTCAGTGCATTAGCTACCACATTTGCTTTCCCTAGGTGGTAGCTAATAGTGCAGTCATAATCTTTAATGAGTTCCAGCTATCTTCTTTGCCTCATATTCAGTTCAACTGTTATACCATTTCTGGATATCACATGCCCTAGAAAAACGACCTGCCTCAGCCAGAATTCACATTTCTTGAATTTCGCGTACAACTTTCTTTCCCTTAATACCTCCAACACCAGCCTTAGATGATGTTCATGTTCTTAAAAACTTTTCGAATATACTAGTATATCATCTATAAAGACCACAACGAACTGGTCCAGATACTGATGGAACACCCAATTCATTAAGTCCATAAATGTTGCCGGTGCATTCGTCAGACCAAACGGCATAACGAGAAACTTGTAATGTCGGGTCTTGAAAGCCATCTTTGGAACGTCCTCCGCTTTAACTCTCACCTAGTGATAACCTAACTAGAGATCAATATTGGAGTAGACTTGAGTCCCTTGGAGCTGATCAAATAGATCATCAATTCTGGGAAGAGGATATTCATTCTTCATCGTCACTTTGTTTATTTCTTTGTAATCAATGCACATCCTCAAGGTCCCATCTTTCTTCTTCACGAATAAAATCGGTGCTCCCCAGGGTGATATGCTAGGCCTAATAAAACCTTTTCCTAATAGCTCCTTCAACTAATCTTTTAACTCTTTCAATTCTGTTGGAGCCATTCTATAAGGTGCTTTACATATTGCAGTCATCCCTAGAAGCAGATCAATTGTAAATTCTATCTCTCGATTAGGTGGTAGGCCAGGTAACTCCTTAGGAAAAATATCTTGAAATTCCCTAACCACTAGAATATCAGTAAGCTTTAATTCTCCCTCTGGCCTCTCTTTTACATAAGCTACGTATCCCTGACAATAGCTCTGAAGCAGCCTCCTCACCTGTAAAGCTGACACTAACTACGGTGAGGCGCGCACACACGATCCCACGAATCTGAATTCCTGCTCACACCGGGGTTTTGAAGATCACTTCTTTTTTATGACAGTCAATGTTGGTTTGATTAGCTGCCAACTAGTCCATACCCAATATCATGTCAGACCCCTGCAGGTCTAGTACCATGAGATCAACTGGTAGTGCTTTCCCCTGAATGGCCACTAGAAAATTCCTATGTACCTTTCTACAGCTTACTATAGATCCAATCGGCGTGGCAACAGACAACTCTACATCTAACAGTTGTGCCTCAATCCCAGATAATTTAGTATAACTCGATAATACATATGAATGGGTGACACTTGTATCAAACAAAACAACAACTCTATATGATAAAGCGGTAAGATTACCTTCATAACGTCTGCGATAGTTTCAGCATCTCTCAGCGTCAAAGCATAAACCCTCACCAGGGCTAAATTCATCTACTAGCCACCACCCCTAGGTGCCTGATTATGTCTTTGGATCTGTCTAGGGGCTGTTGTTCTATTCGATGTCCATTAACACTCCCGTGCTACATGTCCAGGTATTCCACAACTGTAACAAACATTACTCCCCAACCAGCATGCTCCTGTATGCCTCCTACCACAAAAAAGGCAAATAGGGTATGCCTGCTCTCCCCGATACCCGTGATCTCCTCTCTCTTGTCTTTGAACTCTGCCAATTCTATTTCCACTCCAATGGTCTCATCTAGAACTCGTTTGAAATCTCGAAGATGTAGGCCTCTTTCTCTTACTCAAGGTCCCCACATCCCGTCTCAAACCCCTTTCAAACATCCTAGCCTTTTTCACCTCATCTGGAACAGTATAAGGAGCGAGGAGTGACAGCTCAATAAACTTTGTTGCGTATTGCTGGACTATAAGATTTCCCTTAGTCAATCCCATAAATTCTGCTACCTTAGCCTCCCTAACGATGGCGAGAAAATAGCGATCAAAGAATATTTCTTTAAATCGTCCAGGTCATAGCTACTGGTACCAATCTCTGTTCCTCTAGTAATCTTGTAGTTGTCCACTACCTTTCAGCCTCACCTGTTAGTTTATAGACGGTATAGAGAACCCTTTTTTCATCAGGGCAATGGAGGACCGTAAGTATTTTCTCGATCTCCTGTATCCAATTCTCAGCCACTGCAGGATTGGCTCCTCCTGAGAATGCCAGAGGATTCATCTTCATGAGCTTTTCAATAGTACAGCCTCAATCGGTCGATGGTCTTCCCTACTCTCTGGAGCTACGTGCAATCTCAGCCATAACCTGCTGAGCCATGCTACGCAGTACTGCGTCTGAATCACCACCGCCCACACCAGAAGGGCCTGTACCATCATCTCCACTAACGTGAGCACTGCCACCCCTAGGGTCCATCCTACAATAAAATGAACATAGTCTGAGGACCTTGTCCATATAACATAACCAGTATATTCATTAAATTTTGAAATCTCATAACATCAATAAATCTATCGTCCTTACCACTAATTTAAGATTTAGTCCAATAATTGAGAAACACAACCCGACCATAGTTTATTATGACTTTCCAGAAATTGTTACCCCAGGAAATACATATAAACCACAATGGAAATTCTGCTTCCCGATCACTAAACAAAACCCTAAATACTTATCTTCATTCCCCAACACTGAATCACTAAATTTCTAATCTATTCCTATACTTTGGTATTGTATTTCCCTGCACTCTATAGTCTACAAAACCTAGCAACCTAGGCTCTGATACCAAATTGTAACAACCTTAATTTTAATCCATTTTTTTTCTATATTAATATAACTCCTAATACCTTGCATGAGCATAGCTATCATTATCACGGCCTGGAGTGGGACCGTGGTATCCTTTGCATTTGATATAACACCTAAGTAGCAAAAGTACATACATATCCATCATATTCGAAAATACAATACCAGAGTACTATATACCTAACTGTACCCATACACACATATACATAACACTTCCCCAAAGTCAAAAAAATATTATGGGCTCCACAGACCAGCCCAAAACTCACCTAAAAAAATACACCGATTCAACACCACCTTTACCTCTGAGCCGGTCCTGCTTGTCTTTCTGTATTACCTGAAATGTTTAATAATATTGGGGTGAAACACCTCTCAGTAAGGAGAAACATGTTATTACCAGTGTGTGGCATATGAGTTAATTTGCAACATATCCTTTAGTTAAAACTATAAACAATATATCATATAAAACATTTGTATATTAACTCATGCTTATGTCATTTAGAAAATGAAAATTTCTGAGTTATCTATTCAAAAGTACTTCTATCTATAATAAGTAACTCTGCTTTCTGTATGTACTATACATATACATAACTCTGTAAACTACCCCCTAGATGGCTATATGTCACGACTTACCCCCTCATAATTGGGTTGTGCGGCCCATAGGCGGGGCTAAACACTGGTTAGCCCTCCAGTGTTAGCTTAATTGTATGCATCTCTAGATTCCTATAGCACGAAAGGCTAGCTCCACCTAGTCCGGATGCTAGAGAGCTCACAACTCTACCCAGGGGCACAATCAGGTGTACCATACTCTATCTGAGACGTATGGTTGCACTGTCTATACTGTATAGCAACGGTACCATGCTCTGTAAACTGATGTATTCCATTAGGGTCTGCTACTGTAAAATAATATTTCTATATAAGTCTAACTGTTTTACCATGATTCTGTATTTCTTTAATAACCATGATTTTGTATCAACTATATAGTCATGACGCTATAATAACTGTATATTTGTATATTCTGTAACTGTAATTATGTATTTTTTTATGTCATGGCTCTATGCTCTGTATAATCTGTATTTCTATACATCACAACTTTATATTCTGTATATCATGATTCTATAAAATTATGTATAATCACGGTTCTATAAAATTATGTATAATCATGGTTCTGTAAAATTCTGTATATTCATGGTAATAGAAACACTGTATAATCAACTCTGTAAAACACTGTACAATCATGTTCTAAAATATACTACGTAATCATAATTCTATAATCCACTGTATAAGCATGATTATGTAAAATACTGTATATCATATAAATTGTATTTCTGTATAATTCTGTATAGTCGTAGCTCTGTATATAAAACTGTATAAGTTATTTTTCATAACTCTGTAGGCTATATAATCATGTTTTTGTAAAAATTGTATAACATATATCAGAAGAAACTATATACAAGCATAATTCTGTACGCTGTTTGAATAATGTATAATATTTCAATAATTCTCATGCCACACAACTAAATAAAATTCCATATAAATGTATTCTGTAAAGCCGTATAATTTCCATGTTCCAATCAAATACCATGTTATACTAGTAAATGTCTAATAAAGCTGGCATAACATGTATTCCCCTTACCTCACTATCTAGCTCTAGATATTATTTAATAATCTCATGCATGCGGTGTTCATAATTTTCAACACCCTGAAATAACACTCATATAATTCTCAGTCACACAACTAAATTTACCATAATAATTATCACATTCATATTTTTCCCTAACTCCACATATCCAGAATTTATAAACTATAATTTACCTGAGCTCCTAGAAAGATACCCGATGGGCTCCTTAATCCATACTTGTAGGGTCCTAAAAACAACCTAATCCTAAAAATACAACACCCCAATTTTACTTCACAAAACACCAGTATAATCCCATGCAACACATAATTTGAGCTCAAACAAGCCTGATAATACTGAAAATACCTAAATAATTTATTTACCCTGATTTTGGGATGGTGTCTAAGTTGGCCTAACCAACAATCTACTCCAGTAGACTTGAAGAGAATCTTCCTAGGAGTAACGTGGCGACTTCCGATTGTCGAACCGGTGAAGAACGAAACTGGAATCATAGAGAGATGGAAGAGGAGATGATTTTAGAGAGGGAGAGAGGGAGAGAGAGAGAGAGAGAGAGAGAGAGAGAGAGAGAGAGAGAGAGAGAGAGAAGATTGCTGCATGAAAAATTTCGCTGAAATTCGAGTTAAGCATAGTTATAAAATGTGGATTTGTCGACGAGACATGTCACCTCGTCGACAAGTCCATGAAGGGAGTTCGTCAACAAACTAATAACCTTCATCGACGAACTTCAGGCTCTACTAAACCCCTCTTGGTAAGTTCTCGTCGACGAGACACGGACCACGTCGACGAGCCGAAGAAGCCTTCTCATCAACGAGCGCTCTGCGTTCGTCGACGAGACCCTGCTGAGTCTCTTTTTAAATTTTCCTTTTCTCTCTATTTTCTTTTATTATTTAATTACTATAATTCTTTGAGTCTCTACAGTGATAGTCTTGTTTGATTTTAAGTGAGTTGATGGTTCATATGTTAGAATAAATTGAACCGTGTGAATGTAATTAGTTAGCTTTTAAGTTGTGAAAAATGATGGATTAACGAATTTCGAGGTCAAAAATTTGTAAGGAGGGAAGAATGTAGTAACCCGAACTTGAAAAAAAAATAAAATGAAAAAAAGAAAATGGAAATAAATAAAGGAAAGGAAAAATAATAAAAAATAAGAAGATAATTTGGTTCAGCACCAAACCGTCAACGATTTGAGGATCTCTCAGAAAAATCGTCGATGGTTTTCTCTTTAGCGGGCATTTTAATAACCAAACCGTCGATGGTTTTGTCAAGTGCAAGAAAACCGTCGACAATTTTCTATAGGGACAACATTACTATAAATAGATATTAGATCATTTTTTTTAGAAAATTTCTCTTCCCCTTCACTCTCTCAGCTAGGGTTTAAGGTCTTTGGGGGGTTTTAGGGCATTGCAAGTATTTCTAAACCTATTCGGGGGTTTGTGATCACTCCCGGATGCAAGGTTCGTGTTGTAGCTCGTCGGTGGGTTTGGAGCCTAGGCTTTCGATTTTTCTATTGCGTTACATTAATGGCCTTGTTTTATTTTTTTAAATGATACTCTTGAAAGCGGGAAATCATTTTAAACCCTTTTGCTGATGACAAAAGGGGGAGAAGATTATTAAGCAAAATTACCATATTATTTTACAATTGGTATTCTCCAACTTTTGTTATTCACATTTGGAAAATGATAAAGCATTTTAATTGAATATCTTTCAAAGTCAGCTTCAATTCACAATGCACATTGAACCTTACTGAATTTAAATTTCTCAATTGGAAAATTAAGTAGTCTTCATATTTGAATACGCTTGAACTATATTGAATATCTTAAAATTATGCATATTGTAAGGGGGAGCCTTGTAAGACAAACCCAATTTTACTCTTGGGTTTGACATCATAAAAAAAAAAAGAGGAGATTATTGATCTTTTGAGTACGATCCATCTTTTGATAATGACAAACAACAACATCTCACTTATGTATTGAGTGTGAACATGTTTATATGTCTGTAAGAACAAGTAAAAAATGCATAATGGAAGCCATAAAGAGTACCAAAACGAGCACTCCAATTAGCGTATTCCATGAGATTGCAAAGGAGTAAAGCATGAAGATTTTATTTTCTTTTAAGTTGTAATTATCACGCCTCGAACTCGGAAATGGGCCCTAGGGTGTGATTTAGTAACCTAACCTGTCCCTGTATCGTACAACCATCCATGATACTACACAGTTTAAGGGTCCGACCCCGTAGGGTTCACGTATACCCTATTATCAGTCACATACACAATATACACAGCAGAATAGTTCAACCTATTAAATCACAACATCATACCAGAGTCTATACAAAACCAGGATCTAGTCTCATAATACAACACATACCCCTGGGCGCCTACATAACCCAAAAATGACAACCTAACCAAAGATCAGTACTTACACAAATACTTAGACAATGCTAACCAACAACCATGCTCTTGAAACCCTAGGACACTAGTGTCGGCTACTCGAAGTTCCTAAAAAACATTTGTACAATAGGGGTGAGACACCTTTTAGTAAGGGAGAATCAGGTTATATCAGTGTGTGGCACATAAGTGTTATTTTAATAGTAAAAAATAACATTTCACAATTCCAGAATTTTCACAATACAATTTTAGTATACACACGATACAAAGCAATACGATCTAGTGTCATCACACTCTTCGGCCTAAGCCGACTTTTTTGGTGGTATTTTACACCCTTCGACAAAAGCCGGTGCCCCCGGTAACCTGGCATAGCATAAGCCCCCACAATGTTGAATTGGGGCAGATCTGGTGTTCTCACACCCTTTGGTATAAACCGACATGACTAGTGGTATTGCACACTCTTCAGTAAAAGCTAAATATCTGCACCTACGGTAGTTAACCGACTCAGCCACCAACAGTATTATTCCGGCACGCCTCATATCTCAGCCTGACACACTTCGATTGTCCTCGGCCTTCGGTATTATTTCGACTCGGCATTTTCACAAAACCTGGAATAATTTTGGAACACATGTTCCTATATCTCATTTCAATAACTCATAGGCTACGGTAGTTAATCGATACGCTTTCTCACAAAATACATCATTCGACACATCAGCTCATTCTACACTCATTTGGGTAAACAAATAATCTCATATCAGATACTCTGAAAATACAATTTAAAATAATCAAAGGTACGATAATCTCTATATTACAATTTAATTATATATAAAATTTTCCAACAAAAATGGAAATGATACGGGAAACCCCCAATTTTCCCAAAAATTGTAACCCAAAAATCCTGTCATTTTACTTGATAGATTTTCCCAAATAGGTAACCAAAACATCCATAGAGTCGTAAACCATAGTTTTACTGATTCAAATTTCACAAAATAACTAATATAAACAGAAACCCCTTACCTTTATCCGAAAACTAAAACACGAACTATGCAGCTCCAAGATAGCGAACCGAGTTCCCAAAACCTAAAAATCGAAGAACAATACTTCAATATAATCCTATTTACTACATATTTATTAAACTGAAAACTAAATTAAACCCTTACCTCGATTTCGGAACAAAACCTGAAAATCCTCAAAATGAAGATTCGATTCCCTATAATCGTAGAGATTCTCCCCTTGATCAACGTAGTAACATCAGATCGTTAATTTGGGTAACAGAAGGCCCAAAACCTTAGAGAGAGAGAAAGTCTCCTTTGAGTTCTATATATATATATATATAGAAAGGATTTGAGTTTTCCTAGCAATAAAGGAACCAAAAATTGAACTTATAGAACTTTGAACCGGCTGACCTCGTCGACGAAGTGGAGCACTCGCCGACGAGCATAAAAAGGGTGTTCGTCGACGATGGAGTTGTCTCGTCGACGAGCCTGAGATTTCAGAATTTCCCAAAATCCCTCAGTTTCTCTTCATTGACAAGCTTTGAATTTCATCGCCGATCCACTAAAGAGACTTCATTGACGAGATAAGGAGCCTCGTCGACGAGCCCTGTTGATTTTCCCTGTTTAAATCCCTTCTCCTTTTCTTATTTATTTAATCCACATTTCTCAGGTCAGGTTCTTACAACCTCCTCTCCTTAAAAAAAATTTCGTCCTCGAAATTTGCAATCTCTCGCTCGCTAACTCATCAATATACCAAAATGCATACCCGACTTTAGGAAAAGCTGGCGGCCACCCACATAGCCGCCCCATCCCAAATATATTACATACCCTCACTTATGGAGAAGGAATATTGTGGTTACATACACAGTGTCTCGGGAGTTCACATTATCACAAAACCCTCATAGATACTAACCACACATTATCACTCTAAACAACAGAAGTATCACATACCTATCTAATTGACTCTACAACTATATTATTTAGAAAAATTGTGGATATTTCCAGCGTATCTTCGTTTCTAACTCCCAAGAAGCCTCCTTAACTGCATGATTCCGCCACAGCACTTTCACTAGCAATATCTCCTTGGTACGCAGCTTCTGAACTTTTTGGTCCAGAATCTGAATGGGTATCTCCCTATACACCAACGCATCCCTAATATCCAAAGATTCGTAACTAATCACATGTGATGGATCCAACACGTACCTCCCTAACATAGATACGTGGAACACATTGTGGATCCGAGAGAGCGCTAAGGGTAGTGCAATTCTGTAGGCCACCAGACCCACTCGCTTAAGTACCTTGAACGGTCCAATATACCTTGGGCTCAGCTTGCCCTTCTTCCCAAATCTCATCTCTCCTTTCATTGGAGCAATCCTCAGGAATATCTTACCCCCCCCCCACCTCGAATTCTAACTCCTGACGGAAAATATTCGCATAACTCATTTGCTGACTCTAAGCTGATTTAATTCTATCACTAATCAATCTAACCTTCTCAAAAGCCTGTTGTACGAGTTTGGGTCCCAATACCTATCATTCACCAAACCCATCCCAGTACAGAGGAGACCGACACCTCCGACCATACAATGCATCAAACGGTGCCATCTTGATACTAGCTTGAAAGCTATTATTACAGGTGAACTCCACCAACGATAGAAATTGAATCCAACTACCGCCGAAGTCAAACACATAAGCCCGTAACATATCCTCCAAGATCTGAATCGTCCTCTTTGACTGTTCGTAAGTCTAGGGGTGGAACAGTGTACTGAAAGTAAGCTTCATCCCCAGTGCTTCCTATAAACTCTTCTAGAATCAAGAACTGAATCTTTAGTCTCGATTTAAAACAATGGACACCGGTACCCTGTGCATTATGACTACTTCCTGCATGTACAGGTTTGCTAGCCTACTCAAAGGTAACTAACCTCTATTGGCACAAAGTGAGCAGATTTAGTCAACTTGTCCACGATCACCCTGATTGCATTCTGCCCGTGAAGCGTTGGTGGCAACTTAGTGACAAAGTCCATGGAAATATGTTCCCATTTCCACTCTAGAATGCTCAATGGTTGCAACAGCCCTACCAGGCTTTGATGTTCAGCCTTTACCTACTGACATGTTAGACATTGCTCCACAAACCGAGCAATCTCCTTTTTCACCCCACTCCACCATAATGATTCGCGTAGATCCCGATACATCTTCGTGTTACCCGGATGTACTGTATACAAGGAACGATGCACCTTTTCCAGAATCATCGTCCTTATCCCCTCGTCATTTGGAACACACAACATGGTTCCAAACCTCAACACACCTCCCTTGGAGATACTAAAATTTGTAGCCAGCCCCTGCTGCACTTTCTCTACAACCTCGACTAACTTTTCATCATTAGCATGCGCGACCTTAATTCTCTCAAATAATGTTGACTGGATCACCAAGCTAGTAATGATAGCCTGGTAATTACCATCCACCAATTCCAAACCAAGACTCTCTAGATCCTGTCTGATATGATGTTGACCTACTACTGCAGATACTGACGTATGCTTTGACTTCCAACTCAACACATCAGCTACCACGTTAGCTTTCCTGGGGTGATAGATAATGGTGCAATCGTAGTCCTTGATTATTTCCAGCCACCTTCTCTGCCTCATGTTCAACTCCTTCCGCGTGAAAAAGTATTTGAGGCTTTTATGGTCTGTGAAGATCTCATACTGTTCACCGCACAAGTAGTGTCTCCAGATCTTCAACGCATATACCACTACCGCCAACTCCAGATCATGTGTAGGGTCATTCTTCTCATACTCTTTAAGTTTCCGAGAAGCATGAACAATTACTTTCCCCTGTTGTATCAGCACACATCCCAAACCCTTCAGAGAGGCACCCCTGTAAATCACAAAACCACCATCCCCAGATGGGATGGTTAAAACCGAAGTAGTGACCAGTCGGTGTTTCAACTCTTGGAAACTCTACTTGCACTCGACGGTCCAATCAAATCTGATATCCTTCCTCATTAACTGTGTCAAAGGGCCAGATAATCTAGAGAATCTTTCAATAAACCACTGGTAGTACCCAGCCAAACCTAGGAAACTCCGAACTTCTTGTACGCTCTTCAGTTTCACCTAGTCAACCACTGCTTCAATCTTACCTAGATCAACTAAGATACCACCTCATGACACAATATGGCCTAGGAATGCGACGTAGTTCAACCAGAAATCGCATTTCTTTAGCTTAGAATACAAATTCGTTTCCCGCATTATCTGAAGGACCAACCTTAGATGGGTTTCATACTCTTCTAGACTCCTAGAATATATCAGGATATCATCAATGAATACCACTACGAACTAGTCCAAGAATTCATGGAAAACCATGATCATTAGGTCCATAAATACCACCGAAGAGTTAGTCAACCTAAAAGGGATGACCAGAAGCTCGTAGTGACCATATCTGGTTTGAAAAATAGTCTTCGCAACATCCTTAGTCTTAACTTTCACCTGATGATATCCTGATCGTAATTCGATCTTTGAAAAGACCTGCATTCCCTGCAGCTGGTCAAACAGATCATCTATACGAGGCAACAAGTATCGGTTCTTCATTGTTACCTTGTTGATCTCACGGTAATCATTGCACATTCTTATTGACCTGTCCTTCTTCTTTACGAACAATAGTGGAGCTCCCCAGGGCGAAACACTAGGTTTGATAAAGCCCTTATCCAGTAGTTCCTGTAATTGCTCCTTTAACTCTTTAAGTTTAGTTGGAGTCATCCGGTATGGAGCTTTAGAAATTAGTATCTTGCGTGGCAGCAACTCAATAGCAAACTCCACCTCATGATTAGGAGGTAAACCGGGTAAGTCTTTTGGGAATACATCTGAAAATTCGTTAACCACTCGGATATCCTCAAGCTTAGAATCATCCCAAAGTGGTTCCTTCACACAAGTTAGGTACCCTTCACACAAGTGGTTCATTTTCACTTGCATTGCTGACAGAATCTGTGGCATCGAACACACACACGATCCTACGAACTCATATTCTTGTCCCCTAGGAGGCCTGAACACCACCACTTTCCTACTACAGTCAATCACAACAAAACTAGAGGATAACCAATCCAACCCCAGTATAACATCAAATCCAAACATAATGTATACTACCAGATTCACCAGTAGCGACCTTCCCTGAATTACCATTGGATAGTTCCCTAACATCTTCCTACAAATCACCACACTCCCAGGTGGTGTAGCCATAGACAACCCCTCATCCATCACTTGGGTTTCAACCTCACACAGTTTCAAAAAGTTTATAGATATAAAGGAGTGGGTTGCTCCTGAATCGAATAAGATAATAACTTTATTTAAAAGCAATAACATGGTACCTATCATCATGTTGCCAGCATGTTCTACATCAGCTAGGGTAGGTGAGTACACTCTCGCCTGAGTTGTGTTTCCTTGAAAGTTTCCCCGAGACACCTGATTATTTCCCCGATTCTGACTCGGTGCATGTGTTTCGTTCATTTGTGTACGACACTTCTGGATCTTGTGGCCTGATTTGCCACAGCGGTAACAGTTACCCACAAACGGCTGGAATTTACCATCATGCCATCTGTTACACCTAGTACAATGCTCATGAGATCAGTTCCCATGTGGACCCTATGGTTCCATACCCTAGCAATTACCCGAACCATAGTTTCTCTTCTTCCACTACCCCTGAAGAGAACCAGTCTGAGAACTAGAAGGCATTGACCTCTTCTTCTGATCCTGTACCACCTCATCCTTTAGGAGACCAGCCTTGACCACGATGACTTTATGCACAAAAATAGAAAACTCCCGAATCTGTTGCATTCCCACTAGCCTACGAATATCCTTCCTCAGACCCTTCTCAAACCTCCAAGCCTTTTCGTACTCGTTTGAGATCATACACAGTGCAAAGGGAGATAGCTCGATGTATCTAGTTGCGTAACTTTACATTGTCAGGGTCCCCTAAGTTTGACTCGAGAACTCGTTTGCCATCGCATCACGGGTGGAGGTCAGGAAGTATCTCTCGAAGAATACCTCCTCAAAGCAGCTCCACGTTATCCCTAATGGATTAGCCCTCTTCTCCTCTAGCAGACTTATAACCATCCACCATCTCTCAGCTTCTCCTGCCAACTGGAACGTAGCATAAAGAACCTTCTACTTGTCAGTGCAGTGCAGAACATTCAATATCTTTTCTGTCTTCTGCACCCAGTTCTCTGCCACAATTGGGTCGGATCCTCCAGTGAACGTCGAAGGATGCATGTGAATGAACTTCTCAATAGTGCAACCCGCAGCAGTAGGCGAACGCTCTCGTCGCCTAACACTCCGCCCAATTTCTCGTATAATCTGTCTAATCAAACCTCGAGGGACGGAAATAGATCCTTCACTCGAAGTCCCTTCCGAGCTACAATCCTAGTTACTATCCTTGGGCTCCATTTTGAAAATAGTATAGGAATACATTAGCATTCCTATATCATTGCACAATTAACACAATCATTACAGAATAATCATGTTAACTTCTAGGCTCTCAGGTCCAGGTTTGCCCCACCACACAAACACGAAACTATTAATGGTTTGTCATGGTTTAATTGAAATCTTTATTCCAGAAAAAACATAGAACACCACCAATGAATCTCTGTCTAGCTACAAGCCTGGACTAGACAACAAGGGGTGGGCCTTATCATACTAATGACTGGCCCCACAGACCAGCACGTATCCTTTTCAGAGTGTTTTGTCCTCACTCACACACTTCTTAAGAAAAATTCCTGGAAGGTCACCCATCCCAAGATTACTCCAAGCCAAGCACGCTTGATGGTGAGGTTCTTATGGGAAGGCTCTAGAAAAGAAAGGGGCACCTTGTTGATATGGGTAGTAGCATTAAAGCCTTTTAAGCCTTTCTTCCACTAGGTATCGCATTCTCCCCAACTTACAGAACGTAATGTCCTCGTTGTGAACCCACATTTCCAATCCCAGGATATATGACTCTCATCATACTTCCAGCTGTGCAATTTCTCTGATACCAAGTTGTCATGCCCCGAACCCAGAAATGGGCCCCAAGGTGTAATTTAGTAACTTAACCTATCCCTGTATCATACAACCATCCATGATACTGTAGTGACCCGAAGAATAATAGTATTTTAATAATAAAGAGGGAGAGAAAATGGAAACAGGAACAGAAGGAGGCAATAGACTTCGTCGACGAACGCTTCACGTTCGTCAACAACATTGCATTTTGGAGATAATAATAATAATAATAATTTAAAAAATTACTAGAATTCGTTGACGAATATAGGGATTCGTCAACGAGTGCATAAGGAAATTCATCAACGAATATAGGGGTTCGTTGATGAGTGCATAAGGAAATTCGTCGACGAATACAGGGGTTCGTCGATGAGAAAATACCGAGAGACGGATTTGGGCTATTTTGAATTTCATTGACGAGTATAGGGGTTCATCGACGAATTCACTGAAGGACTTATCGACGAGGTGACGTGTATCGTTGACGAATCTAGCCCTATAAATAAAGCAAACCTGGATTTTTATTCAAATTCCAATCTCCTCTCTCTCTCTCTCCTACGAACCCTCTCCCTTCTCTCTTCGATTCTGGCCCCGTTAGTCGCTGGATCGACGATCTGAAGCCACCACGACGCTCCTACCGAAGTTCTTTACAAGTTTACCGGAGCGGATCATTGGTGAAACGGAGTTGGATTTCATCCCAAATTCAGGGTAAGGCCTTTTAGTCCATTTTTTGCCTTCTGGCAGTTATAGGAAATGATGTAGGCGAAGAAATACTGATATTTTGTTCTGGAAAACGTTTTTTTTTTAGGGTGTTATGTAGGAGGCCCTGCGGGTGTTAGGCTAGTGTGCCATAGGGGCTTTTCAGTAGTCAGCTAAGGGAAATATGCTATGCTAAGTATTTTAAAAATATTATACAGTTTATTAAATTATGAAAATTATGTCTTAAATTATGGTGTGGCTTGAGAATATGAATATAGTATCGAGATATGTTTTACGAATTTCAGTACCATGATTTTATGGATTTTAGCACCATGATTATACGAATTCTAGTATCATGATTATACGAATTTCAATACCATGATTATACAAATTTTAGTACTATGATTATGCAGTTATCAGTGTTATGATTATACAATTCTCAGTATTATGACGTATGAATTATAGTTACAGTTTATGCAGCATCATGGTTATTACGGTTATTTCAGAATCATGATAAATCTGATAGTTGTATATAGAAATATATTATATAGTATCAGACCTTGTTGGACTATGCAGTTACAGAGTACGGTACCATTGCTACAGATATTATGTTATGTTATGAGGGCAACCACCTATTTAGATAATACGTGGTAGTAGGTCGATCACCTAGGCCCTTGACGTGGACAGGCTCCCCATCAGATATGGGTTAAGGTGGACAGATCAGACCGATGGAGTATAGTGATTTACCCTGGTCAGCCAACCAGTGTAGATCCCACCTACGGTCCGCACAACCCTGTCATGAGGGGTTAAATCATGACACACAGTTATCCATAGGGAAAGCTTTCAGTTACTATTACATATATACAGATTTACAGAACAGGGAACATACCTATGTATACTAGAAGTATTTTGAATAGTAACCTATAATATTGTTATGTTAAGCAACATGGAAATGGTGGTGGATTTTATCACTTGTACTGTATTTACATATTCAGTTATATATGATTATATGAAAACATATTTTCATCATATTGTAGCTCATTTGCCACACACTAGTAATAGCATATTTCGTCTTATAGAGCGTTGGCTCATCCCAATTACTTTAACATTTTTCAGGTGATCCAGATAGACGAGCAGACCAGGCTTGTTGATAGAGGGGCCATAGTACTGCCTTGTCAGTAGAGGGTGAGTATGTTTTGGGAGTATTTCTGTATAGCCCTCACCAGTTGAGGATATTTTGGGAACAGTGATACGTGTATATTTTGGGAAACATGTAGTACTCTGGTATTTTATGGTATTGGTATTGTATATATATGTACAAAGGATAATGTCTATGTGATTTATGCTTCTCGCTGCTTAGGTTAATGATTGGGTTCAATCCAAATGGTATCGGAGCATGTTAAATATCATAGTATATATATATAAAACCCAGTTAAATAGTAGGTCATTACAGATACTATATAGTACAAGGGTCCTACCCCGTAGGGTTCACGTATACCCTATTATTAGTCACATACACAATATATGCAGCGGAATAGTTCTACCTATTAAATCACAATATCATACCAGAGTCTATAAAAAACTAGGATCTAGTCCCATAATACAACACATACTCCTGGGCGCCTACATAACCCAAAAATGACTACCCGACCAAAGATCAGTACTTACACAAGTACTTAGACAATGCTAACAAACAACCATGCTCCTCAAACGCTAAGACACTAGTGTTGGCTACTCGAAGGTCCTGAAATCATCACCTCAAGAAATCACATAAACCACCACGGAAGTCCTGCCTCTAAACTGTAGAACAAAACCTTAAATCATTTCTTATACTTTGGTATCATTTCCGCTGCATTCTAAAGTCTACAGAACCTAGCAACCTAGGCTCTGATACAAAACTGTAACGACCTGCTTAATTTTCATATTTTTTTCCTTTTATAATAAAACCAATATAATTTATCCGACAGATCATAATCCACCTGGACCTATGCGTACCAGGGATAAAATGGAAACACATAACAGAAGCCTAAGCAGCAGCAAAACATAAAATCATAATAACCCATAATACCCTATACAATATGATCCATCATAATACCAGAGTTGTTATGTCCACTGTATATACATATATAAACCACCCAGAAGAGTCCTAGGGTCATTACCACAAAATCCAACCGACCCTATCACAAAATACATACCCTTCAGAAAGGGCAGATCAGCCGTAACTATCACAGCAGAGCTTTACCTGCTCTTTTATCAAGGGCTCCTAGAAATTTAATGTAATTTGTCGTGAGACACCTCTCAGTAAGGGAAATTAACCAATACTAGTGTGTGACAACATGAGCATTTCCTTGATATATATATATATATATATATATATATATATATATATATATATATAATCATTTACATAAACATAACCAGTAAAACTAGATATCTCATTTCTAGGAAAAAACATGTATAATCAAAGCATAGCAGAACATACAGGATTCTTATAGCATAATTCATCTTATATAAATATAATACGAAAATAGCCCTGGTAGGTTAGCTAGCTTTTGTCATGTATTACCCCCACATGACTGGGTTGTGTGGCCCAAAGGCAGGACCCGACAATGGTTAGCCAATCACTGCCAAGTCAATAGTACAGTCTGTAAGTCCGATGGATTTGCCAGACTTGGTCCATACACGAGGGGCGCTCACACTTCTTAAACCCACATCGACCATCCAACCTCACACTACTCCGTACAGCAGCGTTAACACAAATATTATGATGAATCATGAACACATAACATCAGTACCGTGCAAGTGCTAGCCTAAACCAAGCCAACCAGGTTCTGATAACATATAACATATAATGAAATTCTGATACATGGATATTTCATACCATTGATTATCAAATCAATCATATCATTTTGCATATATACGTATATCATGAAAATAATCGGCCCGTACGCCGGTATTTCATATTTTACCATAGCTCGGTCTGTACGCTGGCAAATCATATCCATAGCGCGGCCCGTACACCGACAAACATATCCATAGCTCAGCCCATACGCTGGAAAATCATATCCATAACTCGGCTCGTACGCCGGCAAATCATATCCATAGCTCGGCTCGTACATCGGCAAACATATCCATAGCTTGGCCCGTACGCCGACAAATCATATCTATAGATTAACCCGTATGCCGGACATATAAAAATCTCGACCTGTATGTTGGTTTTTCATTATAAAAATCCATATCTTTATCATATTCCCAAAAAATAGTATTTTATTATAAATTCTACTCATGCCACACAAAATAGGTTTTATACATATTTAAACTTATCATCTTTTACAACAGTATTTTCCAAACATAACGCATATATAAATATATATTTATTTTCCTAAAATCAGATGTTGTAATAATATACATACATTTTCATAAAATAACTAGCTTAATTTATCCTCTTACCTGATTCCTGAAGAGCCCATAAGAAAACAGTCCTGCACCCACAGGGTTTCCCGTTCTACACCCTGAAAATGACATTCCCCAAAACTAAACTTCAGTATTTCTATGCGTACTACACTTTCTCCAATTGTCAAAAAGCCAAATACTAAGTAGAAAACCTTATCTTGAATTTGGAATGAATTCTGAACCAGCCCCACCAATGATCCACTCCAGAAAATATGCAGAGAACTTCCCTAGAAGTGTCATGGTGGCTTTAGATCGTTGATCCGGTGAAGAACGGACCCAAAAAGCTAGAGAGAAGTGAGGGGAACCAAAGAGAGTGTGTGAGAGAGATTCTGCTACCAAATTAAGCTGAAAAATCGCGTTTAACATTATGTATACACTGGCCTTTGTCGACGAGCCACGTCACCTCGTTGATGAGGTCTTGAGGACAACTTGTCGACGAACTCTCCCCTCGTCGATGAAATTCAGAATCACCCAAAACCCCTCTCCGTATTTCTTCATCGACGAAGACTTGTTTACCCCCTTTTTAATTTCCTTTCTCTCCCTTCCTTTTATTATTTAAATATTATAATTTCTCTAGGTCACGACATTCTTCCCTCCTTATAAAATTTCGTCTTCGAAATTTACTGTTCACGTAACTCATCATCCCTTACAAGAAAAGGGGTCTACTTATTTTATTACTTACCCTCACTTATGGCGGAGGAATACCATGGTTACACTCTGAGTCTTGAGAGATTACATAAACAAAATAAAATTCTGCCAAAACTAAAAGGCTACCTACTAACTAAAGTTTACATGTGCCTACAAAAGAAATATTACCTATTTACTTATATTTACTTGTCAAATCTCTTAAAATAAATGTGGATACTTTTGTTCCATCTACTCCTCAAGACTCCTAAGAAGCCTCTTCCACTGCATGATTCCTCCACAAAACTTTTACCAAAGGAATCTTCTTATTACGTAAATCATGCACTTTCCTATCCAGATTCTGTATTGGTACCTCCTCATACACTAGTAAATCACTGAGCTCTAATTCACCATAACTGATAATATGAGAAGGATCTGAAACGTATTTCCTCAACATAGAAACGTGGAATACGTCGTGCATCCTAGATAATATAGGTGGCAAAGCTAGCCTATAGGCCACCGGCCCTACTTTATCTAGAATCACAAATGGACCGATAAACCTAGGGCTAAGTTTACCCTTCTTTCCAAATGGCATAACCCCTTTCAACGGAGCTATTTTCAGAAATACATGATTACCCACATCAAATTCTAGATTCTTGCAGCGATTATCAGCATAACTCTTCTGTCGGCTCTGAGCTGCACTAATTCTCTCTCTAATGAGTCAAACCTTATCGTACGCCTACTGCACTAGCTCTGGTCCCATAACTCGTTGCTTACCCACTTTATCCCAAAATAAAGGAGAACAACATCGCCTACCATAAAGAGCCTCAAACAGTGTTATGCCAATACTGGTCTGATAACTATTATTATACATAAACTCTACCAGCGGCATGAACTGAGACCAACTACCCCCAAAATCTAATACGCACGATCGGAGCATATCCTCTAATATCTGTATTGTCCTCTCAGTCTGCCCATTTGACTGAGGATGGAATGTTGTGCTAAAAGATAACTGAGACCCTAGGGCTTCCTACATGCTCTTCCAAAAATGTGATGTAAAGCGTGGGTCTTGATCTGACATAATCGATACTAGCACCCCATGAGAATGAACTATCTCCTAAATGTAAATCTTTGCCAAATGGCTAAGTGAATAGCTTATCTTGATAGGTAAAAAGTGGGCGGTCTTAGTCAATCGGTCTACTATCACCCAAATCGCATTCTAGCTATGTAACGCCGTCGGCAGTCCTGACATGAAGTCCATGGATATATGATCCCACTTCCACTCTGGGATAAATAACGACTGCAACTGACCTGCAGGCCTCTGGTGCTCAACTTTTACCTGTTGGCACATCAAACACTATGCTACATACTCGACGATCTCTTTCTTCATACCACTCCACCAGTATGACTCTCGCAAATCCTTATACATTTTCGTACTACCGAGATGAACTGTATACAAAGATCTGTGAGCTTCCTCTAAAATAGTCTTTCTAATGTCAGCATTGGAAGGAACACATAACCTAGAATGGAACCACAAAGTTTCATCATCTACAACACTAAATTCCTCCCCCTAACCACTCTGCACTCTATCCATCACCTCTGCTAATTCTGGGTCTTCTCTCTGAGCAGCTTTAATCCTCTCCTATAAAGTAGGCAACACTACTAAACTGGCAATGTGAGCCTAAGAACCATTTTCAACTAATTCAATGTTGAGTCTTTCCAGATCCATCATGATCGGATACTGGATTTCCATAGCCGCCAACACTAATTCCCTAAATTTCTTACTCAATGCATTAACTACCATGTTAGCCTTCCCTGGGTGGTAACTGATAGTGTAATCAAAATCCTTAATAAGCTCCAACCACCTTCTCTGCCTCATATTCAGTTCCCTCTGAGTGGAAAAGTACTTTAAACTTTTATAGTCGGAGAAGATCTCACACCGCTTGCCATACAGGTAATGCCTCCAAATCTTCAATGCGTGTACTACTGTAGCCAATTGAAGATCATGGGTAGGGTAATTCTTTTCATACTCTTTCAACTTTCTAGATGCATACGCCACCACCCTACCATGCTGCATCAATACACAACCAAGTCTCTTCAAGGACACATCACTGTAGATAGTATAACCCTCACCCCCTAACAGGATGATCAGCTTTGACGCTGAGACTAGCCTTTGCTTCAACTCTTGAAAACTCTGCTCGTAGCTGTCGTCCCATTCAAATTTGGCATTCTTCCTAGTCAGTCGTGTTAGAGGCCCTGATAAAGCTGAGAATCCTTGAACGAAACGACGGTAATAACCAGCTAACCCCAAGAAACTCCTGATCTCCTGGACGTTCCTTGATCTAGCCCAATCCACTACCATCTCGATCTTACTAGGATCCACAAAAATACCATCTCCAAATATAACATGCCCCAAGAACACGACCTTCTCAAGCCAGAATTCACATTTACTGAACTTGACATACAACTTCTTTTCCCGTAGCGTCTGCAGAACCTGCCTTAAGTGTGTCTCATGCTCCTCATAGCTCCTCGAATAGACCAGTACATCATCAATAAAAAAAATAACAAACTGATCTAAATATGGATGAAAAATCCTATTCATCAAATTCATAAATATAGCAGGAGCATTCGTCAGACCAAATGGCATAACAAGGAACTTGTAATGCCTGTACCTGGTCCTGAAGGCCGTCTTCAAGACGGCTTCTGCTTTCACTTTCATTCGATGATAGTCAGATCTGAGGTCAATCTTCGAATACACCCGTGTACCCTAGAGCTGGTCAAAAAAATCATTTATACGGAATAGAGGATATTTATTCTTGATTGTCACTTTATTAATCTCTCTATAATCTATACACATCCTCATAGACCCGTCTTTCTTCTTTACAAATAGAACTGGAGCTCCCCACGAAGATGCTCTAGGTCGTATAAAGCCCTTATCAAGCAAATCCTGCAGCTGATTCTTTAATTTTGCTAACTCCGCTGATGCCATCCAGTAAGGTATTTTAGAAATCGGCACTGTACCTGGAAGTAGATCAATAGGGAAATCTACCTTATGATCGGGTGGCATGCCTGGTAACTCATCTGGGAAAACATCTGTAAATTCTTTTACTACAGGCATGCTAGCAAGTTTCAATTCATTCTCTAACATCTTATTCACAATTGCCCCAAACCCCTGACAACCACTCAGTAGTAGTCTCCTGGCTTGGATAACTGAAACTAGCTGAGGCGGGGATTGCACTTGTGACCCTACGAACTTGAATTCCACTCATTCCGGAGGTCTGAATATCACTTCTCTTGAATGGCAAGTTATGTTGGCAAAATTAGCTGCTAGCCAATCTATGCCGAAGATTACATCAAATCCATGTAAATCTAGCATTATCAGATTAGCAGACAGAATTTCCCTTTGAATATCATCTTAACAACCTCGAAGCACCCTACTACACCTCATTGCCGACCCAGTCAGTGTAGATACCAACAGTTCAATATTCAGAAACTATGTTTTTGCTCCACATAGTCTAATGCACCCCGAAGACACAAACGAGTGTGTGGCTCCTGAATCAAACAATGCAATAACTTTAAAAGAAAGCATACTAATCATACCTATCACCACGTTGCCTGCCGTCTCAGCATCACCTGACGTCAGAGCGAACACTTTAGCTGGAGCCATATTCCTCTGTTGGTCCCCATGTGGCCCCTGATAACCTCCTCGGTATGGTCTGGGAGCTGGAGCTACATCTGGTGGTCTAGGGCAGTCTCGCACCATATGTCCTGGTCTACCGCAGCTATAGTAGACCACACCACTTGCTCGACACTCTCCCTAGTGTCTCTTACCACAAGTCTGACCGACTAAAGGACCTTGCACCGCCCAAACCTCGCGACCTCTAGTCTCCTACCTCCACCCTTTGCCATGGTTTCCTCTCCTCCACTAACCTTGTCTAGGACCCTGTTGGTAGCCTGAAGATGCAGATCTCTTCCTTTATCCCTGCTCTTCTGCATCCAAACGCTCACCAACCTCTGCCAAGGCTACTTTATCGACTAACTCAGCAAAATCCTGGATCCCTAGCACTACCTCTTGCTTGAATATACTCCGCCTCAATCCTCTCTCAAATTGCCTCGCCTTTTTCACTTCATCAGGGATAATATACAAAGTGAAGCGAGGGAGCTCAATAAAACGCGTCGCATACTGACGGACTAATAATTGTCCCTGCTTCAGACTCAAAAACTCCTCCACTTAATAGTAGCTGGAAAATATCTATCAAAGAACAATTCCCTAAACTGATCCCAAGTCATAGCTATTGGCATAGTCCTTTGCTACTCCAAAAGCCTCACAGTAGTCCACCATCTCTCGGCCTCTCTTGTTAGTCTATAGGTGACGAAGAGAACCCTCTGTTCTTCGGTACATTGCAATACGACGAAGACTTTCTCAATATCCTATATCCAGTTCTCAGCGGCTGCAAGATTAACTCCTCCCAAAAAGCCTAGAGGATTCATATTCATAAACTTCTCGATAGTGCACCCATGGTCAACCGATGGACCACCCTGCTCCCTCGAGCTCCTAATGATCTCAGCCATAACCTGCTGAGCCATGCTACGTAATATCGCGTTAGAGTCTGTCTCGCCTGCACCTGATGGCCCTGCTCCATCACTGCCACTCGCATGGGCACTACCTCCTCCTGGATCCATCCTGAAAAATAATAATTGCAACTCAGTAATCCTATCCTTATAGTTTACCCACTTAACTTAACCTCTTATCTCAACACTCTCAGCTTATTTCTAACCCCCAGTCCTACATTTTAGGAACATAACCCATCAGTAGTTTACTACGATTTTCCTGAAATCGTCACCCTAAGAAAAACACATAAACCACCATGAAAGTCCCGCCTCTAGACTGTAGAACAAAACCTTAAATGATTTCCTATACTTTGGTATCGTTTCCACTGCATTCTAAAGTCTATAGAACCTAGCAACCTAGGCTTTGATACCAAATTGTAACGACCTGCTTAATTTTCACATTTTTTTTCCTTTTATAACAAAACCAATATAATTTATCCAGCAGATCATAATCCACTTGGACCCGTGGGTACCAGGGATAAAATGGAACACATAATGGAAGCCTAAGCAGCAGGAAACATAAAATCATGATAACCCATAATACCCTATACAATATCATCCATCACAATACCAGAGTTTATATATCCACTGTATATACATATATAAACCACCCAGAAGAGTCCTAGGGTCATTCCCACAAAATCCAACTGACCCTATCACAAAATACATACCCTTCAGAAAGGGCAGATCAGCTGTAACTATCATAGCGGAGCTTTACCCGCTCTTCTATCAGGGGCTCCTGAAAATTTCATGTAATTTGGGGTGAGACATTTCTCAGTAAGGGAAATAAACTAATACTAGTGTGTGGCAACATGAGCATTTCCGTGATATATATATACAATCATTTGTATAAACATAACAAGTAAAACTGTATATCTCATTTATAGGAAAAACATGTATAATCAAAGTATAGCAAAACATAAAGGATTCTCATAGCATAATTCATCTCATACGAAAACAATCCTGGTAGGTTAGCTAGTTTTTGTCATGTATTACCCCCATATGACTGGGTTGTGTGGCCCGAAGACGGGACCTGACAATGGTTAGCCAACCACTACCAAGTCAATAGTACACTCTGTAAGTCCGATGGGTCTGCCATACCCAGTCCGTACACCAGGGGCGCTCACACTTCTTAAACACACATCGACCATCCAACCTCACGCTACTCCGTACAGTAACGTTAACACAAATATCATAATGAATCGTGAACACATAGCATTGGTACCGTGCAAGTGCTAGCCTAAACCAAGCCAACAAGGTTCTGATAACATATAACATATAATGAAACTGTGATACATGGATATTTCATACCATTAATTATCAAATCAATCATATCATTTTGCATATATACGTATATTATGAAAAATCATCGGCCCATACGCCAGTATTTCATATTTTACCATAGCTCGGCCTGTACGCCAACAAATCATATCCATAGCTCGGCCTGTACGCCAACAAATCATATCCATAGCTCGGCCCATACGCCGGAAAACATATTCATAGCTCGGTCCATATGTCGGCAAATCATATCCATAGCTCGGCTCATATGCCAGCAAATCATATCCATAGCTCGACCCGTATGCTGGCAAACATAACCATAGCTCAGCCTGTACGCCGGCAAATCATATCCATAGCTCGGCTCGTACGCCGGCAAACATATAAAAATCTCGGCCCATATGCCTATTTTTCATTATAAAAATCCATATCTTTATCATATTCCTAGAAAATAGTATTTCATTATAAATTTTACTCATGCCACATGAAATAGGTTTTATACATATTTAAACATATCATCTTTTACAGCAGTATTTCCCAAACATAACGCATATGTAAATATATATTTATTTTCCTAAAATCAGATGTTACAATAGCATACATACATTTTCATAAAAGAACTAGCTTAATTTATCCCCTTACCTGATTCCTGAAGAGCCCTTAAGAAAACAGTTCTGCACCCGCAGGGTTTCCCGTTCAACACCCTAAAAATGACATTCCCCAGAACTAAACTTTAGTATTTCTACGCGTACTACGCTTTCTATAATGGTCAAAAAGGCAAATATTGAGTAGAAAGCCTTACCTTGAATTTGGAATGGATTCCGAACTAGCCCTACCAACTATCCACTCCAGCAAATATGGAGAGAACTTTCCCAATAGTGTTGTGGTGGCTTCAGATCATTGATCCAATGAAGAATGGACCCAGAAAGCTAGAGAGAAGTGAGGGGAATCAAAGAGAGTGAGAGAGAGAAAGAGATTATGCAGCCAAATTAAGCTGAAAATCGCGTTTAACATTATTTATACACTAGCCTTCGTCGATGAGCCACGTCACCTCGTTGACGAGGTCATGAAGACAACTCGTCGACAGACTCTCCCCTCGTCAATGAAATTTAGAACAACCTAAAACCCCTCTCGGTATTTCCTCGTTGACGAAGAGTACTCTCTTCGACAAGCCTAGTACGTCGCGTCATCAATGAACGCAAAGTGTTCATCGACGAAGACCTTTTTACCCCCTTTTTAATTTCCTTTTTCTCCCTTCCTTTTATTATTTAAATATTATAATTCTTTTGGGTCACTACACTATGGTAGTTAACCGACTTGGCCGCCAACGGTATCATTTCGGCATGCCTTATATCTCATCCTTCGGTAGTTAACCGACACACTTCGATTGTCCTCGACCTTCGGTATTATTCGGACTCTGCGTTTTCACAAAACCTGGAACAATTTTGGATTTCATGTTCCTATATCTCATTTCAACAACTCACAGCCTACGATAGTTAATCGAAACGCTTTTTCACAAAACACATCATTCGATACATCAGCTCATCCAACACTCATTTGGGCAAGCAAATAGTCTCATATCAGATACTCTGAAAATACAGTTTAAAATAATCAAAGGTACGGTCATCTCTATATTACAATTTAATCATATATAAAATTTTCCAACAGAAACGGAGATGATACCTGAAACCCCAATTTTTTCAAAAACTGTAACCCAAAAATCCCATCATTTTACTCGATAGATTTTCCAAAATAAGTAACCAAAATATTCGTAGAGTCGTAAACCATAGTTTTACCAATTTAGATTTCAAAAAATAACAATTATAAATAGAAATCCCTTACCTTTCCCTGAAAACTGAAACATGAACTATACGGCTCCAAGACAGCAAACTGAGTTCCCAAAACCTAAAAACCGAAGAACAATACTTCAATGTAATCCTATTTATTACTGATCTATTGAGCCGAAAACTAAATCAGACCCTTACCTCAATTTCGGAAGAAAACCCAAAAATCCTCAAAATGAAGATCCGATCCGCTATAATCACAGGGATTCTCCCCCTAATCCATGCAGTAACGTTGGATCTTTGATTTAGGTAACAGATAGCTCGAAACCTTAGAGAGAGAGAGAGAGAGAGAGAGAGGATTTGAGTTTTCTTAGCAATGAAACAACCAAAAGTTAAACTTATAGACCTTTGACTTGGCCGACCTCATCGACGAAGTGGAGCACTCGCCGACGTGCATAAGAAGGGCATTCGTCGACGACGGAGTTGTCTTGTCGACGAGCTTGAGATTTCAAAATTTCCAAAAATCCCTCAATATCTCTTCATCGACGAGCTCTGAATTTCGTAGATGATCCACTAAAGAGACTTCGTCGATAAGAGAAGGAGCCTCATTGATGAGCCCTACTAATTTTACCTTTTTAAATCCCATATCCTTTTCTTATGTATTTAATCCACATTTCTCAGGTCGAGTTCTTACAACCTCCTCTCCTTACAAAAAATTCATTCTCAAAATTTGCATTCTCTTGCTCGCTAACTCATCAATATACCAAAATGCATACCCAACTCTAGGAAGAGCTGGCGGCCACCCACACAGCAGCCCCATCCCAAATATATAACATACCCTCACTTATGGTGGATGAATACCGTGGTTACATACACAGTGTCTAGAAAGTTCACATTATCACAAAAACCCTCCCAGATACTAACCACACAGTATCACTTTAAACAACAGAAGCATCACATACCTATCTAATCGACTCTGCAACTTTATTCCTCAGAATAATTGTGGATATTTCTAGCGTATCTCCTTTTCTAACTCCCAAGAAGCCTTCTCAACCACATGATTCCGCCACAACACTTTCACTAGCAATATCTCCTTGGTATGCAGTTTCTGAACTTTCTGGTCCAGAATCTGAACAGGTATCTCCTTATACGCCAACGCATCCCTGATATCCAAAGATTTGTAACTAATCACATGTGATGGATTCAACACGTACCTTCTCAACATAGATACGTGGAATACATTGTAGATCCAAGAGAGCGCTAGGGGTAGTGCAATTCTGTAGGCCACTGGACCCACTCGCTCAAGTACCTCAAATGGTCCAATATACCTCGAGCTCAACTTGCCATTCTTCCTGAATCTCATCACTCCTTTCATCGGAGCGATCCTTAGGAATATCTTACCCCCCACCTCGAATTCCAAATTTTGACGGCAAACATTCGTGTAACTCTTCTGCCGACTCTGAGCTTATTTAATTCTATCCCTGATCAATCTAACCTTCTCAAAAGCCTATTGTACGAGTTTAGGTCCCAATACCTGCCATTCACCGACCTCATCCCAGTACAGAGGAGATCGACACCTCCGACCATATAATGCCTCGAATAGTGCCATCCTGATACTAGCTTGGAAGCTATTATTATAGGTGAACTCCACCAACGATAAAAACTGAATCCAACTACTGCTAAAGTCCAACACACAAGCCTGTAACATATCCTCCAAGATTTGAATCGTCCTCTCTGACTGTCTATCAGCCTGAGGGTGGAATGCTATACTGAAAGTAAGCTTCGTCCCCATTGCTTCCTGTAAACTCTTCCAAAATCGAGAAGTGAATCTCAGGTCTCGATTTGAAACACCGGTACCCCATGCATTATGGCTATTTCCTGCACGTACAAGTCTGCTAGCCTACTCAAAGGGTAACTAACCTTTATCAGCACAAAGTGAGCAGATTTAGTCAAGTTGTCCATGATCACCTAGATTGCATTTTGTCCTTGAAGCGCTAGTGGCAACTCGGTGACAAAGTCCATGGAAATATGTTCCTATTTCCACTCTGGAATGCTCAATGGCTGCAATAGCCCTGCCAGCCTTTGATGTTCAGCCTTTACCTACTGACACGTCAAACATTGCTCCACGAACCGAGCAATCTCCTTTTTCATGCCACTCCACCAAAATGATTCACGTAGATCCCGATACATCTTTGTGCTATACGGATGTACTGTATACAAGGAACAATGCACCTCTTCCAGAATCGTCGTCCTTATCCCCTCGTCATTTGGAACACACAACCTAGTTCCAAACCTCAACACACCTCCCTAGAAGATACTAAAATCTGTAGCCAGCCTCTATTGTACTTTCTCTACAACCTCAACTAACTTTTCATTATTGGCCTGCGCGACCTTAATTCTCTCAAATAATTTTGGCTGGATCACCAAACTAGAAATGATAGCCTGGTAATTACCACCAATTCCACTCCAAGACTCTCCAAATCCCGTCTTATATGATGTTGACCTACTACTACAGATACTGATGCATGCTTTGAATTTTGACTCAACCCATCAGTTACCGCGTTAGCTTTCCCCAGGTGATAGTCCTTGATGAGTTCCAGCCATCTTCTCTACCTCATGTTCAACTCCTTCTGTGTGAAAATGTATTTAAGGCTCTTGTGGTCCATGAAGATCTCATACTGTTCACCGTACAAGTAGCGTCTCCAGATCTTCAGTGCATATACTATTGCTGTTAACTCCAGATCATGCGTAGGGTAATTCTTCTCGTACGATTTGTGTTGCTAAGAAGCATAAGTAATTACTTTCCCCTGTTTCATCAGCACACATCCCAAACCCTTTAGAAAGGTGTCACTGTAAATCACAAAGCCACCGTCCTTAGATGGGATGGTTAAAATTGGAGCAGTGACTAGTTGGTGTTTCAACTCCTGGAAACTATGCTTACACTCGTTGGTCTAATCAAATCTCACATCCTTCCTTGTTAACCATGTTAAAGGGCCAGGCAATCTAGAGAATCCATCCACAAACTGCTGATAGTACCCAGCCAATCCTAGGAAACTCAAAACTTCCTGCACGCTATTCGGTTCCACCTAGTCAACCACTACTTCAATCTTACCTGGATCAACTGAGATACCACCTCCCGACACAACGTGGCCTAGGAATGCGACCTGGTTCAACCAAAACTCGCATTTCTTCAGCTTAGCATACAACTTCCTTTCCTGCAGTATCTAAAGCACCAACCTCAGATGGGTTTCATGCTCTTCTAGACTCCTAAAATATATCAGGATATCGTCAATGAATACCACTACGAACTGATCCAAGTATTTATGGAAAACCTTGTTCATTAGGTCCATAAATACCACTGGAGGGTTAGTCAACCTAAAAGGCATGACCATAAAGCCGCAGTGACGATATCTGGTTCAAAAATCAGTCTTCGCAACATCCTTAGTCTTAACTTTCACCTAATGATACCCTGACCATAGATCGATCTTCAAAAAGACCTGCATTCCCTGCAGCTGGTTAAATAGATCATCTATACAAGGCAACAAGTATCAGTTCTTCACTGTTACCTTGTTGATCTCACGATAATCAATGCACATTCTCATTGACCCGTCCTTTTTCTTAACGAACAATATTAGAGCTCCCTATTGCGAAACACTAGGTCTTTATCTAGGTCTGATAAAGCCCTTATCAAGTTGTTCCTATAATTGCTCCTTCAACTCTTTAAGTTTAGCTGGAGCCATCTGGTATGGAGCTTTAGAAATCAGTACCTTGCCTGGCAGCAATTCAATAGTGAACTCCACCTCACGATCAGGAGGTAAACTGGGTAAGTCTTCCGAGAATACATTTGAAAATTCATTAACCACTCGGATATCCTCAAGCTTAGAATCATCCCGAGGTGGTTCCTTCACACAAGTTAGGTACACTTGACACCCGTCTAAGAGTAACCTTCTCCCCTGCATTGCTGACAGAATCTGTGGTGTCGAATGCACACACGATCCTAGCCTGAACACCACACTTTCATACTACAATCAATCACAACAAAACTGGAGGATAACCAATCCATACCTAGTATAATGTCAAATCCAAAAATATCGTATACTACCAAATTCATCGGTAGCGACCTTCCCTGAATTACCACTGGACAGTTCCCTAACATCTTCCTACAAATCACCACACTCCCAGATGGTGTAGCCATAGATAACCCCTTATCCATCACTTGGGTTTCAACCCCACACAGTTTCATAAAGTTTGCAGATATAAAGGAGTGGGTTGCCCTTGAATCGAATAAGACAACAACTTTATTTGAAAGCAGTAATATGGTACCTGTCATCACGTTGCCAACATGTTCAGCATCTGCTGGGGTAAGTGAGTACACTCTTGCTTGAGCTGTGTTTCCATGAAAGTTTCCCTGAGGCACCTGATTATTTCCCCAATTTTGACTCGGTGTAGGTGTATTGTTCATCTACGTACAACACTCCCAGATTATGTGGCCTAATTTGCCACAGTGGTAACAGTTACCTATAAAAAGCTAGTATTCACCATCATGCCACCTGTTACACCTGGTACAACACTCATAAGATCAGTTCCCTTGTAGACCCCATGGTTTCGTACCCTGGCAATTACCCGAACCATAGTTCATCTTCTTCCACTGCCCCTGACGAGAACTAGTATGAGAACCGGAAGGCATTGACCTCTTCTTCTGATCCTATACCACCTTATCTTTTAGGAGACCAGCCTCAACCACAAGGACTTTATCCACCAGAACAAAAAACTCTCGAATCTGCAACATTCCCACTAGCCTACGAATATCCTTCCTTAGATCCTTCTCAAACCTTCGACTCTTTTCGTACTCTTTCGAGATCATACATGGTGCAAAGAGAGATAACTCGATGTATTTAGCTGCGTAACTTTACACTGTCAGGACCCCTTAAATCAGACTCGAGAACTCGTTTGCCTTCGCATCATGGGTGAAGGAAGGGAAGTATCTCTCAAAGAATACCTCTTTAAAGCGGCTCCATGTCATCCCTGATGGATTAGCCCTGTACTCCTCCAGAAGAATTACAACTATCCACCATCTCTCAGCTTCTCCTGCCAGCTAGAATGTAGCATAAAGAACCTTCTGCTTATCAGTGTAGTGCAGAACATTTTGCATCTTTTTTGTCTTCTGCACCCAATTCTCTGCCACAATCAGGTTGGATCGCCCACTGAACGTCGAAGGATGCATGCGCGTGAACTTCTCAATAGTGCAGCCTGTAGCAGTAGGCAAACACTCTCTTCCCCTAACACTCTGCCCAATTTCTCACATAATCTGCCTGGTCAAACCCCGAGGCATAGAAGGAGACCCTTCACTCACAGTCCCTTTCGAGCTACTATCCTAGTTGCTATCCTTGGGCTCTATTCTGAAAAATAGTGTAGGAATATATTAGCATTCCTATATCATAGCACAATTAACACAATCATTACAGAATAGTCATGTTAACTCCTAGACTTTCAGGTCCGAGTCTGACCCACCACACAAACATGAAACCATTAATGGCTTGCCGTGGTTTTACTGAAATCCTCATTCTAGGAAAACACAAAACACCGTCAATGACTCCCTGTCTAGCTACAAGCTGGACTAGACAATAGGGGGCAGGCCTTATTGGACTAATGACTAGCCCCACAGACCAACACGTGTCCTTTTCAGTGTGTTTTGTCTTCATTCACACACTTCCTGAGAAAACTTCCCAGAAGGTCACAAATCCCAAGATTACTCTAAGCCAAGCACGCTTAAGGGTGGAGTTCTTATGAGAAGACTCCCAAAAAGAAAGGTGCACTTTGTTGATATGGGTAGTAGCATCAAATTTTTTTAAGCCTTTATTCCACAGGGTATCACATTCTCCCCCACTTATAGAATGCAACGTCCTCGTTGCGAACCCACATTTCCAAACCCTAGCGATGTGAATCTCATCACACTTTCGGCTGTGTAATTGCTCTAATACCAAGCTGTTATGGCTCCAACCCAGAAATGAGCCTTAGGGTGTGATTTAATAACCTAACATGTCCCTGTATCATACAACCATCCATGATACTACACAGTATAAGGGTCCGACCCTATAGGGTTCACGTATACCCTATTATCAGTCACATACACAATATACGCAGTGGAATAGTTCAACCTCTTAAATCACAACACCCTACCAGAGTCTATACAAAACCAGGATCTAGTCCTATAATACAATACATACCCCTGGGTGCCTACATAACCCAAAAATGACAACCTAGCCAAAGATCAGTACTTACACAAGTACTTAGGCAATGCTAACCAACAACCACGCTCCTGAAATTCTAGGACGCTAGTGTTGGCTACTCGAAGGTCTTGAAAAATATTTGTATAATAGAGGTAAGACACCTCTCAGTAAGGTAGAATCAAGTTATATCAATGTGTGACATATGGGTGTTATTCCAACAGTTAAACATAACATTTCACAATTCTAGTATTTTCACAATACAGTTCCAGCATACATACAATACAAAGCAATATGATCTAGTGTCATCACACTCTTTGGCCTAAGTCAGCCTGTCTAGTGGTATTTAATACCCTTCGACAAAAAACCGTGATACCCTTTTAGATGACCTTCAAACCCAAGTTTTAGTATTAACTCAAGACTTAACTCATGCCCTTGCTAGAATAAAGAGGCTGGAAACTAATTTAGTTCCTGACCCACCTTCAAAAAATCTAGGACATCCCCATGAGGTTGATAATGAACTTTCTTCCCATCACTCTAGGGAAACAAACAACCCTCCAAGAGAAAGGACACCACCTCTAAAACAACCTTTTGTTCATCCTCTACCAAGACCAAATGCTCCCAGAAGATTCCAGTGTCACCCTTATGTTCCACATTGGAATGAAGAGGATTATGATGAAGAGGAATTCCAACCTAGGAGACTATTTCGTATGAAAAATCATGATTGAGAAATGGATGTAATAAAGAGAGTAAAAATTGAAGTCCCTATATATGATGGTCAAATGGATCCAAAATTTTTTTAGGATTGGTTAGTTGAAATGAATTCATACTTTGATTTGTATAAGATGCATGATCCACACTGAGTGAGGTTTGCAAAAATGAGACTAACTGGGCAAGCTAAGCTGCATTGGGTAAATTTTCAAAGACAGGAAGCTCGCCTAGGTCATAGACCCAAAGAACATTGGGACTTGATGAAAGAAAGCCTGACAGAAAAATATTTCCCAATTTCTTATAGGGAACATCTTATGGATCAGCTCTATAGCCTTAGACAAGATAGTATGAGTGTGATTGAGTATATGAGCAAGTTTGATGAACTTTATATCAGATATGGGTTAGAAGAGAGCATTAGTCAATAGATTTCTAGGTTTAGGATTGGTTAGAAGCTTGAACTTAGGAAATAGTTGTTTCCTCATCACATTGACTCCCTTGTAACTTAGCACAGGGTTATGAGAAAATGAGTAAAGTTCAAATGGGAAGAAAATTTAGAAACACCTTTAATGTCACTTACTAGAGAAAAGTCACAACTTATGAGAGGACTAGACCTACTAACACAGGTCAAGTCACTTCAAGAGGTAGCAATCCCACTGTCTAGCAGCCCTTGGACAAAGGAAAGGCTCCTATGAATGGGTCCTCTAAACAAATTTCTGAGAATGATGTGTGCTACAAGTTCCATAAAAAAATCCACTTTGTTAAGCAATGCCCCACTAGAAACTTAGCAATTGAAAGAGAGGATGAAGAAGAAGAGTCGAGAGAGGAATATCCTTATATCCCTCAAGAAGTAGCTAGTGAGGATGAGTTACCCATGGAAGAGGAAGAAAATGCTACTGTAAATATTATGCGATGTATCATGGAGACCCCTTGAGAACAAGAGGATGGGTGCCAAACTTCAAATTTTCGTACTTACATCAAGTGTGAAAATATTTGCAAAATGATCATTGATGGTGGAAGTTGCATGAATGTGATCTCAAAATTAGCTTTAGAAAAATTGGGATTGAAAGTTGAAGCCCACCCTAATCTATATAAAGTTGCTTAGGTAAATGCAGCAACCATGCCCGTAAGTCATAGGTGTCTACTCCCCATCAAGATTTTGGACTATGAAGATGAAATCTAGTGTGACATCCTTCCCATGGATGTTGCCTATATTTTATTAGGAAGACCTTGGTTGTATGATCTTGATGTATCACACAATGGTAGTGAAAGAACTTGCGGAATAACCCTAAGATTCGGCTGTAGTGCATACAGATAAGAAAAAAAATAATCTAATCATGCAAACCTTAATTACGTGATTAGGATTATACCTGCGAGATCTGTTTGGTTTGATTCCGAATCTGCAAGTACGAAAACAGGCTCTTGAAGACGACCAGGAATCTTCTACTGTATTCCTTGAACACACCTTACTCTTGAGAGAGTGGGCTCGTAAGCGGCTGCTAGGGTTTTCTTCTCTCATGAAAAATGTCTACCTTTGTGAGAATTCGCTCGTCTCACCCTAACTACTGAATAGAGCGCATGTATATAGGCTACAGTAGGGACCTTTGGGCAAATATGACTAGGGCTTCCCACGTAATTAAGAATTCCTAATCCGACCCGAATTCATCCTTAATTACGTTAATTATAATTCATACCACTACATAATTATAATTGCACTCCCTGTCATATTCAAAATTAAATTTTGAGCTCCTATTATTAAATGCTTATTTATCTCCCCACGTAAAGATTACAAATACCCATCTATTAAATTAAATTACTTACAATTTAATTAATTGACATATTAATTCTGTGAGACCTTCCACTTAACTTATTTGATGTGTTGGATTCAAAATCCACCTACAGGGTTTGACACAATCAAAACTTATAAACTTCCTCAAGGGGGTATCATCAATCCCGATACTGGGACGTGGATTCCATCAATAATTAATGTTCACCATACACATAATATCATCACCCAACTCACTGAGTTTTTTTTTTTTTTACCCATAAAGAATCTCAATCTTCTATGAATCAAAGTAATAAGCATTATATGTACGTGTCCAATAATCATATCAGGATTAAGAGCATAAGCGCTTATAATAACCATGAGGTATTAATTGTTTTTGTTGAATCAGGTGTAATCCCAAGAGGGGGGATAAATTGGGTATTTAAAAAATCTTTGGCACTATTTTACCTCTTAAACCCTTCTCATAAATTTACCAACAACTTCTTGTTACTCAATTATGTATGTGTATGGCTATTCAACCTATACATGCAATATACCCAAATTTAAATGCAATGCAGAAAATAAAGAGTAAAGGGAAGAGAGTAGAAAAACACAGTTTTACGAGGTTCAGCCGACTTGGGCTACGTCTTCGCCTTGAGCAACCACTCAAGGATTCACTAAAACCCTGCTCCTTAAAGTAGGACGGAGCTTCCCTTACAATCCGTTGCTTAAAAGAGGCACAGCTTCCTCCTACTCTGCTGCTTACAAGAGATACAACTCTCTCCTCACACACCGGTTCACACACTAAATCGTGTATACAATAGAATCTGAAAAATAACACTCAAAATAATGCTTCTAACAAAATATGGTGAGTACAATTCAAAATCCTAATACATTAACATATGATATAAGCTCATGAATGTATGAAAAAGATACAATCGTTTTATGTATGATATGCTTCAACACACAAATCCCTATTTAATCAAAACTCCCAAGTAAAATATATTCAATATGTTTTGGAGTCAACTAGGGTTCTTGGTTCACTTTGCAAAAATGCACAAGTATGTTTGATTGTGAACTTGTTAACAAAAAACTTTGTCTTGAATACAAACTCAATCCAAATCACAAGGTTTTATTTCATGTACTCAATCACAAACTGAGTATATTAATTTTCAGAAAATATTCCTCAATTAAATGTATAGTTATAAGTACTAAGGATATTTAATCAAGCTTTAATATATCTAAAATATAAATCCTTTAGAAAAGACACACTTAAATCAAGCCTTTCAATCAAACTAGGTTTTACAATAATAAGCTCTTTGAAAAATATATGTATATTTATATACCCTTGAGTCAAAATTCAATCAACCAAGTTAAATAAACTTTCTCAAATAATGATCTCTTCAAATGACAATTTTTATACAAATATGCACACTCAAGATCAAAACTTTTCCAATGCTAATCAAGAACAAGCAATGAGATGAGATAAAAGTTTGCAAGACTAATAACTTGAAAAATCAAATCTCAATACTAGATTGAAGTATAGTAGAGTAAACAAGTTCCCTTTGAGAATCTGAGTTGATTTGCCCAAGCTTGAAGATTAGAGATTGAAGTGTAGGCAATCGTATAGTACTAGGAGTAGATTTTCAACGTTCTTGCAACAAGGTGTGTTCTTCTCTTTCTTGTGTGTCTCACATATGTTCTAGGGTTTAGATATTCAGAATATATAGTATATTACCCTTAGGATTGATCTCAACCGTTGGATCAATAAAATACCTCGCGAGTCCTTTTAATAAAAATATGATTTTTAGACTTTCCTGCAACTTCAGGCAACCGAAGTGGGGTTCAGGCTCCTGAAGTGACAACTTCAGGCGCCTGCGTTTCCAAGGTCAGGCGATCGAGGTACCTCTATCAGGTTCTGTTTTCTCATTTAATTCTTCAGGCTACCGAACTTTATCTTCAGGCTACTGAAGAAATTCTTCAGGCGTCTGAGGTTGAGTTTAGGCTACTGAAGTCCCCTTTTTTCTCAATTATTCTTTCCAGTTTAAAATTCTGCTTTGCTTCTTTGTTTGGGTCTTTTATAAAACAAGTTTTCCATGATTTTAAAAACATTTCTAAGTCCATGTAAGCTTTTTAATGATGTACATGAAATGCATGAATCCTAAAATCATTTTAAGTTATGTTGAGCATCAAATTAAATCATATGAAAATGTAAGTACATGAGTTCTAAATACTCATTCCTAAGATATTCTTGAACTTTGCCACTTGCATCTTGATTCTCGTACTCTTTGAATTCCATGGTGCTTTCCAAAATGTATCAACTTTACTTTATGGCTTCCATGACTCGTTATCTTTCCGTGCATGCTTAATATAGGTCATGTTCACAAACTCAATGCACAAATCAAATACCAAGTGATTTGTTATTATCAAAACAGGATTGAACTCGTAGAGTCAACAGTTTTATATTGTTAGTATAAAAAAAATTATCCCAAGATGATCATGTTTAATACATACAAAGTGTACTAGCACAAGGAGTTGAAACTGTACCATTCCCAATAGTCAAAATGGACCTATTAAAACCTTGTGCTATAGTCTTACCAATGGTGTGTCCAATTCCATTTAAGACTGAATAATAAACTTATATTTTATAAGAACTAATGATCTAATATTCTATGTATAAGTCATACTCTACACACTAGATCACCTATTATATAGAATAAAAGACGCACATGTATAATCATTAAATAAATAATGTCAAACAAGCATTGCTCACAAAGAATTTCATTAAAATGGAATAACTGAAGTTATTAATAAATACTAAAACCAATTACATAAAACATGTCTTCCAGTATAAATCCCTAACAGGTATAGCCAACACCTATACTTTTAGGTGCAATGGAAAGAATATTGTCTTGAGTCCTCTAGAACCCAAGAAGGACAAACAAGACAAGTAAAAGAAAAACTTGAAAAGAAGAGAGTAGGTTGAAACTTCTTTGCATGTTATAAGCAAGAATCAATTTGAGCAAGAGAGTAAGGAGATACAGGTTGTTGGTAACCAAGGAAAATGACTCCTCTATTTTGGAACATGAGACACCATATGAAATGTCACCTATACTTGCTGAATTTAATGATGTTATCTCTGAACCTCTGAATGAATTACCTCCGATGAGAGATATTCAACATGCTATAAATCTTGTTTCAAGATCATCTTTACCCAATTTGCCCCACTATAGGATGAATCCTAAAGAACATGAGGAATTGAACAGGCAAGTTGAAGAGTTGAGAAGAAAGGGAATTATTCAGGAAAGCATGAACTCATGTGCATGTCCTGCCCTTCTTACTCCAAAGAAAGATGGGACTTGGAGAATGTGCATTGAAAATAGAGCCATTAATAAAATCACAGTCAAATATAGGTTTCCCATACCCAGGTTAGAGGTTATGTTGGATCAAATGGTTGGTTCCAAGATCTTTTCCAAAATTGATCTTAAACATGGATACCACCAGATTAGAATCATACCTGGAGATGAATGGAAAATTGCATTCAAGACTAAAGATGGCTTGTACAAATGGTTAGTGATGCCATTTGGTCTTATCAATGCACCAAACACCTTCATGAGAGTGATGACTCAGATTTTGAGTCCCTTCATTGGGCATTTCCTTGTTGTCTATTTTGACGACATCTTGATTTATAGTCAAACAAGGAAAGAACACCTAGATCACTTAAGAAGAGTATTTGAAATACTAAAAGAGCAGAAAATGTATGCAAATTTGAAAAAGTGCACCTTCATGACTCCTCAGATTATCTTTCTAGGATATGTTGTATTTGAGGGTGGAGTTTCTGTTGACCCTAAGAAGGTTAAAGCTATCCAAAATTGGCCTACTCCCAGAAATATTCATGAAGCACGAAGTTTCCATAGGTTAGCCACATTCTATAGAAGATTCATTAGGAATTTCAATACTATCATGACATCTATTACAAATTGTCTTAAGAAATGAGAGTTTGTGTGGATCAAAACTGTAACCAAAGCCTTCTTAGACATTAAGGACTGGATGAAAAAATCCCATGTGTTACACCTCCCTGATTTTCAAAAATTATTTGAAGTAGCTTGTGATGCTTCCAGTGTTGGCATAGGAGGAGTGCTGAGTCAAGAAGGTCATCCTGTTACCTTCTTCAGTGAAAAGTTGAATGATGCTAAGCAACGTTACTCTACCTATGATAAAAATTTTTATGTTGTGGTTGAATCCTTAAGGCACTGGAGACATTATTTACTCCCAAAGGAGTTTACACTCTTTTTTTATCACCAAGCCCTTAGGTACCTAAACACCCAAAAGAAACTAAATCATAGGCATGCAAAGTGGATTTAGTATATTCAGTAGTACACTTTTATGTTCAAACACCACGCTGGTGTTGAAAATAAAGTTGTTGATGCTTTAAGCCGAGTAGTGGCCACTTTACTAACTTTGGAAGTGAGAGTAATAGGCTTCGAGAGTGTTAAGAAAGAATATTCTCAATATCCAGATTTCTGTGACATATTTTCTGATCTGTTATAAGGACTACCCAAATCCCATCCAAACTTTGTGATCCATGAAGGATTCCTATTCAAACGAACTAGGTTGTCTATCCCCTCTACGTCTCTACATGACTAGTTAATATGGGAACTGTTTGCAGGCGGTGCTGCAGGTCACTTTGGTAGGGATAAAACCATTGCTAGGTAGAGGGTATGTCCTTTTGGCCTAGTATGAAAAGGGATGTCGCTAGAGTCGTATCTCATTGTGGAACATGTCAATCTACAAAGGTTAGAAAGTAGAACACTGGTCTATACACTCCTTTACCAGTACGCCATACCCCTTAAGAAGATATTAGCATGCATTTTGTTTTAGGACTCCCTAGGACTGTTAGGAAAAATGATTTTTTGTTTGTTGTCGTGAATAGATTTTCCAAAATGTCCCATTTTATTCCATGTAACAAAACACATGATGCCTAAAAAATTGTATCCATCTTTTTCAGAGAAATCATGAGATTGCATGGTCTTCCCAAGACAATTGTTTCTGATCGAGATGTAAAATTTGTAAGTTACTTTTGGAAAACTTTGTGGGCAATGCTAGGTACTAAACTCCAGTTTTCTAGTGCTTATCATCCCCAAATTAATGGTCAAACTGAGGTAGTTAATAGGAGCTTAGGCAACCTATTAAGATGCCTAGTAGGTGAGAACATAGGTTCATGGGATTTGTGTCTTCCAATGGCTAAATTTGTGTTTAATAGCTTAGTGAATAGAACCACAAGCCTTAGCCCATTTCAGGTTGTCACTAGTTATCAACCTAGAAAACCCATAGATCTTATTCAATTACCCCCGCAAGTTAGAGTGAGTGAACAAGTCGATGCTTTTGCTAAACACATACGTGACCTACACTCTGAAATAAGAATGAAGACCAACTTGAATAATGAACATTATAAATCTAGTGCTGATATTCATCATAGGTTACAAGAATTTTCAGAGGGTGATATGGTTATGATTTGTATTCATCCCGAATGGATTCCTATAGGAAAGGTAAGAAAGTTACATGCTAAAAAGATGGGTCCTTTCAAGATTTTAAAGAAAATAAGTTCTAATACTTACATAATTGATATTCCCATTGAATTTGGTATTAGTAATGTGTTTAATGTTGAGGACTTAACCCCATTTCTTGAAGCATCTACTTTTGTGGAACCCTCCGGTTCTAACCCTGTAGGTGATCCCACTTCGTTCTCCACTCTTCTTGAATCTAAAAACCTGAAATTGCCTTTGTCTCTACCCTTACCCATGCCCAAGAACCTTTTTCGGAACAAATTATATACCTTTTCAAAATTCTTAAACATGTGAAGCATAACCTACTTTATATTGTTTAAGCTTGATTAATTCAATTCTCAATTTAAAGTGTATTTGATGTATGTGTTGATTGAGGGTTAACAAGTAGACCTGGGTCACCCTCCCCCGTCCTATAACAGTTGATTTTAGCTTACTTCATTATTTGGTTTATTGAGTTAGCTCTATGTGTGGAAATTATTGAAGATAAAATAAAACGTGGAGAAGTGTAGAAATTGGGGTTTTAATAATCTATCATTTTTCTTTTTAGTGAGAAATCTAAGAGAATTGATGGCATTAATAAGGGTTGATATTTTTGAGAATTTCATTCTAGAGAATGAATGTTTGCTTTATGAATATTCTTATTTAGCTTACATTATAAGAATTTTATATTAATGTTTAGTTTAACATGGGAATCCTTACATGTATCTCAAGAATACGACTATTATAACCCTAAAATGTGTATAATCAATATATGAAAGACAATCATAGTTTCAACATAAAAAAACCTACTAAGAATACATAATTAATAAAATTCATGTACTAAAAGTTTAATTAATCATAAATTAAAAAATAAAAAATTAATTAATCAACTATCTGAAATAATTGAGGGTAACATAGTATCTAAATATTAACATTATATTAAATTATTATAATACAATAATAATATTACTTTCATTTGACTAATAATATATTATTTTCAAATATAATAATAGAGTGTGATAATACTATATTATGAGGCCATTGTTCTCCAACCCGTTGAAATAGTAAGGACAATTTGGCCCAAAAATAGAATTCCTATGGAATTTATTAATGGGGAAAGATGAGAATAGCATGTCCATATTTTGTAGTAATTCTTTCGAAATGTGAGGCCTGTTTAGCTGTGGAAGACATTTTCTATTTTTTATTTATTATTTTTACAAAAGAATTATAAAAATTAAACTTTTTTTTTTAGCTTTTTAAGACTCATATTAAAAAATAAAAAATGAAGAATTTATTTAAATGTATAAAATAATTTTTTATTTTTTACTTCTAGATTTTAAAATTATTATAAAAAAACTTGTTTTCAATTTTTCAAAATTTTTATAAGATAGTATTTGGAATCATGCATTTTGGTGTGAATTTGGATTTGTGTTGATAGAAAATTCAATACATAATCTAAACTAATTAAAGTTCAATATCCAAATTTCATGCTACGTTATGCGATGTAAGAGTTAGAAATCTAGAAAATAATAAAAAGATGTTTTTAAAATTTTCTATATAAATTTTAAAAAATTGAAAACAATGTGCTATTTTTTGTTTATTTAAAAAATTAGAAATAGGAAATAAAACTATATGTACAAGCAAATATTGTGAAAATTTTTTATTATTGTTCATTTATTTCATACAAATATTGTAAAAATGAAAAATTATCTAACTTTTTTGCTTTTTTTTTTGAAAATTTAAAACAAAAAAGAAAACGACTTCTCACAACTAAACAGCACTTGAAAATTCCTGCTCTCTCAAATTTCCAAAATCAAACAAACGTGTGAATAAAATGTCATGAATATTGTATTCTCAAAAATCTTGAAAGAAGTCAAATGTCCCATCTCTTTTTTTCTTAGCATGAAATTTTATATCATTCTTTTGTTTATTGAGAAAGTTTAGGGTGAAAATGAATAATTTACAAGGGCCTACATTCTCCCGATTTGTCATATTTTTAACTGCACTGGAAAGGAGAAGAAATGTGATGTTTATTTGAACGCCCTTTAGCAACTAAGAAGATGCAAGAAGGAAAATTAAGAAATCAGTATCACATTTATTTATGCTTTGTTTGAATGTTACACAATTCTGATTTTTAAAAATAATCTTCTTGTATTTGTAAACGAGAAAAGCAAGTTGCAAGTATGGTCGGAAATGGACCTCTCTATTTTTATTTTTTTTGAATATGTCGAGTTTCCTGAGCTTACGCATCAGACTAATCTCACGCCTATACCAACTGTACTCTCAGTTAACACATAAGATGTGAATCGCGAATGTGCGCCACAGACGACAAGATTTGAACCCCAAACTTCACCTTTATCGAAGACTATCATTTCTAGTGGCTAAATTATAAGGCAAACTTGGATAAATGTTCCAAGAAAGACGAGGTTCATTCGATTATAACTCTTCAGCCATGTATGCGCACACACAAAAAAGATAAAAAATATTCTAACTAGCAATTGACGTTATACCGGACAACAATGTTCCCTTATTGCCTTGAGATTGGATACAAAGCAACGCCACATTAGCCAAAAGTATTGGAATAAATATGGTTTGTATTGAAACGTACTACAAACGTTGCCAAGTAAAACTATATTTATTAAATTTCATTATATAACACAAAATATTTTTTGGTTAATCATGTTCATATGTTGTTCAGTTATACCGCAATTTTCTGGAGCAATTCATGAATCAAGATTTATATTTTTATTTATTTTCTCTTTGAATTAACACATTCCTATTTGTTTAAGAGAATAAGCATTCTCTTTAATGCATCAAGGTGATTGTTATAGAATCTCTTCTTGCACAATCCCATATTTGCATTATAATGGATGAGAATGATCAACTACTAACTTGATAACATCTTGAAAATAAGGACATTAATAGGATATGGCACTATGTCGAAGAATGCGCCCCGCCCCAATCATTTTCCAATGGAAGAACCAAAAAGATCAAATTGAGCAGCAATGGGCCACTCCTTGAACTCAATTAGTTTCATTCCTCTAAAGGGGCGAATCAGCACATTTGATTAACCAAGGCTTGAAGTTTTGAGATGGCATGCATGCGCCCGAGTCATCTAACTACATTTTACAAGTAGCAACCAGGAAAACGACAGGCAAACTCAAAGGTAAGTAGAGTTCCCCAATAGTATATCAAGCATATCATTGGGAGTCAGCAGAGTTGTACCACCAAGTATCAATTCAATATCAGGTCTTCCACTTTCGGATAATGCCTCCTGAGCTTCAAGTACCTTGTCACACATTAAGGAAACAGTGTCATTTTCTAGACAAGAAAAATGATTTTGCCTAATTTGGAAAAGCAGAAAACTAGTTAAACAGTTTGAGACAGTTGTACAAGACAAATTCATAACCCGCAACACTGTAAAATGTTAAAGAGGACTGGGTACAAAGATGACTGAAATTTGATGAAAAGAGCGTGAGAAAGAAATATGCAGAATAAGAGATAGTTCAACAAAATCAGACCTCAAGACCATTGATGCCTCCTATAACAAAAACCAGAATAACATTTTGATCAGCAAGACTTGGTTTTGCCTGTTTAATTCAAAAAGCAAAGTCAGCATATTCATCCTATTCAAGCAAAATTTTGAGAAAGCAGAGAAAAAGAATAGAAAGCTGTGGGGTGAGAAGTATCAGCACCTACCTGTGCAAGGCCAAATCTTCCAAAGCCACTTTTAAAAAGTCGGCCTACGGTAGAGGAATGGTATTCCAACCCAGGTACGTCATACTTGCCCAATACCCTAGTCAGAAGTTTGTAAAGCAATCCTTTACTCATGGAAGAATCATTGTCATAGGTACTTTCAAATGCCAATGTTCCTTCTCTTGAAAAAATATTCCTCCTCTTCAAACTGGATAACTTATGAAGGTATTTGAAAAGGTTGTCCACCCTATAACGCAACTCCAACTTCAGCTGCATGTCACCATACACTTGCTCATTGTCACTACCATTATCATTATCAACATCATCATCACCCCAGCTGCCCCACTGATCATAATCAAATTCATCAATTTGTAGTTGACTTGGGGACTTGCTTTTGGTTTCCTTGGATTTGATTTTCCTTAGGTTGTCTTCAAGCTCCTCAGTGAGACCATAAAGAAACTTCAACTGTGCAGTTGGTGGGTTGTCAAGAACTGCATCTACTAAAGCTTCCTTCAAGAGATGCTCTTCTTGCCAAGAAAAAGGACCACCAGAACCAGATGTTGGAAAATTCTCACCAGCCAAAATATATCCAATTATTGTGAGGAGCAAAGCATCTTGCAAATAGAGTAGCCCTTGGGAGGATCCCATTCTTCCACTCTTTGCCCCTTGTGACACCACCAAAGCACTTTTGTTGATGAGATCACCAATTTGAGCAGCAAGACTCTGGCTTGTGTCTCCAGCACTAACATTCAATATTCTCTCCGCACTGGTAAAAGCATCCCATCTGGCACAATGTAATTCATCAAGAGCATATAGTGTAGCTGCTGCTAACTGAATAATTCCTTTGTTCTTCATTAAAGAAAATTGGCTTTTAGCCAGTGCTTTAATCATAGGTTGCAACTCTGATTTTGTAAATATACCAGCACGATTATTAACATTCACAATAATATTTTCCCGACGCAAAGTTTCACGGAGCCACTTCTTCACTAGCATGGCTCCATCTTTTGTTCTTCTATCCAGTATAGCTTCCATGTATGGTGTTCCTTGAAAATTTTCAGTAGTAACAAAGGAACCACTAAGCAGATCAATGACAGACTGCAAGGGCTTTTCACAATTTATTTTGCTTCTCAGATTATTCAAATCTGCAACTTGAGTAGCGGAGCCATTAGAATTCCACCCACATAGAAAAGCTTCAAAACTTTGCAAAAATCGACAATTATCTGTTGTGGGATCTTCATTAAGAATATCTGCAAGTGGTACCTTAACATCAAGTGGAGCACGCTGTAGGCACACAGGATCGCATCTGGCTTTGGCTTGTGAGCTTTTTTTCTGGGCAGACGATGATGCTCTTCGCCTACGGGGCAGACACGAAAACATGCGATCTACAAGTGAGTCCCCATGACAGCATGGGGTAAGAAGATCAAGGGTGCGATCAATGAGTAATAGCCCAGCTGATCGTTTACGGCGGCCTACGTCATAAAGACTAGACATGTCTGTCAAAATCTTTCCGATGGTTTTTGACAAATCGCCAAGGGAAAATATTTCCAATTTCAGATCCATCTACGTGTTAAAGAGATGAAGTAGGAGAAGAATAAATCCATGGCTACAGGAAAGTAAAGAGATGAAATATTTAGCATATACAGAACTGATCTAAGATATAAGAAGGTGGATTTACATCAGTATTCATGTGCCACAGAAGATCTCTACAATTTTACACTTTTAGAACTCTGTTTGTGTTGAGTCCCTTTCCATGTGCCCCTGTGATTAAAAACCACTGGGGTTATTAAGACTATAAATGGCCATTAATCACCCCACAAGTGATATTTTACTATAATCATTTTGGTTCCCTTTTCTTCCCCCTTTCCGGCTTTCCCTTCTCTATGGGTCAGTATCTTGTGCAATGGCACAAAGATAAAGTCTTAAGCCAACAAATGCAAAAGAAAAGATTCAAGACTGGCATTTCATGAAAAAAGATGAAGGTTCACACTGTAAGTAGGCATCCACTAATAGGACCTGATATGTGCAAACGAAACTGGCTAATGGCCCTTCTTCCTTGCATGGATTTTATAAGGTGCACCGAGTTGATTACAAGTTCCTAATCGCAGCCACTTTCCATTGCTTTTCTCAATGTCAGGGATTTTACTAGGTGCAAAGTCCTCAATAGCATTAATACCAATGATATGCTCAAAGAAGGCTCAGTAATGCCTCATGCCTAGATGTGTGTTCTTTGCTATATGAGTGGTCAGATTGAGCACTCATCAGTTTGCATTGCCTTCTGTTAGTGCATCTGGAATAAGTTTGGCATTTTTGGGGACCAGTCGGGTTGTCCTCTGTAGAAGGGGTTCTTTCTTCAAAAGTTTGAGGGAATTGGAAATGGTAATGGTGTATTCCTTTTCATTTTTCTTAAATAAATTTCTGTTAATCAAGAAGGAATAAGATCACTGATGATAGTCGGGAATTTTAAAATTGGATCCAATATTGATGCAAAGATTTTGCTCATTGCCACCGCCACAGTAACCAATAGCTGTAGTTCAGCACTTTCAATTGCAATGCATCAGTAAGAAAAGTCAAAAATAGAAGGAATCCGGCTAAGAAAACTCTAGACACAGAAAATGATTAATAGAGAACCTGTTTAAATTTAAGGCAACATAACATTCATACCTTGGCAGCAATATGGTAAAGAAAATGCGCAGTCAGAGTTGCCCCTGGAGGAATTTCATCACCATAGGAAGGCAATCCCGTACTCAAGGGAGGCAATCCAGGGCTCAGAGAGTCCTCACTTTCAGCTGATAAGTATGCTTCAGCAATTGATCCCTCTGAAGGTAAGACAAAAACTCTGGGTGAAAAGGGGCACAGAATCAGAGGGAAATGATGCACAGAAACAGCCAGTTTTTGCCCTGCATCTTCTGTATGAATTAGTGGACTATTTCCATATAAATCTTTTGCAGTTGGATGTGCTTCGAGATTTGGGATATCCTCTTCAATGGAACTCAGTTGTGACCATCCTTCGTCTTCCAATAGAGCATCTTCCCGGGCATTGCCATCTTCTGCCATTCTATATTTTATCTCGCGTTTCTTTGCAAGCTCCTCAAAATCTTGGACAAGCAAAAACTCATATTCATGAAAAGCATCAGGTCCCAAAGGTGAATCAGGATATGCAGAGTGAGCAATCTGCAGTTTGCAAGATAGTTATTAGGTGTCAAATGATACATGCACAATGGACGAAGTTGGATTACCTTGAAATTTTAAAGAATAGATCCAATGCTAATAATTTGTCTTTGGAAATAGGGGTGTCTGGGTAAAATAACGTAAATATTATACTTCAGTTTCACAACACTGAATGTTGAAAGACAAAAAAATAGATCTATGAAATAATATAATACTTGTGCATAAAAAGCGCATTATTTAGATGATGATTTTGTGTAGTTTGATTAGATGCCTTCAACCAATGGATGGACATAGCTGTCTCAAAATATTTGAGGGATAAAATCCATTTTATTTTGGGAAGGTAATGTTTAATAGAGGTCTGATTAAGTTTAGGGACAAAGAGGCAGTTTCTTATTTATACTGTTGGAACTTGGAAGCAAAAGATTTTTGAATGTCTTGTAAAAAATGGTGGCTAATCCTCACAAACAGTACTAAGCTTACGTTTGGTTCACAGAATACCTATTTCTATGAACAGGATGGAGTACGATGAGAATGTAATGAAAACAGAATAGGGATGTAATAGTTTAGATTTTAGAAAGAAGTCACTCAATACAAATGTTTATTCTATTCCATCCAACATGGAATAGGGAAGGAAAAGACATCCCACAGCGAAATTTGGGAATAACTTTTATTCTCTATTCCTTGTTATGGATTCGTAAAATTTACGCTGTTATTTGCTTTGTGATAATAACACAATATTTTTGTGTAATTGTAAAGCTCTTCTATTATAACCATTCTATTCCTAGGAATAGACATCTTGTGAACCAAACCTAACCTAAATGACTAACAGCATTTAGCAAAGCCACAAAATTTGTGCTTTACCCAAAATAGATGAAAAATACGGGATTACGGCACACAGAATTATGACAGTTAAAATGTAACTTAGAAACTTGATCTGTAATTAGTTTTTCTCCAGCTCCACTCCGACTAACAACAAAGAGGGCAGACTTGGATGCTTACTAATAAGGTGGACAAAGCTGCAAGAAAATCAATCATGTCTAAGATGATTTCCATAATTTCATTTTTATGTTATTTTATTTTATTCTTTGGTGTGTGTGGGGGGAGGGGTGGGGAGCTAAGTAACTTCTATGATTTCTGCCTCTAAAATTGAACTATTTTAGTCATAAATCAAAATGAAAGTCTTTTTTGTTCATTTAGGCTCTATATGGATCAAGAACTTGTTTGAGGAAAAGCAAGCAAAATAAGAAAGAAATTTTTTTTTCCCCATTGTATTCTTTCTATATCAAATGTTAATGATATGTAAAATTAATTTTTTGTTTATCGATTTGTTATATATTTCATTTTCTTTCTCATTTCCTTGATAACCAAACATGTAAAGGGGGCTTCCTTCCTTTTCTCTTCTCCTTTCCTAATGTTTTCCAAGTTCCAAATGGGCCCTTAATCTCCTAAAATTTTAAATTTAAAAGGAGAATCCCCATATAGTGAGTTTGACTATCTATGTTTCCTTTCGCAAGTTGGCCAAGAAACAGCACAATGAATGATAATGATGGACATGTTAAGGTGCAACTGCATATGTTCCAGATTTGGTGGTGCAATTGGAGTTTTATGCACTTTAAGTATTTGACAAAAATAAATAAAATAAAACAATGATTGGAGTTTTACACCGAATTCTAAACACTATCGACATACACTTGCTCCTGCTCCTGTTGCTGTTAATGATTTGTTGGGTGACTAAAAGGAAAATTTCCCATAAATAAGTGTGATCACCGCAAGAGTGTTCAAATAGACAATTGGAAGATTCGAAGAGACCAGAAAGGAGATATTGGGGACACCTAAAGGATTCAAATTCCAAATAAAACATAATTATGAGTTTTAAGGATTGAAAAAAACTAATAAACAGTCATGCCATTTCAAGTTCTTTCCTGAAGGGAGGCAAACCAAATTCTAGTCGGGTCAATTGATTAATTATTCAATTTTTTTAATTGAAAAAAAAAAACTTTTAAAGGAAATTGAAGGAACCTTCTGTGTAAAATGGTATGTATAGAGTTAAATAGTTAGCTAAATTATTTGGACAAACACATGAAAAATTCTGTCACAATACAACTTGAGTGATGCCTCCCCCATTCCCACCCCTCGCCCCAAAAAAAAAAAGTCATTCCAAAATTATGGACTCGTTCATTTCTTTATCTTCTTCTTTTAAAGTTACACCCAATTGAATGATGTTAACAAAATATGCAAACATATGTAGACGATCTTTTACTTAGAGTGAAGAAATTCAAAATAACAAATAAAATGAAACAACTATAATCCTTTAAGCCAAAAAAAGGTATTGGTGAAGAAGCACCTCAGATATAGATGTAAATATTGAGCAATGGCGAACAGCTTGATGCATGCTCAGGCAGCGTAAAATGTAACGATGTGCATCACTAAGAAGACGTGATGTCATGATGACAATTTTCCTTGTTGGATCACAATTTGAGTTCCAGTCCACCACCTAGAGAACAAATCATTGAAAAAATTTACAACATGCTTGCAGTTCAAAATGTAAATAAGTCCCAATAAAATTCTTAAACATGTAATCACAGCAATGATGAGTTGTCAACTTTCTGCAGCCTGAAAGGAATTCAGATACTCTATTGTACTTCGCTTTCATGAGTAAATCCACTTAACAAAGCCAAAATGTTGCAGGACAACTAAAGAAAATTAATTCAGTGTTAGGGATTGTAAGGAAAATTAGGAAGGGGAGAAATCAAGACAAGAAAAATTAGGGATTCAGATTTGAACCACAATTAATTAGAATAGTAAGCACGATTAAACATACAACTATTAGCCTCACACTAGTAGGGTTAGAAATCACTCCTAGGGAAAAGAAAGCCTCCACGTTTTCTAGGGTTTGCAGCAATTTGTTTGCAGCTACTTTAAATGATAATACTTCATTCTTCACAGAAAGTAAATTCAAACCTATATAGGATTTTTGCCTACTTAACCTTTAGTTAACCTCAACCATCAAAACTAAACCAGGCAAAAGAGATTAGATAAAAAACCACAATGATACCTCCAAATAAAGACCCAAAATGCCCCTACATAGGACCAACAGCACAGAAAAATAGCCTGTGAATGATAGTGCTAAACTCGTAGTCCTTCACCATCATCTCACCAAGTTAATGATTGTGGTTGGTAAATCATCCCCATGATAAAGTGTAAAGAAACTAGGGCCCAAGAAGAGAGAGTGACATCTTTTGTAGCAACATAAAATGAAGATGATAATAACAATCATACTCATAATCATAATGATTGTTAGAGATTATATAAGTTTTTTAATATTATTATTATTGAGTGTTTTAGTACGTTAATCAGTGAGAGTTAGTAAGGGTATTATTGTCATTAAAATGTATTTAATTTGTATTATAAATAGTGGAACAGACCTATCTTCAAGTTAGGTCATTCATTTTAATCAAATCTTAAAATGGTATCAAAGCGTGATCCAACATAAACCCTATTCCCCTCAGCCGTCACCGGAAAACACCATTCCCGCAGCTATCCTTCTCAAATCCACTTCCATCCCATATTATTTGAAAAAACCAACCATAAAACCATAAACAAACCCCTCCAACGACCCACCCCACAAATCCCCATTGCCAGAGGACTCCCCATGGGCCGGCCAAATTCCGGTGCGGCCGACCCCACACGCCGGCACGTGAGTGAAGTTCTGGCCACTTTTTTTCCCCCTCTGCTATGCTCTGATTCCTTCATTAGACTATATTATCAAGATGTTAGGCCAGTTTTTGGCTCAAAATTCAACCTTTTTTTACCATGCAATCGCGGAATTCTGTTAATTTCAGTTCAGGGTTTGTGAAGGCTTCTTTGTGAGTTTTTTGGAGTTATGGCAGCATTCATTTGTTCAGTTGTCAGGCTATGGCAATGTTATATCCATCCGTGAGTTGTTCACCTTGTCCATAGTTGTGTCGGTGCTTCACATAGTTTGTGATTGTCCTAATTATTGATTGTTGTTCTTGTTTTTGGTGTGGTTGCTGATTTGTCAGTGCTATGGCACTGCTCTATCTGTTGGTGAGTTGTTCACCTTGTCCATTGTTGTGTTGGTGCTTCACATAGTTTGTGATTGTCCCGAATAGTTTTGATTGTTCTTCTTGTTTTTGGGGTGGTTGTTGATTTGTGAGAGTTCGGATGGAATCTATGAATCCCAAGAAATTATTTCCTATATAGCTGCCACAAATAACGACTCAAAAGTTGGATGGAAAGAACTTTGTTCAATGATCTAAAGTTGTTCGGATTTATTTGGTAGGATTAGGGAAATCTGACCACTTGCTCCAATCTGATTCTTCTGATGAGAAGAGAAAAGAAGCATGGGCTTAGGAAGATGCCTTGATTGTTTCCCTTTTATGGAATTCGATGGAGCCACAGATTGCATGGACACATCCATCTAGATACGTGCAAGGAGATTTGGGATTATGTCAAAGTTCTATACTCCAGAATCGAAGCTGAATCGAGCGATTCAGGCTGTGAATTGATGAATCGAATCGAATCGAATCGTCCGATTTGATTGATTCTGGTCTCTGGTGGCACATACATGTCCGACTGGTTTAAAGGCCAATAAAAACCCAATTTTGCCCTATTTTTTTGCATTATTTTGTTAGTTGTGCCCTTTACGTAGCTTCTGTCCCAAAGGAGAGAAGAAATGAGACCTTTGGCCTTCCCTTCAGCACCCCTCCGTTCTCTCTTCAACCATTCTTCTGTGCTCCGCTTCTGCCATTGAGATTGAGCTTCGAAGGACTACCGGTACCAGTTTTCTCCTCTATTGTTCCTTTTCTGCCATAGAAGAAAGACGAGCACCGGAAGAGGGCCTGGTTGCTCTTTGTACCATTGAAGAACCAGTCCGCACTCGGCAGCTGTTTTTCTCATGAAAGGGGAGAAGCCCAGAACGAGAAGACTCAGTGCTGAATCTGCTGATTGAGTGATAGGTAACTAGTAAGTAATAATTTTATTTGGTTTCCTTCAATTTTTATTCATTTTTTATATTTTAATCAGTTTTCTGTATACTTTTAATTTACCTTTTTCTTTTTCTATATATTTTAGTTTTTAAAATTTTAAAGAAAGCCTATACATTAAAAAAAATGATATTTTTTTTTCTTCTAAAACACAATAAAGTTCAAATCTTTGTAGTTTTTTATGACACATTCTCTTATAATATAGTCTTAAAAACGACAAAGTTTAATTTTTTTATTAATACTTTCTTGTCTTGAATGATTGAATCATTCTCTTATTTTTTTAAAGAATGCATACACTTGTGAAATACTTAAATGTTAAATATAATGGACTATTCACTATTTAACTTTGTGGTATTTTATTATTTTATAATATTCAATTATTCATTAGTCATTATACTTTATAGTGTTATACTATTATATTATATATATTAATATACAAAATATAGAGTTATAAACTTATAATAAATTAGTAACTAAGTATTAAGTAATATAGTTATAGTATTATATATTTATATAATTTTACTATACTTCTTCAGTTGTTTCTTACTCTCTTTGAATATGTTTTTCATTGTTTATTTGTAGGTTGAAAATTGAAATTTGACTTGGAAAGTTTGTGCTTATTTGAGATTTTGAGTGTTAGAAGTGTGGGAAGATGGCTTTTAGTTCAAGTGCTAAGCCTAGAAAAAATACTTCCAACACAAAGTGTGAAGATCCTACATGGGATCATTGTTCCTAAATCAATGATAATAGGATGCACTTGAAGTGCAACTATTGTGGGCTTGAAAGATGGGGTGGCATAATTAGAATGAAGCATCATTTTGCAGGGTATCATGATAACGTTGTTCCTTGTAAGAAGTGTCCAGAAGAGGTGAGGGTAAAATTTGTCAATCTTTCGAAAGGAGTAAAACAAAATAATATTGACCATGAAAAATAAACTTTTCAAGAAGAATTTGGAGAACAAGAACAAGAAGTTCAAATTATGAGAGGTCAAAGACAAGGCACCATGGATGCCTTTGTAAGGGCAAAGGAGTAAAGGGGAAAGGGTTTAAGCAACAAACCTTGAATGCGTTGGTGAAAAGTAGGGAGCCGGTGGTTCAAAGCATTTGCTGGTTTTTATATGGACATGCTTTACCATTCAACTTGGTGAAGAGTCCATTATTTACATCAATGATGAAGATGGATGGGGAATATGGAAAGGGATTGAAGCTCCCAAGTTATCATGAGGCTAGAGTCACATTTTTAAGAAAGAAGTTGATAGTGTCAAACAAATTATGGAAAAATACAAGAAAGAATGGGTGAAGACCGGATGTACTTTGATGTCGGATGGATGGGTTGACACAAAACAAAGGCATCTCACAAATTTTCTTGTTAATAGTCCTAGTGGCATGGTTTTTCTCAAATCAATAGGCACTTCAAGTATAGTGAAGGATGCTTATAAATTGTTTGAATTGCTTGACTCATTAGTGGAAGAGATTGGAGGGGGAAAATGTGGTTCAAGTGGTGACAGATAGTGCCTCAGCTTATGTGGGTGCCAATGAGTTGCTAATGGAGAAGAGGAAACACATATTATGGTTTCTATGTGCAGCCCATTGCATTGACTTAATTTTGCATGATACTGGAGATTTGCCTATCTTTCATAATACAATTCAAAAGGCTAAGGAGGTGTGTCTTCATTTACCGACACATATGGGTGCTTGGCATGTTTAAAGGGTTCTCTAGAAAAAAAAGGAATTGAAGAGAGCTGGGGTTACAAGCTTTGCTACATCTTTTCTCACATTGAAGAGTTTTGATGAAAACAAACTCGCTCTTCGAGCCATGTTTGCATCAGAGCAGTGGGCCACTGGTCAATATGCTTCGAGATTGGAAGCTAAGAAAAGTGGCGGCTATATTATTGTGTGATGATAAGTTTTGGAAAGCAATAAAGTATTGCTTAAAGTGTGTGGGCCCACTTGTGAAAGTACTAAGGCTTGTTGATGGTGATGCGAAACCAGCAATGGGGTATATATGTGAAGCCATGGATAAAGCAAAAGAACAAATTGCCCAGAACTTGAATCATCAAAAGACCAAGTATGATCATATTTGGAGCATCATTGATACAAGATGGGACTTGCAACTCCATAGGCCCCTTCATGCAGTAGGATATTTCCTTAATCCATGGTAAGTTACATTGTCCAAAAACTAAATCAATTTGATAACATGTTATGTGAGCGGTAAGCCTATTACCAATGCATTTATTTTTATCACTTCTTTTATTTGTAGGTTCCAATATAGTGATGGCTTTAATGCAGACATGGAAGTCAAAATTGGTCTATATAACACTATTGAAAAAATGTATCCAGAATGTTGAAACAAGGATCAAGATTGATCAACAATTGGAAAAGTTCAAAAAAGTTGAAGGTATGTTTGGCCTAAGCATGGCTACTCTAACAAGAGACAAGAAACAACCTGATATTATATCAATCCGATAGTTGCCTACTTGTCTTTATGATAATTTTTTCATTGTTTAGTTTTTTTTTTTTTGGTTTATAACGAAAAATACAATTTGATGTTTATTCATTTGTTTTGTTCATAACTATAGCTTTATGGTGGGAGAGTTATGGAGAGGAATGCACGGAGCTTCAAAGACTTGCAATATGAGTCCTTCATCTCACATGTAGAGCCATGGGATGTGAGGGAAATTGGAGCACATTTGATCATGTCCACTCCAAAAAAAGGAACTGATTGGAACAACAAAGACTAAATGCTCGTCTTTGTTAAGTACAATATTCAACTAGAGTTAAGGCAAACGAGGAGGCAACAAAGTGGTGAGACATATGATCCAATTTGTTTATCGGACATGGAATCAGATGATGAATGGATTACAGAGAAGGAAGACCCTTGTCTACCAAAAGACATTTCATGGATGAATACCAATGAGCGCTTTGAAGATAATGGAGGAGTCGGAAATAGGAAAAAAAAAGAGTTATGAGTTGTATTGACTTTATATTTGTTGCTCTATAAGTAACTAGGTTATGAATGGAGGATGGAGCATTAAAAATAACTGACATGTTTTAATAATTTTATAATGCCCTATGATAATGTAGGACCAAGGAACCAGAGGAAAAAATGTTGAAGAAGATGACATTGAGCTAATTGATGAAGAGAAAGGACATGAAGAAGAGGAGGAAAAAAAAGAGATGATTGTGGTAGACGATGAAGATGGTGATGATGATGATTACCTAGCATTAGGGGAATGGGATGATGAATGATGATGCACTACATCGCACATTAGTAGTTTATATTTTTATCATAAATGGTTTAGAGTTTAGTTTGTTTTGTTTTATGAATATGAGACATGGGCTTCAAGATATCTTTTTTGTTTTTGAAGATGACATCTCATAACACATGTTACGGTGTTAGATGTACAGTTTTGTGGCAAATTACCGTAACTTGATACTTGATAGAGATGGGATGGATAAATCATGGAATATCTCTTCTTATATGACTATTTTTTCCTCTATATAAATATATGTGGAGTTTAATAGATCATGGTAGGATTGAGACCTACAAAACTAGGTTCAAGTCTTCAACAGCAAGCGTTGTTCTAGTTTACAACATGATTTATCCATATTTGTTGAAATTTAATGTGTTTTGCTATTTCATTTTGTTGTACATAAGTGCATGCCATTTGGAATAAATTTTTCAAATTTTGTACCAAATCTTATGATTCAATTTGATTCTTGATTCATGATTGACTAAATTGGAATTTTGATTCACAATTCGAATCTCAATTTGACAACTATGACTCCAGTAACATTACATGTACGTATGATTTATCCTAGGAGTACTTTCAGCTACAACAAGGAGATAGGAGTATTGCAGATTATTTTGGAGAGATGAAGCGTATTCATGAGGAGCTTAACGTCATGCAACTTATAACTATGACGTTCATGAGATTCAAAAGTAGAGGGAGCAAATGATAGTTCTTGTGTGTACTAGTCATGGTCTTAAATTTCCACGAAACTGTCGAAATTTCCGTCGAAATTTCCGATTTCCGTCACCTTCGAAATCGAAATGGCAGTCGATTTCCGTCTTGCATAATTTCCGTCGAAATCTCAACAACTCATCTGAAATTTATCGAAATCTCGAAATTTTAGCAAAATTTGTCGAAATTTATTGAAACCTTGAGAGTGAAGTGAATTTTCTCTTTTAATTTATTTTATTAAAACAAAAGGTTATCACAAGTGCTTTTGAAATTATATGAAAAAATAAACTTATAGTAATATTTTATTTAACCATTCATGTCTAAATTATCAATATTTGTATAATAAATAATATTTAAATGATTTATGAATTTCTTTTGCATTAACTGAATATGTTTAATGTACATTATCTTACAAACATGTTTGATACACATACTATTTTACAACTTTTCCACCTCATACAAAACATAGATGTATTTAATTTGTAATATATTAGTCTTAAAACTTATATTTTTATGTTTGTTAACCATTTCTAAAGTTTCACAAAGAATTCCATGCTTTACTACTAGTTTCCATTATTTTTTCAAATCGAAATCGAAATCGACATTGAAATCGAAATTTCCGTCAAAATTTCCGTACTTTTGGAGCTTCAAAATTTGAGTCGAAATCGAAATTTAAGACCTTGGTACTAGTAGGCTTGAGACCTGAGTTTGAGGCAATTCGGTCCTAGATACTCAGTAGTGCCGATCTGCCATCATTTGTCGATGTTTAATATCGTGTCCTTCGTGCTTCCTTTAGCATGCATTCTCCAACTCTTGCATCTAGCTTTGAGAGAACAGCCTTTGCTACGTGGGGTGATTCTAGTTCTCTACCAAACAACTGCAAAAATTATCGCACTAGTTCGAGTGGTGTAATGGTAGAGACGAACGAGGCAGGGGTACTCCTCGCAAGTGCACTCATTGTGAACGGAATAATCATACTATTGAAAAGTATTGGGATCTTCATGGCAAACCTTCACATGTTGCCAATGCAGCCACCACTAACTTCACACTTTTGGGGGCAGCCAATGCAGCCACTATCAACTCCTCATCTTTGGGGTCGAGTGGGGGGCAACATACTGTATCTATGTCAGAGGAAGAGCATTCCAAGTTCCAGCAGTATCAAGCATCAGAACAAACTTCTCTTCCCATTGCATTCTCTTGCCCAAATTGGTAATCACACAGTATGCTTTGCATCTAGTACTTCTCGTCCTAGTCCTTGGGTCAAAGACTTTGCTGCCACTGATCATATCATAGATATACCTAGCTTTTTCTCGACTCTTCAATATCCTGCAAATTTACCTTGTGTTACTCTTGCAGATGAATCCACTATTACAGTCAAGGAAATTGGGACTATAAATCACACTTCTTCTATTTCTCTCCCTTTGGTTTTATATATTCCCAAATTTCCTTTTAATCTTATGTCTATTAGAAAAATTACTAAATCCATGAATTGTTTAATGACATTCTTCCCTGATTCTATGGTTATTTAGGATTTGATGACAAGGAAGACGATTGGCGAAGGGCGTGAAGCTGGTGGACTTTGTCACTTTGAGTTGTTATCTCCTCCTACTGCTTGCACTACCGTTGCCACACCTTTCCAAATTCTTTGTCGCCAAGGTCATCTTCATTGGAAAATTTAAAATGTCTTGTTCCTTGTTTGAGTTCTGTGTCTATTCTCGATTGTGAGTCTTGTCAGTTGGGAAAGCACCATCATGTTTTTTTCACTTCCCAAGTCAATAAACGAGCTGCAAGCCCTTTCATGTTAGTTCATTTAGATGTCTAGGGTCCTAGTAGGGTTGTGTCCAAGTTGGGTTTCCAGTACTTTGTAACCTTCGTGGATGATTATTCAAGGACTTAGTTATATTTAATAAAATATCATTTTGAGTTATTTCATATATTTTGTGCCATTTGTTCTAAAATAAAGATTCAATTTGGTTTGCTAGTTTGAATATTTCGAAGTGATAAGGCTAAAGAGTTTTTCAATGCACAATTCACTACTTATATGACTAAGTTTGGTACTGTTTATCAATCACAGAGCGGAAAAATAAACATCTTCTTGAAATCACTCACACCTTACTTTATCAAATACATGTACCTAAAGTGTTTAGGAGTGATGTTGTACTTGCTACTAGTTATTTGATCAACAGAATGCCATTCTCTGTTCTTAGTGATAAAATTCCCTACTCAATTCTCTTTCCTAATTCACCTTTATTTTCTCTTCCTCCTTGTATATTCAGGTGTGAATCCTTTATTCATCAACTAATTATAGGGGTGGATAAGTTGGATCCTCATGCTATAAAATGTGTCTTTCTAGGCTACTCATATACTCAAAACAGATATCGTTGTTATAGTCCTATATTGCATTGCTTCTTTGTTTCTGTCAATGTTACCTTCTTTGAGTATAAACCTTACTACACCCAGTCATTGAGCACTTCTGAGCTTAATTAGTCTCTTCCTTTACCTATTCTTCTAGATTCTACGTTACTGTCCTTGTCCAACCAACCATCTGAGTCTCCATGTAGTTCAAGTCTTTCTCATCATCTTAATGATCCTAATTTGCAGGTGTATTCACGACGGCAACTCCAAGGAAGAGAGTCCCCTCTAGATTCTACTACCACGCTTTTGGTTTCTTCGTCTGATGATGATACTTCCCATGATGTTGATCCTCCTATTGATGTTCAGAAAGGTAAAAGCAGATACACTCAACACCCCATTTCCAACTATGTTTCTTATGACTCCTTATCACCCTCCTATTATTGTTTTGTTACTGCTCTATCATCTACTACCCTTCCTAAATCTATTTCAGAAGCCTTAGCCCATTCTGGGTGGAGGGATGCTATGGTTGAAGATATGAAAGCTTTACATGACAATGGTACTTGGGACTTGGTACCTCTTCCTCCCGACAAGTCTCTAGTTGGTTGTCTTTGGATCTACATTGTGAAAGTCAACAATGATGGTTCTGTGGCTTATATAAAGGCCCGTCTTGTTGCTAAGAGATACACTCAAGTGTATGGTCTAGATTATTCTGATACTTTTTCTCTGCTTGCCAAACTTACATCAATACACTCGTTCATCTCCTTGGCTACTACTAGTCACTAGCCTCTACATTAGCTAGATGTGAAAAATGTTTTCTTGCATGATGACCTTTAGGAGGTTTATATGTAGCAACAACCTAGGTTTGTTGTTCAAGGGGAGTCAATCTTAGTATGTCAACTCAAGAAGGCTTTATATGGTTTAAAACAGTCTCCCAAAGCATGGTTTGATCATTTCAATGCTATAGTACTTGAGTTTGGTCTTCGACGGTGTGCTGTGGAACATTCCATGTTTTATCGTCATACTTCATCGCCTAGGATCCTTCTTATTGTTTATGAGGATGATATTGTTATTATAGATGATGATGATAAAGGTATTTAGAGTCTCAAACTTTTTATACAAACTCAATTTTAGACCAAAGATTTGGGACCGTTGAAATACTTCTTGGGTATAGAAGTATCTAGATCTAGTATCAGAATTGTTGTTTCACGGAGGAAGTCTATTCTTGATCTGTTGGATGAAACTAGCTTGTTGGGATCTAAACTAGTTGATACACCTATAGATCATAATAGCAAATCAATGCCGATTATGAGTGATTTGCTACCTAATCCTAAACAATACTGAAGACTTGTTGAAAAGTTGAATTATCTCTCACTTACTAGGCCGGATATATCTTTTTCAACAAGTGGTGAGTCAATTTCTAAATTCTCTAAGGACAAGTCATTGGGATGCTGTAATTCGCATCTTGAGATATCTCAAAGGTGCACCAGGGAGAGGTTGTTTATATCATGATCAAGGTCACACTTATATCCATGGTTATACAAATGCAAATTTGGTTGGATCACCTTCCGATCGGAGATCCACCACCGGGTACTGTATCTTGGTTGTAGAAATTTGGTTTCTTGGAAGAGTAAGAAACAAACTATGGGAGCAAGGTCAAGGGCTAAATCAAAATATAGAGCTATGGCTCACAATGCTTGGAACCTGTCTGGTTGAAGAACATGTTGGAAGAGGTGGAGTTTTTGCATTCTCGCCTATGAAGTTGTGTGATAATCAAGCTGCTCTTCATATTGCCTCCAACCCGATCTTTCATGAGCAGACAAAGCACATTGAAGTTGATTGCCACTTTGTTTGGGAGAAACTTGTGCAGAAGCTTATTACAACTACTTATGTGAAGTTAAACATGCAGTTTGCTGATTTGTTTACCAAAGCATTTTTTTTTTTTTTTTTGGGGGGGTGGGGGGGGGGGGGGGGGGGAGTGCTCACGTTAAATTCATTTGAAACAAAGCTAGGGGCATATGACATTTATGCTCTAGCTTGAGGGGTAGTGTTAGAGGTTGTATATGCCTTTTACTATTATTATTAAGTGTGTTAGTATGTTAATTAGTGAGAGTTAGATAGGGTATTATTGTCATTAGAATGTATTTAATTTGCACTATAAATAGAGGAATAGACCTATCTTCAAGTTAGGTATTTCATTTTAATCAAATCTTAACAATGATATCACCAGCATTTTGAAGTAAGCACTGGGGGGAAACAAGATTACTCTAGAGCATTTAAAAGAATAATAAGCATGCCTACAAAGATTACGAGGATATCGTATGTTGATTCTCCTACGGAACAAAAATCTAGGCAGTATTTCCACCCTAGAATCTTTAGAAACCTGGAAATGTTCAATTGCAATGATGTCATTTCGCATTAGCACGTTAACTTTCAAGCATGATATAAAATATATATAACAAAGAAATTTCTGACTGACTGATTCACATAAACAGAGAAAATATACAAATTAAACAAACTCGTGATGGTTACTGAAAATGCAGACTTTACCTAGAATAATATTTCAAAAAAAAAGAAAAAGATAAAGCAAACCAGCAAATTGAACAAACTTACCGCATCAAGAGAACACATATTTTCCAAGCTGCAAACAGCGCGTACTCCAAGTTTGAGTAACACAGGGAAAGCCCCAAGAAATTCAAAACTCTCTGTACATCCAGCATCTAGGTAGAGAGTGGCACCTTCAATGTGCTCGGATATCTGACAAAATCAAGAGGAACCTTCATGAGGAGTCATTGACAAACACATTGATGTAATGGCCTATTCAGCTAATTTGGCAGTACCACATTTCAAGCTGACAATTTCCCAAATGTAAGCTGAAACTATGCCAAGAATCCTAAGGAAGCTTTAGTATAAATGAGAAGGCTAAAATGGAAAAGGAAACCACTCAATCCAATGTCTCCATGAATAATTCCAGCACACAAACACATGCGAGAGAAGATGGAGCTGTGGAGTACACTGGCAGATGCAGCATGAACACATGAAAAGTTCCTTCATATAAGTGCTGAAGTATATGGCTGAGCTGGCCATATACTTTTTGTTTGGCTCAAATTGTTTAAGCATGAATTTAATTTGAGCAACGTTCTATCAAAGGTTAGCCCCAAACTTGAGCTCAAGGTTAGGTCAGACACAGCTTGATATAAAGCAGGAGCTCAAACTAGAGTACTACTTTTCGTGCAATTCATATACAATGCATTATGAGTTTGAAATCACAAACTTATTGTAAATGGTTGTAGCCATGGACTTACATTTTTAAGGTCTTGGGTTCAACTATTTTTTAAGGGAAAAGCAACATATCCCTTTCACATACGCACCACACACACACACACACAGCATCTAAATTTATTTGGAGGGAGATGAACTTAAAGGAAACAATAATTGTCTTTACTGGAAAAGAAAAATCATTAGAATACAAATTTTCTGGAATAATTTGTCGATTTCACCAACAGTATCCACAAATTTGATGAGGATTTTGATGAAACTTGCAAATTTGTGTGCAGAGCACTAATTTGCCACCCACTTCAAGAGAATTGATTACTTAGTGCTGAGCCAAGCTCAACTGAGGGCTCAAATTAAGCTTATCTCAGTCCAAATAAGCAATCCTACGTTCCTACCCCTTTTCCATTCTAATGGTGAGAAAGTCGGGTCTTGTCATGCAATGTTTTAAAGACCGGGCAGGTGGGTCAGTACAATGGTGAACTGGTGATCAGATTGAGGTTGGAACAGTAGGATAATAATTTAAATATATCTTAGATACTTTATAAATTTTAGGTTAGTTTACGTATGAGTATATACATACATACATATATATATATATATATATATATATATATATATGAGATTATTTAAAAAAAAAAAAAACTGGTCATCATTTAATTATACACCTCAACATAAATAAATATATATACCAGAATAATGTAAATATATAATTAATTTTACAGCTCCTCTAATAAACCCATTAAGGTTCCTGATGTACGAATCATCCTACCCTCCCTCTTAATAGATGGGGATTTCATGCCTTCCTAGATGCATTTTTCCAGAATTTCTCCTCAAGTAAACATGGGTGAATCCAGAATTTTTAGTGAGGGCAGACTTGAACTTAACCATCTTAAAAGTGCACAATATATATTTTTCAACCAGCATGACTAAAATCCATGTCTTATTATTAATCAAAATAATAATTAAAAAAAAAATCATACATATTGGCATTCTTCTACAACACCCTTAACATTCTAGTGACTTACTATTTCAAATGTCTCTCTTTCATGTAACTTTCATTGACTAGGTTTAGGGCCTGTTTAAGTAAAAGCAATTTAACTGTATAAACTAATTTTTTTACTTATAACATTTTAGTCAGGAAGTTATCATTAATCTAAAAGATAATAATACAAAGCTTAAACAAACTTACTCACAAAATGGTTCTAGGTTCAAAATCATTTTTGAACCATAAGCATGTGAGTCATGTGACTACCAAACCAAGTTGTTAAAGGCTGGACCAGAACTAATTTTATACTAAAAAATTAGATAGATTTCCCAAATGGGGACTTAGAATTGCAAATAAAAGAGAGATAAAGAAATTCAAGATTTGTGAGAGACAAGAAAAATTGGGATTTTATAGCTTGAGGGATTAGGGTTTAATGTAGTACTAAGAGATAGATTATTGGTCCACCCCTTCCCCCAGCCCTGCATATGCAGGAGCTTTGTGCACCGAGCTGCCTTTTATTTTTTATTTTTTTAAGTAAATGACCATGATGCATAGTACTGCTATAATACTATTTTTATCATATTTTTCCCCACAATGAATTTGGATAAAAACATTTTTGAGATCTGGATGGGAAGTAAAAATCATAAGATAGTATTCAAAGACAATTATAAATGTGTCAAATCCTCAATTGAATCAACTAGAAAGGCCTATTCATTTGTTAACTAATTTCTCAAAAATTAAGCATTTAGAGGAATTATTGCAGTGTTCAGTTATATATATAAACATACATATATAATACATATAGTGTGTGACAGTGTGGCACATGGGTAATAAGGATATAAAAAAGTTGTGCACATTAAATAGAGCGATAGAAGGGGAGCTTAGGCGCAACGGTAAGGTTGTCGCCGTATGACCTGGAGGTCACAGGTTCGAGGCGTGGAAACAGGCTCTTGCAAAAACGCAAGGTACAGCTGCGTACTATAGACCCATTGTGGTCCGCCCCTTTCCCGGACCCCACATATGCAGGAGCTTTGTGCACCGGGCTGCCCTTTACACTAAACAAAGAGATAAGTGGGAAGAGGAAAAGAGCGAAGAGCTGGATATGCCAAATCAAATGAAGCAAAAGGTAGAGCGAGAGAGTATGCCAAATTATAATATATATATATATATATATATATATATATATATATATATATATATTCCTGAATCCCTTGGGTGCCAAGTCGCCAACTCATGGAGTTCTCATGTTGCATTTCTTTTATCGGGGCAGGTACCCAATTTTGGCTGGTTGGGCGGGTTTATCTTTCAGATTTCGGTCAGCCAGGGTGAGGACCCGGATTTGGCCTTTCGGGTTTGGGTTGAGTGGAGGACCTTGGTTCAATCAGGGTAGGGATCCAGCCCCTTTGATGCCTTTTTTCTTGACTAAATTGCATGTTACCTAAATCCCTATAATGAAAATCATTAGGTTGAAATAATTTTTAGTTACTCTCGTAATGCATTTCTAATTTGGTTATTACTACGGTTTAAACCCTGCGTTTAGTTGACACATTTTTTGATAAGTGGCCGCCCTATTTATGTACTTATTTAGATTGTCAATATGTGTGTTTTGGCACTATTCATATGCATAATCCAAGTTTCATATTTGTTCCAAAATATTGAAGCAAAAAGTTGCACCATCTCCTGTGTTCTTATAATTTTTTGGCTTAATTTTGCGGTGGGCACTTTTTCAAGTCAGAAGACAAAAGTATCACATAACTAAAGGCAGAACAAGGGTCTTTAAACTATGCTTCAGCTTTACATCAAAAAGAGAAATAAACAGTGAAGACAGAATTCTAAAAGGAAAAGAAAAAAATTAGAAATTTTAGGCAACATAAGTATTTATAATTTTGAAAAGAACATTACACTTAACAATACAATTTTATAAACATAAATTGAAAGGGCCAGTGGAGCCAAATATAACACACCAAATCCACCCTTGAATAAGAGCTGGAACAACATGGCCAACTTAAAGGGTCCAGCCAAGTCAACTTGAGTAACTCAGGTTTCGCTGGGTTGGTTCTGGTTCACATATTTTCTTGGTTTGCTACATAATCTGAAATGGTTGTGAGAGTGGTCCTAGTCTGGGTTTTAGGTCATATTTTCATTAAGTATTGTTTTTCACATTAAAATAATTTATTCATTTGATATCATGAGAGACATAAAAATAATTACATTAGCAAAGTCCAAAATATAGGTTAACTCATTGCCCACATGGATTAAAAGCCAAAATGGTTTGACATTAATATAGAAAAGTAATCCAAACTGGCATTATGCCCTGCCTAGTCTGGGATTTAGAACTATGTTTTCATGTTAAGTATCATGTTTCTTGTTAAAATTAATTCATTTGTTAAATTGCAGGAGAGATGTAAAAATAACTACATTAACAAAGTCCAAAAATATAAGTTAACTCATTGCCACATGGATTAACAGCGGAAATGGTTGGCATTAATATAGGAAAGTATTTGTGCAGTTACAAAGGCCACCCATGTTGCTCCATTTTCTTCCTAAAGTACAAGAAATTGGACAGGCTACATGTGTTGTACCTCATATGCTTGCACACTGTTTGACACTCTCTAACAATTTGTGAGTCTTACATTATTTAGATCAGAGGTTATAAGTTGGCAACAGTGAATAAAGAACTTGAGGGAGCTAAGAATTGTTGTTGAAGAAAATGACATGATGTAGGGTATAGGAGTTGCCAGTAGAACAAATGGTGCTAGGACTGTAACTCTGAATTGGGTAATCCTATTAGTCTTATCTGAATCAAAGTATCAAACCAAAACAAACAGTCCAATTCAGTTTCAATTATTTGGTCCAAATTTTGTTCTCATGCGCTAAGAACCAAATGGATGCAGATAATTTGTTGATTCAGCCACTCATAAAATCACATATAAACCAAAGCAAAACTGAAACCCTGAGCTACTCAGCTTCCATTGTATTGCTTTGGCCCCTCTATTCTCTATGCCTCAAGATCTCTGGGGGGAAGTGCAATCTACATCTGTTATTCCGCATGGTCAGCCTTCCACGCTGGTAGCTAGCTACTACATTGCAAACTTGCTAATAAGCCCCTATAGTTTTTTCTTTTTGTTTTGTTCTGTTCTGTTTTTACTATTGTTTTTGTTTTTGTTTCTCTTTTAGCTCAGATCGTAAATGTTTTCTATTGTTGAGGTTTAAATTTCAATGTATCAAATATCAATCATGTGTAATTGTGTAAATTAATACCAAAAGTAAAACATGGCATCCTTTCAAAGCCTAATCATTATCTCAATTTGATCATCATTGCTGAGCTGAATTTTTCAATTCAGACTTGGGTCCAAAATACTATTTATATGCCCAATTTCGCTTAGGCTCTAAAAAAGCAGTTCACTCAAGAACTGAACCAAATCAATTTGTTTCTAAGTTTGGTTTAATCCTAGTTCTAATTTTTTGGAACCAGATGTATATGGTATGGTTCAATTTTCCACAATAACCAAAGCAAACCAACCCAATTTTTTAGCCTTAAATCTTAGGCCATATGCATTTTCTTATTGCTTCTGTCCACACATGTTAAACATTGCTGTACGTGTAGGTTTCATTTTCTGCAATATATTACACACTCTTAACCCTGAAATGGTAGGAACATGCCAGTTATTAAATTATAAATATAAATATATATCCAAGACCAATTGAGATATTGGATTCTCTATTTTAGTAACAAATGCAAGTCAATGCAGCAAGATAGGTAACCAGACAAAAACCAATAACTTAAGAAGAAACTGATCCAGTCACAAAGTGCTTAAAATAGAAACACATCTTCTAAAGACTGTTGATTTATATGACTATATTTGTTCTATATCACAGCATGGTTAAGTCAAAGCGTACATCAAACCACTGGTTCTGCATAAGAAACTAAACATGATATTTCAATTCACAGTTAGAACTGCAATCGAATCCTTGTCTACCAAAAAAATGAAAGAAGCAGAAACATGAGAAAAGCAAGAGGAGTATTTTATTCACAAAAGAGGAATTTAGAAATTAGACACTAACTTGATTAATGGAATCAAGGCAAGATTTGATCACATCAACTAAAGCCATGCTTCAAGCTGCTAATTCCTCATGCCATGGAGCAAGTGATATTCTGATTAAAAAGACCAAAAAAATAAAAAAAATTGAAGCAGCATTTGAATATCATTATGAGTTATAAATTTGATAATAAAGAGAGAATTTTTAAACCTGCTTCCTATCTCAGATGCCAAAACAAATTCATCTGTCGCCCATAGATCATCAGAACATAAAACTAAGGAAAAGAACACCTAAATGATTCAAATGCCATATGAGAGGTGTTCTTTCATAGCTCTTTTAACTCTAATGATACTGCAGATTACAGAAAGCACAAATAAGGAGTGGCCTGGGTCCTTAAACCATGATGCTATATTTGAGAAACCTAGCAAATCTAGCAGCACAATAGTATTGATCAAAATAGAAATTCCACATGTCCCATTCATAGTGACCGCTAAAATTGCTCAACATCTTCTATTACTCACAGTGATTAAAAAGAGTTACTAAAAAAGAAATTTCAAAAATAAAAAGATCCCTTTGGAGAACAATAAAAAACAACGACATTGACACTACAGCATCCTGTCATATTAGAACTACGGAGATGCCACTCAAAAGAAATTTCACAAACAATATTAACAATGAAATTGTAGAAGAATGTGTAGTGAACCTAGCAGTGGAAAGGGAATGGGAAATATTTTTTTTCTTGTTTTAATATGTACGTGCCTAGTTATCTATAAGCATGTTTCACCCGTTGTTCTGGTGCAGTAAAAACCAAGGAAAGGAAAATAAAATTTGACCTTCTACAACTTATGCCTTTTTCTTCCAAGCAATGAAAATGTAACCTAAACCAAGCCATATTGTTCTAAGACTCAGTTCAATGAATTATTATTTCTTTCACCTCTGAAATAGCTAAAAACAAAAAGGTAAGAACTAAATCTTTTTTCTTGTGCAACATTTTCCAGGTAACCGAAAGGAATTATTAAATGAAACAACAAAAATACTGGCACAAGAACAATTATAAGTCGCAAAATCAGCTACAGAAAACTCACACATTACTCCAAACCGTATGAAAGAATAACATGTTGCAGATTATATCAGAGACGCAAATCAACCTGGGGTTGAAGATGGAACTGAGGAGACTGATTTCATCCAAAGGTTCCCGTCGCGTTTGAAACGTCTATCGGCGGCGATCGCCCGAGACTTGGAGAGAGCGAGAGCGCACCGGGAAGAAGGATGGGGGATGTACGGAGTCGGACTGGAGACGGACAATGGGAGCAAGGCAAAATTGTAGCGACGTCGTTTTTCAAAAGAAATGGAAAAATCTTTTCTGGCGTCAATATCAAATTTTATAAAAGGCATTAACGAAAATCAAAAGTTAAAAACAAAAAAATTAAGAATATGTTTTAAAACATGTATATTTATGTGGATGAGTATTGAGACTAAAAGTTACAACCTCCCACATAATGGTTCATTACGTGTTAACTTTTGAGATGTCAATGATAGGAACATGTTTTACAGTAAAATGAGATAATAAAATGATTAACAACATCTAGTTTTTGAAAAATTAAACTGTTGAATTTGTACAACTCTAAACTTTTTTATATTCCTCTTTATTTTATTTACAATACGTTATCAGAACGATCAAGTCTCTAATCGTATAATAAGTTTTGTTGATATTATTTTACGATAAGAATCTTGTTTCCTTTAACATTTGTTATTCATATAACTTTAGTTTTTCATCAAAACATATTTATATGTTAACTATATCTCTTATCTTGAGTATGTGTCCTTAAATATTTTTTGTGTTGGATATATGTGAGAATAACAATTTCATTTAATATTTACTTAATGTTGGAGTGTCAAGGCTTGAAACAAATCCAGCCTGTCCATTTCGTTTCAGATCACACGGTTGCTGTGTTTCACTTATTGTTAGCAGGGGGGCATGGATGTAATTTCATGTGTAATTAATTGTAAATGAAATGAAAAAATAGCAAGGGGGCGGGGGATTGGGAATTACACTTCTGTTTTGCAGTAGCACAGAAGGGGGAAAAAAAGATTTCCTATTTGCAGCTTCAAAACCGAGAGGAGAGGTGTTCTCCTTTTCCCAGCTGTGAGTTCTTCCCAGTAGTAGGAGTCTTCCTAATCGAGCAAGTACCTGCAGAACCGAGAGCCTTCAGCAGCCGCGCGGGAGAAGGAGCCGGCAGGAGGAGGTGCGGCGCTGGGTATCTCCAATCTCCAGCCGAGATTCACGCACTGGTAAGGGAAGGTAAAGACACAGATTTAGTTTCTCGGGAGGATTTCTTATAGGGAAATCAGGGAGGAATATAGGGAGAAACCTAGGGTTATTCACAGGTGCAAAGGGGGGGTTTCTTGGATTATTCTTGGGCTGATTTCCAGAGGAGATCGGTGAGACAAGAAAGGGTAAATCTGTGTGTACTTGTATTTATTTCTGCTGATTTAATATAGTATCTCTGGAGGTGAGTTTCTGCCGTGGATGTAGGCCAATTTTTGGGCCGAACCATGTAAATGTGTTCTTGTGGATTGTGATTATGTGATTGGCATGTTTATGCTTTGCTGAATATTGGATTGGTGAATATATTTTTTTTTTTATCAGGCTTAGCACACACGCGTCAAAATAAAAAGGTTTAAGTTTAGGTGTAATTGTCGTTGATGTTTGGACAAATTTAGATTATTATTGTGGCTTGCTTATAATTGATTGAAATCTGAAAATTGGAATTAGCAATTAGCTGATTATACACACAACAAGTGGTATGAGAGTCTGGCTATGTGATGGGTACCGCTAGGTTTGAAATAGAAAATTTCATTAGAAAAAATGACTTTGGTTTGTGGAGGATTAAGATGCATGCCATCTTGGTACAGTAGGGGCTTGAGGAGGCTCTTCTTGAAGAAAAGAAAGGGGCTTCCACTTCACAAGAGGGGAAACCAAGTTTTCCCTCCACCGATAAAGTGAAGCTCGAAATCTTCCAAAAGGCACATAGTGCCATTATCTTGTCCTTAGGAGACAAAGTGCTTAGGGAAGTTGCCAATGAGGATACGGCAGCTGGAGTGTGGTCAAAACTAGAAAGTTTGTACATGAAAAAATCCCTAGCAAATAGACTCCATAAGAAGACTAGACTCTACACCTTTAGAATGACCCCTGGAACATCGATTGATGAACATTTAGATGAATTTAATAAAATTCTTTTGGATCTTGCTAATATTGATATTAGTATAGATGAAGAAGACCAGGCAATTCTTTTCTTGAGTTCTCTTGATTCCACATATGACAATATTAAAGAAACCATGATGTATGGGAGAGAGAGGCTGACTTTAGAAGATGTGCAAGCCGTTTTGCACTCTAGGGAATTGCACACTAAGTTTGAGTTTAAATCAGGGTCAGGGGAAGGGTTAAATGTGAGAGGTAGGTCTGAAAAGAGGAACAAGAAAGGTAAAGACAAGAGGTCTAGATCAAAGTTGAAAAGCAAGGCACTAAAGTGTTTCGCATGTCACAAGGAAGGACATTTTATGAGGGATTGCCCTGAGAGGAAAAATGGTGCAAATGCCACCACGTCTGAATCAAAGGGTAAAGCAACTGTAGTTTTAGATGGGTATGATAGTGCGGAAGTGTTGAATGTCTCTGATAGAGATTCAGGAAAAGAATGGATATTAGATTCAGGATGTTCCTTCCACATGTGTCCATTGAAAAACTGGTTTGAGTCCTTTACATGCTTAGAAGGAGGTCATATTATCCTAGGAAACAATAAGTCATGTAAAATACAAGGTATAGGGACTATGAAACTTCTAAAGCATGATGGGACGGAAAGAGTGCTAAGAGATGTGAGGTACATACCTGAGCCGAAGAGAAACTTGATTTCTCTGGGTAGCTTAGATAAGACAGGGTACACGTTTAAGTCTGAAGGAGGTAGCCTAAGAGTTTGTAGAAGTTCACTAGTAGTGATGAAAGGGATGCTAAAGAATGGGTTGTACACCTTGGTAGGAAAGATAGTGATTGGTGAGGTTTCACCTATCAATCACAGGGTAGACAATCAGGTTTCCTTGTGGCATAGGAGGCTAGGACATGTTAGCCAATAAGGCCTAAAGGAGCTGGAGAAACAGGGGCTCCTTGGAGATAGGAAACTTGAGGAATTGTCATTTTGTGAGGAGTGTGTCATGGGTAAGTCTACTAGGGTTAGTTTTAAGAAGTCCACTCACACCATAAAACAAACTCTTGATTACATACATTCAGACTATTAGACACTCTAATACTAGTGACCCGTAACTTGAGATGGAGCAACCCTGTACCTCTCATAGCCATTTAGAAACATATGCTACAGTTTTTGAGGAGCAAAACTCAGAAACAGAAAGCTCTGAATTAAGTAAAACTTAACTTCTAGCACGAGATAGGGAGAGGAGGGTCATAAGACCTCCTCAAAGGTATGGGGAAGCTAATATGACAACGTTTGCTCTTTCCATTTCTGAAACAGAAATTGAGGTGGAACCTAGGACTTTTAGAGAGGCCATGGAGAGTAAAGAGGCTGAAAAATGGATTCTTGCAATGCAAGAAGAAATGGAGTCTCTAAATAAGAATGAGACATGGGTGATGGTACCTAGACCGGAAAAATAGAAACTCGTGGGATCCAAGTGGATCTTTAAGAGGAAAGAGGGAATCCCTAGAGTTGAACCACCTAGGTATGAAGTTAGGTTAGTGGCTAAGGGATTTACACAAAGGGAAAGGGTAGACTATAATTAAATATTTTCCCCTGTTGTGAGACATAGTTCAATTAGAATTCTATTATCTTTTGTTGCTGTACATGACTTGCATTTGGAACAACTTGATGTTAAAACTGCTTTCTTGCATGGTACTTTAGGAGAAACAATTTATATGCAACCTCCCGAGGGCTTTGATACGGAAATAAATAAAAATCATGTATGTTTATTAAAGAAATCTTTATATGGGTTGAAACAATCACCTAGACAATGGTATAAACGATTTGATTCTTACATGATTCAAAATGAATTCTATTAGAATTTGTGTATTCCCAAAAGGGGGGGTGCATTGGAATTTTAAACTTTTTTCTCCTAGGTTAATCTATGCAATTTCCAAATGCGTAGATAAATATAATATGAAAATTAAGTCATACGCATCATTCACCCATAACATACATGTGCGGTAAATGTAAAGTGCGGAAATGTAAGCAAACACACGATATGTTATCGGGGTTCGGCCAACTGTGTCTACATCCCCGCCTCAAGCTCGCAAGCAGGAGGATTCCACTAATAGCTCACTTAAGGGTGGAGCGACACCGTATACAACCAGGTCAAATTAACACAGGGCTGACCTCAACCTTAACCAGGTCAATTAGCGGGGCTGACCTCAACCTACACGCCTTAACAGGACGACGCACCTAGCTTTCCTAACCGGGTCTAAGCCAATCCGGGACTATTCCAGGGCTAGTCTCCCTCTTCAGGCCCGTGCCTGGAAATACAACCAAAGTGTATTACAATGAAATGGTACAGTGATTGTGCTTTCAAGTAAAGCAGATAAGTACCCAAATTCGCGCAATAATATACACCACAAATATGATTCAGTATGTAAGCTCAATGTGGTCTAAGATAGTCAACTCTCAAATAGATTTACTATCGTTGTAATGAGTGCATGAGAGTGCAAACTTAAATTATCTTTGTATCACAGGATATTCAATCTAAGTGCTCAAACAAAGATATTATCCAAACTTCATATATTTCAATCAACAAGTTTTCTCAATACATATATGTATATGAAGCTCTTAGCAACGTATAAATTTGGTTTGTAAAAAGGATACTCAATCTTTGTATTCAGCAAGGGATATATGAGTTAACGAATATTGTAACAAAGATTTTATCACACTAGCAAATATCTCATCAAATATTTTCAAGATAAAAACACAGTAGATATTTGAAAATGTTTTTGCAACCAAAATGCAAATACCAACTTCTTAAGATGTTGCAACGAAGGTGCAAATCTTAGAAGATCTATCAAAGTCTTCTTAGGATAGACTTATTAACAAAGTCTCCTAAGAATACTTAGGTTTAGCTCTCAATCAAAATAACTCAATCAAATATGAATGGGAGAGCAAACCTATTAAATTTAAACACTCAAAACCAACTTACAAATGATGTAGGCAATATGAGAACGTAGGATTGAGTGTGTGGAGCTTGGAAATGAGTGTTATAGGGTTTTGGTTTTTCAAAGAATTTTCTCTAATCAAAGTCACTAATCCCACACTAATTTTCTCAAATGAACTTGTATATGTAGGCAAGGGAGAAAATATGACCGTTGGGGACCTATTGGGTATTATTAGAAAGATTTAATGATATTTAAGGCATTTTAACCTTGTTTAGAAAAATATTAACCACGATAAAAATTGGACCAACCCGAGAGGTCCGGTCGACCAGAAATGGTTCGGTCGACCAGGACTCAAGTGGCTCGGTCGACCAGAAATGGTTCGGTCGACCAGGACTCAAGTGGCTCGGTCGACCAGGGGCATTTTGAACTGAGTGGTCGGTCAACCGGGCAAGGGCGATTTTCCAAAACTCCGAGGTTCGGTCGACCGGGGCCTTTTTGAACTGCATGGCTCGGTCGACCAGACCGTTGGGAATCCTCCCAAGACCCCTCGGTCGACCAGGTAGTAGGAGTACAAATCTGGTCGGTTGACCGGGAGGTCAAACTGTTGACTCCCAGGTGGTTCAGTCGACCGAGGTCAAATAACCTATAAGGGCTCGGTCGACTGGGCCTGGGTCAAATAGTTGACCCGGACCAGTTTCGGTCGACCGGGCCAAATTGAACTGAATTGGCCGGTCGACCGAAAGTGCACCAAGTGTGCATTTCGGTCCCGTATCTACCCAAATAATTCCTATTCAAGTGCCTAACAAATATATGTGAATATGTGTGTGTCCTAAGGTCATTTGGGGTCCAATTTGAAAGCACCGAAAAAATCCGATGTCGGTCGACCGAAGGGCACTCTAAGGTCTTTCTACGGTCCTTTCTCATTCATGGTTCGGTTTGAGCTTACGTAGTAAATCATACATGTGATGTGCGTGAGCTTATTACAAACCGAATGCCCTAATTACTATTACAGACCAATATAAGTATATTACAAAGAATATGATTTGGTCTTCAAGCTTTTCTTGCTTTGTGCACATCTTGATCTTATCATTCTTGATTCCTGCACAAAACCTCAAACGTTCATTAGATACAATGAGTATTTGTCATAATCAAAACCGGGCGTGACCAATAAGGTCAACAAATTCTGTAGAAGCAATTATGATGGTTGTGTTTTTTTTAAATCATATGATAAATGTCATATATATTTGCTATTATATGTTGATGACATGTTGGTTGCTTGTCAAGACATGGATATGTTAAATCAAGTTAAGTGCATGCTCAAATCTGAATTTGAAATGAAAGACTTAGGACGTGTTAAAAGAATACTTGGTATGGAAATAACTAGAGAAAGGAATAAAAAGCTTCTCTACTTGTCTCAAAAGTCTTATATTTTAAGGGTATTAAAAAGATTTGGTATGAGTCATGTTAAATCTACTTTTATTCCTGTTGCACAACATGTTAAGTTGTCTAGCAAACAATGTCCTGAAACTGAAGATGAGTCACTGTTTATGAATAGAATACCTTATGCTAGTATGGTTGGTAGTGTAATGTATGCTATGGTATGTTCCAGACCTGATCTATCTTATGTTATAAGTCAAGTGAGTAGATTTATGAGCAAACCTGGAAAACCACATTAGCATGCTTTGAAACAAATTTTTCAATACTTGTCTGGAACAAAACAACAAGGATTAATATTTGGTAAAAAAGATATGCATTGTGAAATATGATTAAAAGGATATGTTGATTCTGACTATACTGGAAATCTAGATACTAGGAAGTCTTTGTCTGGTATAGTCTTTTGTTTTTTAGGTAGTGCTATTAGTTGGAAATCTCACATGCAGTCGGTGGTAGCCTTGTCTACTACGGAGGTTGAATATATTGCCATGACTGAAGCCTTTAAGGAGGCTATATGAATAAAAGGACTATGCCTAGAGTTAGGAATGTATAGTGGAGCCGTTACAATTTATTGTGACAATCAAAGCACTATTCATTTGGCTAGGAATCATGTTTATCATGATAGGTCCAAACATATAGATGTTAGGCTGCATTTTGTGAGAGATATTATTTCTAGTGGAAATAGAAGTAAGAAAAATTCCAACGGAGGATAATCCTTCGGATATGATGACTAAAGCATTACTTAAATCCAAGTTTGAACATTGTTCGAAATTGGTTAACCTTGGAAGTTTCTAGTGTCTGTTTTGCAAGAACTACCATCAGAGATGCTAAGGAGGTGCAAGGGTTACAAGTTTGCCAAGATGGAGAATTGTTGGAGTGTCAAGGCTTGAAACAAATCCAGGCCGTCCATTTCGTTTCAGATCAAACGACTGCTGTGTTTCACTCATTGTTAGCAGGGGGGCATGGATGTAATTTCATGTGTAATTACTTGTAAATGAAATGAAAAACAGCAGGGGGGCGGGGGATTAGGAATTACACTTCTGTTTTGCAGCAGCGCAGAAGGGGGAAAAAAAGATTTCCTGTTTGTAGCTTCAGAACCGAGAGGAGAGGTGTTCTCCTTTTCCCAGCTGCGAGTTCTTCCCAGCAGCAGGAGTCTTCCTAGTCGAGAAAGCACCTGCAGAACCGAGAGCCTTCAACAGCTACGCAGGAGAGTGAGGCCACACAGCCGGCAGGAGGAGGTGCGGCGCTGGGTATCTCCATCTCCAGCGAAAATTCACACACTGGTGAGCGAAGGTAAAGACACAGATTTAGTTTCTTGGGAGGATTTCTTGTAGGGAAATCAGGGAGGAATATAGGGAGAAACCTAGGAATATTCACAGGTGTGAAGGGAGGGGGGGTTTCTTGGATTATACTTGGGCTAATTTCCAGAGGAGATCGGTAAGACAAGAAAGGGTAAATCTGTGTGTACTTGTATTTATTTCTGTCGATTTAATATAGTGTCTCTGGAGGTGAGTTTCTACCGTGGATGTAGGGCAATTTTTGGGCCAAACCACATAAATGTGTTCTTGTGGATTGTGATTGTGTGATTGACATGTTTATGCTTTGCTGAATATTGGATTGGTGAATATATATATATATATATATATATATATATATATATATATATATATATATTTATCAGGCTTAGCACACACGCGTCTAAGTAAATAGGTTTAAGTTTAGGTGTAATTGTGGTTGATGCTTGGACAAATTCAGATTATTATTGTGGCTTGCTTATAATTGATTGAAATATGAAAATTGGAATTAGCAATCAGTTGATTATACACACAACACTTAACTTTAAATTTTTATTTGTTTTTAAAGTAACTTTATGATGTCAAACCTCACAAAACTTGAATTCGTTGCACTTGATATTTTTGAAAGAAATTATCTGCCATGAGTACTTGATGTTAAGATTCACCTTAAAGCTATGAATCTTGGAAATACAATTGAAAAAGGAAATCAAGCATTCCTACAGGATCGTGCAAAGGCAATGATTTTCCTTCGACACTATTTGCATGAAGAATTGAAAATTGAGTACCTTATTATTAAGGATCCATTAATCCTTTAGAACAACTTAAAGGAGAGATATGAACACCAAAAAATGGTAATTCTTCCAAAAACTCGATATGATTGGATACACTTACTACTGCAAGATTTTAAAACTGTAAGTGAATATAATTCAGTCTTGTTTAAAATTAGCTCTCAATTAAAATTATGAGGAGAAAAAATTACTAATGATGATATGTTAGAAAAAACATATTCAACTTTGTTGACTCTACGAGTCTAATCCTGTTTTGATAATGACAAATCACTTGGTATTTGATCTATGCATTGAGTTTGTGAACAGGACTTATACTAAGTATGCACGGAAAGATAACGAGTCATGGAAACCTTTAAGTAAAGCTTACAAATCTTGGAAATTATCATGGAATTCAAAGAGTACGAGAATCAAGATGCAAGCAGCAAAGTTCAAGAATATCTTGGGAATGGGTATTTAGAACTCATGTACTTACATTTTCGTTTGATTTAATTTGAGACTCAATATAACTTAGAATGATTTTAGGATTTATGCATTTCATGTACATCATTAGGAAACTCTCATGGACTTAGAAATGTTCTTAAAATCATGAAAAATATGTTTTATAAAAGACCCAAGAAAAGGAGCAAAATAGAATTTTAAATTAGAAAAGAAAATTTGAGAAAAGGGGACTTTGGTAGCCTGAACTCAACCTCAGGTGCCTGAAGAATTTCTTTGGTAACCTGAAGATTAAGTTTGGTAGCCTGAAGAATTAAATGGGAAAGACAGAACCTAGCAGAGGTACGTCGGTCGCCTAACCCTAGAACCTCAGGCGCCTGAAGTTACCACTTCAGGAGCCTGACCCCTACTTCAGTTGCCTGAACCTGCAGGAAACTTAAAATTTAGATTTTTATTAAAAAGACTCACTAGCTATTTTATTGATCCAACGGCTGAGATCAATCCTAAAGGTAATATACTATATATTCTGAATATCTAAACCCTAGAGAAAAAGTTAGACACACAAGAAAGAGAAGAACACACCTTGTTGCAAGAACATTGAAAATCTACTCCTAGTGCTATACGATTGCCTACACCTCAATCTCTATTCTTCAAGCTTGGGCAAATCAAATTAGATTTTCAAAGGGAACTTGTTTACTCCACTGTACTTCAATCTAGTATTGAGGTTTGATCTTTCAAGTTATTAGTCTTGTGAACTTTTCATCTCATCTCATTGCTTGTTCTTGACTAGTATTGAAAAGTTTTGATCTTGAGTGTGCCTATTCGTACAAAAATTAATTTTTGAAGAGATCATTACTTGAGAAAGTTTATCTAACTTGGTAGATTGAATTTTGATTCAAGAGCATATAAAACTCACACATTACTCCAAACCGTATGAAAGAATAACATGTTGCAGATGATATCAGAGACGCAAATCAACCTGGGGTTGAAGATGGAACTGAGGAGACTGATTTCATCCAAAGGTTCCCATCGCGTTTGAAACGTCTATCGGCGGCGATCGCCTAAGACTTGGAGAGAGCGAGAGCGCACCGGGAAGAAGGATGGGGGATGTACGGAGTCGGACTGGAGAGGGACAATGGGAGCAAGGCAGCATTGTAGCGACGTCGTTTTTCAAAAGAAATGGAAAAATATTTTTGGCATCAATGTCAAATTTTATAAAAGCCATTAACGAAAATCAAAAGTTAAAAACAAAAAATTAAGAATCTGGTGCAAAACATGTATATTTATGTAGATGACTATCTAGATAATAGGTTACAATCTTCCACATAATGGTTCATTATGTGGTTAATCTTTGGGATGTCAATGTATTATAAGGATATGCTTTACAACAAAATGAGATAATAAGATGAATAACAACGTCTAGTTCCTAAAGAACTAAACTGTTAAATTTGTATAACTCCAAACTTTTTTGTATTCCTCTTTATTTCATTTACAACACGTTATCAGAACGATCAAGTCTCTAATGGTATATTAAGTTTCGTTGGTATTATTTTAAGGTAAGAATCTTGTTTCCTTTAACATTTGTTATCTATATAACTTTAGTTTTTCGTCAAACTATATTTATATGTTAACTATATATCTTATCTGGAGTATGTGTCCTTAAATATTTTTATGTTGGAATATATATGTGAATAATATTTCCATTTAATATTTACCTAACTTTGAATTTTTATTTGTTTTCAAAGTGACTTTATGATGTCAAACCTCACAAAACTCGAATTCGTTGCCCTTGACATTTCTGGAAGAAATTATCTGCCATGATTACTTGATGCTGAGATTCACCTTAATGCTATAAATCTTGTAAAATTGAAGAAAAAAATCAAGCATCATCGCAGGATCGCGCAAAGACAATGATTTTCCTTCGACACTATTTACACGAAGAATTGAAAATTAAGTACCTTACTATTAAGGATCCATTAGTCCTTTGGAACAACTTAAAGGAGAGATATGAACACCAAAAAACAATAATTCTTTCAAAAACTCGATATGATTGGATACACTTACAACTGCAAGATTTTAAAACTGTAAGTGAATATAATTTAGCCTTGTTTAAAATTAGCTCTTAATTGAAATTATGTGGAGAAAAAATTACTGATGATGATATGTTAGAAAAAACATATTCAACTTGTCATGCCTTGAATGTGCTCCTGTAGCAGCAATATCGAGAGCGTAGATTTACAAAATATTCTGAGCTAATTTCTTATTTACTTGTGGCTGAACAAAATAATGATCTTTTGTTGACATCAATCTCGTTCAACTGACTCAACACCATTCCCTGAAATGAATGTGGCTTCTGTTCAAGGTCATGGACGAGGTCGTGCTAATAAAAGAGGTCGTGGTAAGAAAAATAGTTGCACCCATGATGATCATCCTTCAAAGTTTGAAAGTAAAGGTACTGAAAAGACTCAAAGGAAATGGGCAAAGAATAATGAAAGTTCTGAACAAAATAATAAATTGTAAAGTGATGACAATATTTGCTATATGTGTGGAATAAAAGGTCATTGGTCTCGAATTTGTCGCACTCCTAAACACGTAGTTGATCTTTACAATGCATCATTAAAAGGAAAGAGAAAAATGTTGAAGTGAATTTTTCTGAACCCATTGATGCTAAGTATGAATCTCCTTTGGATGTTGATTTTGATGTTTCTGATTTTTTTGAGGATCCTAGTGGCAAAATTGATCATTTGATTGGGAATGGAAATGTCTACTATTAAATTATCTTCATGTTTATGCTATTTTGAAAAAAATAATTTATGTAATTTTTAAAAGTTTTACATATAATATGCTTGGTAATATTTTGTTATGTTTCTTAATTCTTAAATTTTATTTTTCATTTACTAGATCATACAAAATAAACTTGATAAAATGGAGGATGACATGTGTTTGATGGACAGTGACACGACTCACACAATTCTTCGTATTAAAAAATATTTCTTGCAATTAACATTAGCTGAAATTAATGTTAATATAATATCTGGCTCTGCAAATGTAATAGAAGGCTCTGGAAGAGTTCATATTATGTTTCCAAATGGGACAAAATTGTATATTGATGATGCGTTGTATTCTTATAGATCCTGAAGAAATCTACTAAGTTTTAAAGATATACGTTGCAATGGATATCATATTGAAATAAAAAATAATGGAGGTATGAAATATCTTTTTATTACATCTACAATTTCAAACCAGAAGATCATATTAGAAAAATTTTCAAGTTTTCATCTAGCCTATATTTCACAAAAATAAGGAGGGTTGAATCAAATTTTATGCACCGAAAGTGCTCCGAGCCTAGAAGTTTTATACTTTGGCATGATCGTCTTGGTCGTCCTGGTTCAACTATGATGCGACGAATAATTGAAAATACACATGGACATCCATTAAAGGATTAGAAAGTTCTTTTACCTGGTGATTATTTTAGTATTTCTTATGCTCAAGGAAGACTACTTGTTACACCTTCTCCATCTAAATTACCTTTAGAGTCTCCATCTTTTTTGCAAAGAATACAAGGAGATATTTGTGGCCCAATCCTTCCATCTTGCGGACCATTTCAATATTTCATGGTTTTAATTGGCGCTTCCACTCGATGGTCACATGTTTGTCTACTTTCAACTCGTACTATTGCTTTTGCTAAATTTTTTTCTCAAATAATAAAGTTAAAATCAAATTTTCCTGATCATCTCATTCAGACTGTCCGTTTAGATAATGTAGGTGAATTTTCTTTAAAAGCATTTTATGACTATTACGTGTCAATAGGAATAAGTGTTGAACATTCTATTGCACATATTCATACTCAAAATGGTTTAGTGGAATCTTTCATTAAGCATTTACAATTTATTACTAGACCTATGCTTATGTGATCAAAGCTTCCTGCATCTGCTTGGGGTCATGCTATAGTGCATGCTGCGTCTTTGATTAGAATTAGACCAATTGCATATCACAAATTTTCACATTGACAGCTTGTTTTTAACCACCAACCTAATATATCTCATCTTAGAATTTTTGGTTGCGCTGTATATGTTCCTATTGCACCTGCACAACAAAGTAAGATGGGACCATACGTCATCTTGGTATTTATGTTGGTTTTGATTCTCCTTCTATCATTAGATATTGTTGACGCTATGAGTCCGATCCCATTTTGATTATGACAAAATCAATGTTTCTCACTTGTGCACCGAGTCTCTTGAACAGGTTCATCCTAAGCATGCAATGTCGGTAGGAACTCAAGGAAGCCATAAGGACCATAAAGTTCAAGCTTTGTATGGCTCTTAAAGAAGCAAAGGGAATGAAGACTCTTTTATTGTTGTAATAGCATTCAATTCTTTTGAGTTTGTAATATAATATGGTTTGTAATAACTGCATAACATGCATGATAGGTTTAATGCTCAAGATCATAAATTGACCTTAGGGTTCACCCTTCGGTCGACCGACGTTAGGTTTTTGGGACTAACTCAAAAGACCTTAGTTGGATCTTAGATTCCCACACATAAGTGCACAAAGACCTAACATAGTTCTTATATTATCAGGGGATATTTCAAAACAAAGAAAATAACCTTAGGAAAAAAATCAGAAGGCATTCGGGTGATCAAACCTGGCAGTTCAAATTGCCTCGGTCAACTGTAAGAACCCGAACCGTGATAAATGGGTTTAAATAAATAAGAGAGGGGAAAATTGGGAATTTGGTAGATTTCGTTGACGAAGCCATATTTTGTCGACGAAGCCTTTGTTCTTCTCGTCGACGAAATTCAGAGACTCGTCGACAAGGAGAAGCCGAGGAGGCTCGGAAAAATCGGAGATGCCAAATTCGTCGACAAGGCCACCGATTTGTTGATGAAGTCAGTGAAAGATTCGTCGACGAAGGCACCATTTGGTCGACGAATTGGGCCAGGTCAAAGGGCTATAAATAGGAAATTTCATTTCTTCTTCATTAAGAAACTTCAAATATCTCTCTCTCTCTCTCTAAACCTCTCCCTACTCTCTCTCTCTCTAGATTTCTTCACCGATCGTTGATGGAATAGGAAATCTGAAGTTACCACAAGGATCGTGGAAGGATTCTTTACAACTTCTACAAATCGAAATCTCGTTTCGGAGATTTTTGGGTTTCGGCATTAAATTGAGGTAAGGCTTGGTTTTCAATTATGACCAGGTAGTTTTGTAGTTAACAGTCTTATGAGTATATTCTGTACTGTGATTTGTAGGTTTTGGAACTCGATTCACTATTTAGGGGCCTTGGAGTTTGGGATTTGTTATTCGGGGAAAAGGTAAGGGGAACTATGTTTATATTGGTTTTTTTTGAAATCGGACTCGGTGGAACTGTGGTTCACAGTCCTGTGTATGTTATGGCTACTCATTTGGGGGGATCTAACGGGGAAAACTATGGGTTTTTCATTATTACAGTTTTGGGAAAAAGGGGGCGACGGGCTGCATCCCTGGTTTTGTTGAAAATTATGGGTATATGTTGATTTATACTGTGATATTGGGATGACCGTGCCTTGACTTGTTTAAACTGTATTTATTTGGAAAACCATGATTTAGATTACCAAATGGGTATGGTTTGTTTGGTTATATGAGCATGCACGTGTGTGTGATATGTTAAATGGCTAGTAGGAACGGGGTTCCGAATTGTCCAGGTACTGAGAGTGTCCGACTCTATATCCGAGGGTGTGTGTTTATTGCCTGCCACGTAGGCAAGAGTATCCAGATCTATATCCGAGGGCGTGAGCCTATACCGGCAGATCAGGCCGAAGGGTGTGGATCCATCAGTCATGCGCCGGTACGATGCCATGGGAGTCGGGGACTAGTCATGTGCCGGTGGCGCCATGCTTCGTGGGTTGGCTGGGCCAACGTCGGATTGTCGCGGACCCGCTTCGGGCCGAAGAGTGTGACAACACTGAGGATTATTGATCATGGGTATGTATTGTGACAGGGCTGCGTATAAATGGCCGTCGTATGTGTGTGTGTATGCACTGTGTAAATTAGTACTAGAATGCATTTAACTGCGTGTATGTTGTATCATGATAACACTCAAATGCCACACACCGATATAACCTGTGTTCTTCCTTACTGAGAGGTGTCTCACCCCTACTGTACGTACATTTTTATGTGTCCTTCGGGTAACCGGAACTAGCGTCCTGGTGTAAGGAGCGTAGTTGCCGGTGTACTGCGTTAGCGCTTGGGTAAGTGCTAGGACTGTAGTTTTGTTGGGTTGCCATTTTGAGTTGTATTTGGGCACCCAGTTTGTACGTTTTGTTAGAGTCATGTTATGCTCTCGTATAGACTCTAGTATGGTACTGCATATGTTGATATAGAATGACTTTTTTCGCTGCGTATATGATTATGATTGGATGTGTTTAGGGTGCCTACAAACCCCACGGGGTCGGACCCTCATCCTTTGTACTGTATTTGTGATGATTTGTATGATACAGGGACAGGTTAGATTATATTTTCACCCTCGGGTCCCATTTCCGGGTTCGGGGCGTGATAGCTTGGTACTAGAGCTAACTAGGTTACTAGATCTTGTAGACTTGGTTAGGCTTAGTTGTGAGTACATACCAGAGTATAGGATATGGATATGGGTAGAGTTGGTTGAGGGTTGTTCGATTGCTAGATCGGGATTTGTTGACGGTATTTCATGTTTTTCCTGGGATGACGATTCCAGTAAAAGCAGGGCAGATCATTGATGACTTTCGTTTCGGTGCGATAGAACAGACCTAGACCTGGTAGAGAGTAGTTAACACGATTAGTGTAGATCATTGTGTTAACTGTATGTGTTGTAGGGATACTGATGGATTCCTGTTGTGCTATAGAATGGAGCCCAAGGATAATAACCTGGGAAGTGGCTCCGAGGAGACTGCGCATGATGAGTCTCCTTTTGTGCCTCGAGGTTTGATGAGACAGGTATTACCGGAGATCAGGCGGAGTGTGAGGAGACGTGAGCGCTCTCCTACTGCTGCGAGGTTCACCATTGAGAGGTTCACATGCATGCATCCTCTGACATTCTCTAGAGGAACTGACCCAACAACAGCAGATGACTGGATGGAGAAGACTGAGAGGGTCTTGGAGGTCCTGCACTGCACGGATAGGCATCAAGTCTTTTATGCCACCTTCCAGCTGTCTGGGGAGGCGGGTCGATGGTGGATTGTGGTGAGTCTGTTGGAGAAGCAGAGAGTCAATTCAGAGGAAATGACGTGGAGCCGTTTCAAGGAAGTGTTCTTTGACAGATACTTCCCAGCTTCAGTACGTGATGCGAAGGTAGATGAGTTTTCTGCTCTGACGCAGGGGAGTTTGACGGTGCAGGGGTATGCGGCTCGATACATAGAGCTGTCCAGCTTTGCACCATGTATGATCTCGAGCGAGTATGAGAAGACTCGGAGGTACGAGAAGGGTTTGAGGAAGGATATTTGTAGACTGGTGGGTACGTTTCAGATCCACGAGTTCTTGGTGTTGGTGGATAAGGCCACGGTGATTGAGACTAGTATCCGAGAGGACGAGGTGGATCAAGAATCAAGGAAGAGGACAGTACCTTCTGGTTCTTAGATAGGATTTCATCAGGGATCGTGGAAGAAGAGGAGCAAGGGCTCGGGTTATCATCAGAATATCGAGCGTCAGGATTCTTAGATAAGCCAGACTGGTGGTTGTTGTACCAGGTGCTTTAGACGACACGAGGGTGAGTGTCGGTCTATTGATTGTAACTACTATAACTGTGGTCGACCTGGTCACATGGCTCGTGATTATCGTGCACCGAGGCGAGACGTGCTTATATTCAGTGGGGACCGAGGGAGCAATCTAATACCTCGAGGAACCGCTCAGACGAATACAGCTCCGGCCAGAGTATACTCTCTTACTCTAGCGGACACTGAGCATGTAGGTAACGTGGTGACAGGTACCTTATTATTGCTTTCGAATAGAGCTTCTGTCTTGTTTGATTCGGGTGCAACCCATTCCTTTATATCTGTGAATTTTGTGGGATGGTTTGGGGTTGAGACCCAAGACATGAATGAGGTGTTATCTATTACTACACCATCTGGGAGTGTATCTTTTTATAGGAAGATGTTGGTAGACTGCCTAATAGAAATTCAGGGAAAGCTGCTACCGGTAAATCTTATTGTATATGACATGTCGGGGTTTGATGTCATTCTGGGGATGGATTGGTTGTTCTACAGTTATACTGTGATCGACTGTCGTAGGAAGGTGGTAGTTTTTAGACCTCCTAGGGAGCAGGAGTACGAATTTGTGGGATCGTGTGTGCGTCCAGCGCCACAGATTATGCCAGTACTACAGGCGAGGAGGCTACTCTTGGATGGATGTAAGGGGTACCTAGCTTGTATGAAGGAACTGCCGCAGGATGAGTTGAGACTCAAAGATATTCGGGTAGTTAGCGAGTTCCCGGATGTGTTTCTAGATGACTTACCTGGTTTACCTCCAGATCGTGAGGTGGAGTTTGCGATAGAGTTGCTGCGAGGTAAGGCACCGATCTCTAAAGCTCCGTACCGGATGGCTCAAGCAGAATTTCAGGAGTTAAAGGAACAGTTACAGGAATTACTAGACATGGGATTTATTTGACCTATTGTTTCGCCCTGGGGAGCTCCAATACTATTTGTAAAGAAGAAGGACAGATCGATGCGGATATGCATTGATTACCGTGAGATTAACAAGGTAACTGTGAAAAATCGTTATCCTTTACCTCGTATAGATGATCTCTTTGACCAGTTGCAGGGAACACGGGTTTTTTCGAAGATCGACTTGCGATCAGGGTATCATCAGGTGAGGGTTAGAGCAGAGGATGTAGCGAAGACTGCTTTCCAAACCAGATATGGCCACTATGAGTTTTTGGTCATGCCTTTTGGGTTGACGAATGCTCCAGTGGTGTTCATGGATCTGATGAATAGGGTTTTCCATGAGTACCTAGATCGAATCATAGTGGTGTTCATTGATGACATTTTGGTATACTCGAGGAGTATGGAAGAGCACGTGGAACATTTGAGGTTAGTGTTACAGATTCTGCAGGAGAAGAAGTTGTATGCTAAACTGAAGAAATGTGAATTCTGGTTGAGTTAGATTGCGTTCTTAGGCCATGTGGTTACTGGGGATGGTATATCAGTTGATCCTAGCAAGATTGAAGTTGTGGTCGACTAGGTAAGGCTGAAGAATGTGCAGGAGGTTCGGAGTTTTCTAGGACTGGCGGGTTACTATCATTGGTTCGTAGAGGGTTTCTCTAAACTTTCTGGACCTCTAACACGGTTGACCAGAAAAGGAGTGCAGTTTGACTGGACTAGTGATTGCGAGCAGTGCTTTCAAGAGTTGAAGCACCGGTTGGTTACTGCTCCAGTGTTGACCATTCCTTCTGGGGATGGTGGGTTTGTGATTTATAGCGACACGTTTCTGAAGGGTTTGGGATGTGTGCTTATGCAGCAGGGTAAGGTAGTAGCGTATGTCTCTCGGCAACTGAAAGAATATGAGAAGAACTACCCTATGCATGATCTGGAATTGGCTGCTGTGGTATATGCACTGAAGATCTGGCAACATTATCTGTACGGGGTGCAATGTGAGATCTTCACTGACCATAAGAGTCTCAGGTATTTCTTCACGCAGAAGCAGTTGAACATGAGGCAGAGGCGGTGGCTTGAATTGATTAAAGACTACGATTGCACGATCAGTTATCACCCAGGGAAGGCTAATGTGGTAGCTGATGCGTTGAGTCGGAAGTCAGGGCCTACGGCTGTATCTACGGTTGTAACTCAGTGTCACATCAGACAGAAGTTGGAGGGCTCAGGTATAGAGTTGGTGGTTGGTGATCATCAGGCTTATCTTGTTGGTTTGGTGATCCAACCGACCTTGTTTGAGCGTATAAAAGCCACGCAGGCTAGTGATGCAGAGTTGGCAAAGGTTAAGGAAAAGGTACAGCAGGGACTGACTACAGAGTTTAACATCTCTGAGGGAGGTGTGTTCAGGTTTGGTACCAGACTGTGTGTTTCGAACAATGATGAGATCAGAAAGATGATTCTAGAGGAGGCGCATCGTTCTATGTATACGGTACATCCTAGTAGTACAAAGATGTATCGGGACTTGCGCGAGACCTTTTGGTGGTCTGGTATGAAGAGGTAATTGCTTAGTTCGTGGAGCAGTGTCTGACATGTCAGCAGGTGAAAGCTGAACATTAGAGGCCGACAGGGCCGTTACAGCCTTTGCCTACTCTGGTGTGGAAATGGGAGCATATTTTTATGGATTTTGTGATTGGATTGCCACTAGCACTTCACGGGCAGAATGCTATTTGGGTGATCGCGGATAGATCGACAAAATCTACTCATTTCATACCGATGAAAGTTAGCTATCCTTTGAGTAGGCTAGCAGATTTGTATGTGCATGAGATTGTGAGAATGCACGGGATACCGGTGTCCATAGTATCAAATTGGGACTTGAGGTTTACTTTTCGATTCTGGATGAGCTTGCAGGAGGCATTAGAGACGAAGCTTACTTTCAGTACAGCATTCCACCCCCAGACTGGTGGACAATCGGAGAGGACAATACAAATATTGGAAGATATGTTGCGAGCTTGTGTGTTAGACTTCGGTGGTAGCTGGATACAGTTTATGCCACTTGTGGAGTTTGCTTATAACAACAGCTTCCAATCTAGTATCGGGATGGCACCATTCAAGGCTTTGTATGGTCGGAGGTGTCTATTTCCTTTGTGTTGGGATGAGGTTGGTGAACGTCAGGTGTTAGGACCTGAACTTGTGCAGCAGGCATCTGAGAAGGTGGGTTTGATCCGGGAGAGGATTAAATCAGCTTAGAGTTGGCAGAAGAGTTATGCAAGTGTTCGCCGTCGTGAGTTAGAGTTTGAAGTGGGAGGTAAGGTATTTCTGCGTATTGCTCCGATGAAAGGAGTGATGAGATTCGGTAGGAAGGGCAAGCCGAGCCCAAGGTATATCGGACCATTCGAGGTACTTGAGCGAGTAGGTCCGATAGCCTCCAGAGTTGCATTACCTCCAGCACTTTCGAGGGTCCATGATGTGTTTCATATCTCCATATTGAGAAGGTATGTGTTGGATCCTTCACATGTGATTAGTTATGGTGAGTTGGAAATTGGGGATACTTTAGTATATGAGGAGATACCTGTTTAGGTTCTGGACCGTAAAGTTCAGAAGTTTCGTACCAGAGAGATACCGTTAGTGAATGTATTGTGGCGAAACCACGAGGTTGAGGAAGCTTCTTAAGAACTGGAAACAGAAATATGTCGGAAGTATCCATAGTTATTTTGAGCACTTGTACATGATCCTACTGTGGGTTGGGATAGGTGGTTAGTCGTCGGGAGTGTGAGTATTGTGAACTCCTGAGACTGTTGTATATGTAACCATGGTATTCCTCCACCATAAGTGAGGGTATGTATGTGTATGTGTATGATAGGGCTACGCTATAGTGGTTGCCAGTTTTCTCTAGAGTTGTGTCTACGTATCTAATTGTATGAATGAGTTTGTGAATGAGAGATGACAAATTTCGAGGACAAAATTTTTGTAAGGAGGGGAGATTGTAAGAACCTGAACCATGATAAATGGGTTTAAATAAATAAGAGAGGGGAAAATTGGGAATTTGGCACATTTCGTCGACGAAGCCATATTTCGTCGACAAAGCCTTTGTTCTTCTCATCGACGAAATTCAGAGACTCGTCGACGAGGAGAAGCCGAGGAGTCTCAAAAAAATTGGAGATGCCAGATTCGTCGATGAGGCCACCGATTCGTTGACGAAGTCAGTGAAAGATTCGTCGATGAAGGCACCATTTCGTCGACGAATTGGGCTGCGTCAAAGGGCTATAAATAGGAAATTTCATTTCTTCTTCATTAAGAAACTTCAAATATCTCTCTCTTTCTCTCTCTCTCTCTAAACCTCTCCCTACTCTCTCTCTCTCTAGATTTCTTCGTCGATCATTGATGGAATCGGAAATTTGAAGTTACCACGAGGATTGTGGAAGGATTCTTTACAACTTCTATGGATCGGAATCTCGTTTCGGAGATTTTCGGGTTTCAGCGTAAAATCGAGGTAAGGCTCAATTTTCAATTATGATCTGGTAGTTTTGTAGTTAATAGTCTTGTGAGTATATTCTGTACTGTGATTTGTAGGTTTTGGAACTCGGTTCATTGTTTAGGGGCCTTGGAGTTTGGGATTTGTTATTCGGGGAAAAGGTAAGGGGAACTATGTTTATTTTGGTTATTTTTGAAATCGGACTCGATGGAACTGTGGTTCACGGTCTTATGTATGTTTTGGCTACTCATTTGGGGGGATCTAATGGGGAAAACTATGGGTTTTTCATTATTACAATTTTGGGAAAAAGGGGACGACGAGCTGCATTCCTGGTTTTATTGAAAATCGTGGGTATATGTTGATTTATATTGTGATATTGGGATGGTCGTGCCTTGACTTGTTTAAACTGTATTTGTTTGGAAAACCATGATTTAGATTACCAAATGGGTGTGGTTTGTTTGGTTATATGAGCATGCATGTGTATGTGATATGTTAAATGGCTAGTAGGAACGGGGTTCCGAATTGTCTAGGTATTGAGAGTGTCCAGCTTTATATCCGAGGGTGTGTGTTTATCGCCTGCCACATAGGCAAAAGTGTCCGGCTTTATATTCGAGGGCGTGAGCCTATACCGGCAGATTAGGACGAAGGGTGTGGATCCACCAGTTATGCGCTAGTACGATGCCATGGGAGTCAAGGACTAGCCATGTGCCGGTGGCACCGTGCTTCGCGGGTTGGCTGGGACAACGCCAGATTGTCGCAGACCGGCTTCGGGCAAAGAGTGTGACAACACTGAGGATTACTGATCATGTATATGTATTGTGATGGGGCTGCGTATAAATGGCCGCCGTATGTGTGCATGTATGCACTGTGTAAATTAGTACTGGAATGCATTTAACTGCGTGTATGTTATATCATGATAACACTCAAATGCCACACACTGATATAACCTGCGTTCTTCTTTACTGAGAGGTGTCTCACCCCTACTGTATGTACATTTTTACGGGTCCTTCGGGTAATCGGAACTAGCGTCCTGGTGAAGGGAGCGTAGTGGCCGGTGTACTATACTAGCGCTTGGGTAAGTGCTAGGACTGTAGTTTTTTTGGGTTGTCATTTTGAGTTGTATTTGGGCACCCAGTTTGTACATTTTGTTAGAGCTATGCTCTGCTCTTATATAGACTCTAGTATGGAACTGCATATGTTGATATAGAATGACTTTTTCCGCTGTGTATATGATTATGATTGGATGTGTTTAGGGTGCCTAGGAACCCCACGGGGTCGGATTCTCATCCTTTGTACTGTATCTATGATGATTTGTATGATACAGGGACATGTTAGATTATATTTTCACCATCAGGTCCCATTTTTGGGTTCGGGGCGTGACAAACTGAACCGTGGATGGGTCAAAAGTTGACCTGAGTTCGGAAAACCGAACCAAAATAAATATATCTTCCACGGGAGGCCAAACTTGTGTCAGGACCTTTCCCACCAACTCGGGTGCCTGAACCATGACATTCATTTTACTCTCAGGTGACCGAACTTATGAATTAGGCATACCAAACTTTTGACTAGACAACCGAATCGTGAACTTATGAAGAATCGCCTCGGTTCAGCAAACCGAGTCCATATTCGGGCACCCGAATTTCAAAAATAACTTTTTCGAGTGTGTCTGTTTGGGCGAACGAACTATGGATCGGGCACCTGAAACTCTCGGGTTGTTTTATTTTTACTGCAATAATTAAGGTTAATTGGGGTTAAAATTCAAATTAAACATTTCTAATATTCCCCACTGTATCCCAACGGTTACTTTTTAAGTCCCACTAATATATACCACTTCATTTGGCTTAATTAGTAACAAGATTAGCAAAAGTGATTAAGATTTTTTCTCTCAAATTTTTCATACTCTTTTGCTATATTCTTTTCATTCCAAGCTCATATTTTGAACTCTCTCATTCATACTTTCTTATAAACATCTTTTTGAAAGTGAGAGAAAGTGTTAGTTATTCTCATCTCTTGCAAATCAATTGCAAGATTGAAGGGAAGTGATTGTGGTTAGTGCATACACTCTTACATATCATTTCCTTGACAAATACTCTCTCATAAGCATACGGTTTTGAAAATCCTTTTTGAGACTTCCTGCTTATTTGATCTTTCCTATAGTATTTTATTTCATAAATATTCTATTGGGAAGATCTTGTTTTTTGCTTGCTAGTCTTGACACTCATATTGTAAGACTTGAAATCTTGCATATAATCTTTGCTATTGTTTTTGCAAGCTTTAACCTAAAATATCTATTGTGCTTTACATTTAGAATATCCTTGAGATATTTGATTTCGATTGTGTTAAACTTCCTTTGATTTTTTGTGTGTTGAATATCTTATCTAGAATCAAAGGTTGAACTCTCACATATACATACACTCACACATATTAGAGAGTTTACATGTTGGATCTCACCTGAGCATTAAATTCATATAATCTGTGAGTGCATATTTATCTGGACTATATTGTAGTACATATATGCTTATGTAGAAATGCTTAAAATTGTATGCAAAATTTCATATTCATTGATTGTATTCCAGGTGTGGCCTAAGGGGGCGGTAATTCAGCCTGGAAGGATTGTTTGTAAAGGTTGAGGTCAACCCTGTGTTAATTGACCTGGTTGTATTAGGTGCTGCTCTACCCGTTAAGTGAGCCCATAGTGTAATTCTTGTGCTGGTGAGCTAAGGCAGGGACGTAGGTAGGATTGGCTGAACCCCAATATCATATTCGGTGTCACTTTTACATTTTTAGCATTATATTTTGCTTTGTGCTTGATTTAATTTCCATGTTGAATATACTGTATATCTGATTGACACTACATTGTATCTAGTTGAGAAATACTGATATTGTGGTGCATGAACTGAAATTTGTTTAACATATTGTATCTACAATTTCAAATATACTTAAACTACTCCTAGGTTGCATTATACTGTTGCTAGATTAGTTTAACCTATGAGGAAATTTTTAAATCTCCAATTCACCCCTCCTCTTAGGATTGCACCAAAGCTAATAAATATCTTGAACCACTAATCGGTGATCCTTTTAGAGTAAGATTTCTTGATTGTAAATTTGATGAATCAGTTGTTCCGTCATTAGGAGAAGGAAAAGGTAAAGGATTAAAAACACAAGAAATTTTTTGGGACACACCAACTTTATCTAATCTTGATACACGCACAAATCAATGTGAACTTGAAGTTCAAAGAATGATTTATTTGCAGAATACTGCTGTTGGAATTGGTGTGATCCCAAAAGGGGGGTGAATTAGGTTTCAAAAACATTTTGGTTAAATTAAACACTTACACCGATTCACCACATATCATATCACATTCAATATAATAACGTGTATAAAAAACGATTAAACTATAAGTGAACATATACGTGCAGCATATCTCATCTAAATAAAAGTGTGCATGTAAATAATTATAACCATAAATGAACAAGCATACACATGCTGAATTTAAAGGGCATAAATTAAATGAGATAAGGAGAGAGCGACACACGATATTTGTTATCGAGGTTCGGTCAAACCAGCCTATGTCCTTGCCTTGGGCATACCCCCCAAGGATTCCACTAAACCTGCTCACTTAAACGGGCGAAGCAAAAGCCGTTACAACCTCTCCTTACGGGGTGAGGTAAACCCCAACTCAATTACAAGGCTGAGCCTAACTTGTCTCACTTATGGGGCTGAGACCCCCCAGTTCAATTTTCGGGCTGAACCGAACTAGTCTCATTTACGGGGTTGAGACTCCCCAGTTCAATTAATGCGATGAACTCAATAGGTACACTAAAATATTTTTGTACATAAAACATGCTTTTGAAATACAAGAAGAAACATACATATTAAATCTCAAATATATGCACTCTCTAATGATATGCATTATGCTCAGTAGAGTAAGGATGCTGTCAAATAATTTTGCACAAATAAAATGTATATGAAAAATAAGTATTATTGTTCTCCTATAATTATTTTTTCAAATAAAGAATATTTGGAGAATCTAGGAATTTGAGCTTAAGAAAATATTTGTGCAATAAAAGATTTCTTCCAAAAATGTTTATTAAGAAAAATAACCGGAAGAAATGTTAAGGCTACTCTCAAACATGATTTTAATAAAATGAAGATGCAAATGAGAGTAAGTGTATATGAATGTAAAATAAATGCCCAAAATAAATATGTTCTCTTTCAAAATGATTTTGAAATAAATAAGTGGAAATAGAGTAGAAGAGTTTTGATAACAAATAGGCCCTAAAGAAATGATTTTATCAATAAAAATTGGTTTGGGGAAACTTTGATTAACAAAAGTTTAGAGAGAATTTTAGAATTAATCAAAGTTACTAATCTGGAGTTATGAGGGGGTATTTATAGATTTTATGAAAATTATGACCATTGGGGACATGCTTGATATTTTGGAAAAGTTTAATTAAAAATTAATGACGTTTTAGTGCTTTAAAAAATTCCAACCGGAGAGGTTTCTGTTGACTATTTTTTAAGTTCAGTTGACCTAATTGCCAAGTTTGGTCGACCGAGACACTTTTGAACTAAAGGTTCAGTTGACTAACCCATGGCAATTTTCGAAACCTTTGATGTTCGGTTGACTATATATGAATTTCTTTCTGCTATTTTTATGGTTCGGTTAACTTAATAAAAAATGAACTGAGAGTTCGGTCAACTGAGTTGTTGAGGAGCAAACATGTGTGAGTTCAGTCGACTGAAGAAGATACGTTCAAAAAGGATTCGGTCGACCAAGTGAAGTAAAAAAGTTGACTTCCACCCAGTTCAGTCGACTAAGGCAATTTACACTGCCAGAGTTCGATCGACTAAATTTGTCCACAACCTAAATTTGGCTCAAATAAAGACTTAAATTAAATCCCTATAAATGTGAGTTATTATTAGTCTAATTGCTTGAGGGATTCCTATAGTCATTCTATGACATTTTTTGAGAGTTAATCCCAAAAATCCGATGTTGGTCGATGGAAGATGAACCCTAAGGTCACTCTACGGTCCTATGGCTCCCTATGGTCAATCTATGGTCCTGTCTGAGCAAATAACCATATCATGCAAATACATGCATTATTACAGGTCAAATAATAAAAATAAATGCAATTACAATAAGAAATAAATGTCTTCTTCGTCTTTTTGCTCTTCTGACTTCATGGAATATGCTTGATCATATAGGTTTTAAGTCCTGCAAGCTTCCATCGCCGTTTCCTTATGTGTGTGATAAATTAATAGACATGTTCACATGCTAAATACACACATAAGAAACATGTGCTTTGTTAGCATCAAAAGAGGGATCGAACTCAAAAAGTCAACAGCTGCAAATCAATTGCCAGATGTTTTTATAGGCACCAAAAGGGTTACTCAATGACATGTTCCAGCCGCAAATATTTTTGCTAGATTGATTGTTCCTGAAGAACACCCAATGGGAATAGTAGCTAATGAATCTAAAGTGTGCCAAAAGCATGGTAAACCAATTGGTGCAAAGGATACTATTCCTCGAAAGAAAAAGGAAATGAATAAAAGTGACTCCAAAAGAGTTCATTAACACTCAAGAAGAGGTTAAAAGAAATATAGATAAACAATCCCATATTTCCACATAAGCAACACCAGAAGTGGTTCCAGGATCGGAAAATTATGAGATCTCATTAAATTTTGGAAATATGCAGAGAAGAAATGAAGTTGTTGACAATGTGTTTGCATATGCGATTGCTTCAGAAATTATTAATGATAATGAGCTTGGGCCACAAACTGTAGAAGAATGTCGATATCAAAATGATTGGCCAAAATGGAAAGAAATAATACAGGCTGAGCTAGACTCATTAGCCAAACGTAAGGTATTTGGACCAGTAGTCCAAACACCTGAGAATGTCAAACTTGTTGGGTATAAATGAGTTTTTTGTACGTAAAAGAAATGAAATGATTGAAATTTTAAGAAACAAGGCATGTTTTGAAGCACAAGGTTTCTCACAAAGGCTTGGTATAGATTATAATGAGACCTATTCCCCTGTTATGGATGTAGTTACTTTCAGATTTTTGATTAGTTTAACGGTTTCTGAAGGACTCGACGTACGCCTCATGGACGTAGTAACAACTTAATTGTATGACTCATTGGATAATGACATATATATATGAAAATCTTTGAAGGATTTAAAATGCCTGAAGCATATAATCCAAAACAACGACAAATGAATTCTGTTAAATTACAAAGATCCTTGTATGGATTGAAGCAATATGGACGAATGTGGTTAATTGTCTAAGTGAATATTTGTTGAAAATTGGATATGAAAATAATCTTATCTGTTCTTGTGTTTTCATTAAGAAGATAAATTCTGGATTTGCTATAGTCGTAGTTTATGTTGATGACATAAACATAGTAGGAACTCCAGAAAAGATCTCAACGACTGCTGACTACTTAATGAAAGAATTTGAGATGGAGGATCTTGGGAAGACAAAATTTTGACTTGGTTTTCAAGTTGAACATTTAACAAGTGGAATTATTATTCATCAATCATCTTATATAGAAAAAATCTAAAACAATTTTATATGGATAGATCTTATCCATTAAGCTCCCTAATGGTTGTTCGTTCACTTGATGTGAAAAAGGATCCTTTTCGTCCTTAAGAAGATGATGAAGAAATCCTTGGTCTTGAAGTACCCTATCTTAGTGCAATAGGAGCACTCTTGTATCTTACAAATTGCACTAGACCAGATATAACTTTTACGGTAAATTTGCTGGCAAGGTTTAGTTCTACACTAACTCAGAGACATTGGAATAGAGTAAAACATGTTCTTTGTTATCTCCGCGGCACATTTGATATGGTTTTGTTTTATCTAAAGGGAGTAAAGTCTATGTTAAAAGGATATGCTGATGTTGGATACCTTCTGATCCTTATAAAGTTCGATCACAAACATGCTATATTTTTACATGTGGTGATATTGCTATCTTATGGCGATTTGTAAAGCAAGCAATCACCACTACCTCTTCAAACCATTCAGAAATAATGGCAGTTCACGAATCAAGTCGTGAATGTGTATGGTTAAGAACTATAATCCAACACAATAAAGGGTCAAGTCATTTATCACTGGAGAATGACACGCCAACAATATTGTACGAGGACAATGCAGCATGTATTGCACAAATCAAAGGTGGGTATATAAAAGGTGATAGAACTAAACATATTTTACCAAAGTTCTTTTACACTTATGAACTTTGAAGAAAGGAGATGTTGACATTTGCAAAATTCGTTCAAGTGACAACTCAGCAAATCTATTCACAAAAGCATTGCCAACTTCAATTTTCAAGAAGCATGTACATAACATTGGAATGCGTCAACTTAAGGACATTTCTTAATTGATTGTATTTTTTAGGGAAAGTATGAATACTGTACTCTTTTTCCTTCATTAAGGTTTTGTCCCACAGGGTTTTCCTTAGAGAATGTTTTAACGAGGCATATTCATAGTGTGTAGTCATCCAAGGAGAAGTGTTGTAAAACATGTATATTTATATGGATGACTATCTAGATAATAGGTTACAACATTTGTTATGCCCACATAATGGTTCATTATGTGGTTAACCTTTGGGATACCAATGTATTTGCCTATATAAGAACATGCTTTACAACAAAATGAGATAATAAAATGATTAGCAACATCTAGTTCTTGAAGAACTAAACTGTTGAATTTCTATAGTTCTAAATTTTTTTTCCTCTTTTATTTCATTTACAACATAATCAAACAACATTTTGATTAATATTTATAAAATAAATATAAATTAAAAACTTGATTGAAGAAATGTTCATTTTTATTATTGAAGAAATGGTTTTTTATTTTTTCATCTTTGAATCAAATAATAATTAAAAATTATGATTTAAATAATGAAAATATAAAAAATAAAAATATTCAAAAAATATTATAAAAATAGAAAATGTTCTAGTTATTTTATTTGATTATTCTATTTAAAATTCGCTTTTTTGTTGTTAATAGAACAATCTTATTGTACATGAAAATTAAAAAAAATAGTAAAAATATTTTTTTTTCAGATAATTTAGTATTTTAAAATTTTAGAAATTATGTGTATATTTGTATTTTATTCATATTTAAATTCATATAGTCATTTAATCTTAATTTTAATTAAAAAAATAAATATAAAATGAATGACTTAATTTGTAAAAGTCAATTTTGTGTATTAAAGTATTTTGTGAACAAATTACCAAAATAACTAAACATTAAAAAAAACAAAACAAAACAAAAACAAAAATTGACAATGTAAACAAATACTTTGTCAAAATATATTTACAAAAAAAAAAAAAAGATACAAATTATACAATCCTGGAAATAATAAAACTTGCTCTTGATGGTAAGTTTAGTTTGGAAAAGGTTTAGATTGCAGTATTAATGGTAACATTGGTGTATTTTTAGCACAGTTGGTACTTGAACTTTAGATTGTGCCACAATTTGGTCTCACTACTTTTTATTAATATTAGTAAGGAAGCATGAGTCAATATGCACACAATTAATTATTAAGATTAATAGGATATGATATTTTTAAATTATTGTTCACAAATTTTAGTTTTAATTTTCAAAATTAATTATTAAATATTTTAAATCTGAAAGTAGCAAGTTAGGTTTATCTTTCATGTTATAATTACTTTACTTTTTTATTTTTAGAAAATAATCAAGGCAAGCTTCAATCACTCAAATAAACTTCAAGTACTCTAGTTATTTGGATAACTTTGGTATTTATATTTAGCAATAAAAATTTTGTTTCATTTTTTTCTCTATTTTCTTTGCATTAGGCGAACATCATTATATTAAATTGACCAGTGGTGAAGTCAATATTTTTTCTCAACAAAGCAATAGTTTGTGCTTCAAATTGGTAAACTACATAGCAACTCCATAAACTTTGGCAAAATTGCATTGTTCCCTAAATTTCATTTTGTAGATACCTGGGAAAACGATAATAATAAAAATAATACGGAAAAGGGGAAATTGGTTTGGTGCAGGACCAAACTGTCGACGGTTTGATGAGTTTTGAGAAAACTGTTGATGGTTTTTAGTTACTGAGACCCAGTAAGGATAAAACGATAAAAATTAGTTGGGTTAAAACCCAAACTGTTGACGGTTTTGTTTGGGCGGTAGCTTATAAATAAGGGTTTAAGCTCATTTTTGTTGGAAAATTATAAACTCTCTCTCTCTCTCTCTCTCTCTCTCTCTCTCTCTCTCTCTCTCTCTCTCTCTCTCTCTCTCTCTCTCTCTCTCTTTTCAATTTCTCTCCCAATATAAGCTCAAATTGAAGGATAAATGACTCACACGAAAAATGAGCAACTTGGAAGCTACCATAAGTATAGGAGTTCAGTCATGTAATATTTAGCCCAAAAGTCAGATTGTCTCCTTAGAGAATGCAGTTAATCCCAAATTTCATGTAATTCAAATCAGAAAATAAGAAACAAAAGGGTCACTGAACACAGTTCATATTCGGGTTTTCCGGGATGTTTAAGATTTTTTTTTTTTTTATGAATTAAAAGAACGCGCAATTTCCTAAATCCAAACACGAACTAAATTTAATAATGAGAAACGAAAATCCTACATTTAATAGCCAGACAAGAATTGAAACACACGTTGAACTCTGGGAAAAAAAAAATTAAAGACGATAACTTTAATACGTAATTAAAACATGCAATTCTAAAAAAACTCAATCAATCACAAATTAAAGCAAAAACCAATTTTAATGCAATTAATAACTTAAACAAAAATTCAAAACCTTAGCAACTAAACAATAAACAGAAACATGATAAAAAAAAATAAATCAAACTTTAATAAAAGTAAACTTAAACTAAATCAAACTCAACAAAATTTAAATTTTAAAGAAGACAACTAATTTAACTTCTAAAGAAGATATTTTTTTCCTTTTGTATTTTGTTCTCTTTTTTTTTTTTTTTTTAAGAACCAAACCGAAATTTAATCGATAGAACAAAATGACTCAAGTAGAAATTAAATCTAATGCTAAATATTAATTAAAAGAGAAAGGAAAGAAATAAGCATTAATGATAACACCCACACAATATCTAAAAATTAAAACTTCAATTAAAATTCTACCAAAAAAAATAACAATTATTCAAACCTTTAAAAGTAATGACAAAAAAAAAAAAAAAAACAACAAAAGGAAAAGAGAAGTAAGAAAAGAGAAAGAAAGAGAAAGAGAGAGAGAGAGGGAAGAAGAAGATGCTGGCCGTGTGGAAGTTGGAGCAGAAGCAGTAGTGTGGGACTTCTCGAGTTGAGGGAGGTAGGAGGAGGGCCTCGGGTTAGTCTTCCAGCAGTAGCAGCTGCAGGAGAGAAGCTAAGGCAGCAGGGAAGCTTTTGGGATGGCCTCCTTCAGCAACACAGCAGCAGCACCCAGTAGCAACAGGACAAGAAGGAGGGCTCGACTAAGGTGTTCACGGGTAGTGGAAGAGGCTTCGAAAAAGCAGGGAGTAGCAGCAGTGGTAGAGAGGAAGAGAAAGGGGGAAGCAAGGGAAAGGGAAGAGAGGCTGGGAGCAGAGAGAGCCGAGAGAGAGAGAGAAGAGAAGAGAGATTGAGAGTTGGGGCCGAGAGAGCAGAGAGAAGGGAAGAGGGAGAGTAAGCTAAGAAAGAAAGGGAGACTAGAGGAAGAGAGGAGAGGGACCAATAAGAAGGGGAAAGGAGAAGGAGAAAGGAGAGGGAGGGAGCTGCTGTTTGAAAAGAAAAAAAATACTTAAAGCCTCCCTTTTAGGATCCCTACCCAGCGCACCATGAAAAAGGACCCAACTGCATGGCAGGGTCAATTCACAAATTTTTTATTTTTTTATTTTTTTTCTTGTTTCTCCTTTTTTTTTTCCTTTTTTATTTTTTTTTGTTTCCTAGAAAACAAGCTCAAGTTTCACCCTCCTAGAGCCCGTATCTCTTAAATCTTAAAACATAAAAGTCGTAGATCACTCCCTCAGCTTTTCCCAAAATTTTGAATCGTCTCGATCAAAACTCGAACGAGAAAGTTACGCCCAAAATACGAAGTAGTGTTGATTTTTACTTCCAGTAATTGCCTTGTGATAAAAAATACTAAAAATTCATAGATTACTCAATAAAACATAAATATTATAAATAGAACACAATGTTAAAATATTGAGAGTAATTAGGCATTTAATTAAAAATATAATTCTTAATGCATGAATTTAAATGCTTAATTATACAATTTAAGCGCATAATCACACCGTTCAACTAACATTTTGCTAGTCTTTAGCAAATAACGTTAATGAATTTTAGGGCGGTACACAAATACTAACTCCAACAAACATGAAACGACTGCACATGCGACCCAACCGTACCATATCATATACAAGAATATAACCAAATTTCACACAAGCTCATCATATACAATGCATGCAACTCCGAAGTAAGTCATTCATGCAAGTTTCATCATTATTCATGCAAGTTTCATCATTATATAGCTATTAAGAACAGTATGCTCTCATAAAGTTAACTAGTAATTACAATTCAGAGTTGATGTAGCCATATAAATTTGAGTATAAACAAGCAAAATCTCGAGGTATGTCTAATGTGTATGACTCGTTACATCTTGGATACCAGTGGACACCTACAGAACAATTGTTTTGACTCAGTCTAACTGGTATACCCTAAAAAACACTCAAAAAAGATGGGTTCACTCGTCATATGTAAGGAGGAGTGTCGCGATCAAACATCCCACATATTGCAAGGATCAAACGCTAAATATATGTAGTGGACTAGTCTGAAATGATCTAACCAATTTGTGAGGTGTCGGGTCCTTCACCCTAACATCTTCTCACCTACTCGCCATGTCTAACCGAGGACACCCTAGATCAAGTTATTCACAAACTAGGCATGAATACATTTGAGGCATTAAGCAGTTGAAGAGTCTTCATATGTGGAGAACATGTATCGTGTCCCTGACTTTTATGGTATTTATGTGAAGCAGGTATTAACCTTTCACTTCATGTGCATTTATATTTTTCATTTTTCTTTCTTCTGCTCATTTCTCAATTCTTTCTTTTCATGGTCAATTAGGACAATCATTACATTTCTTTTATAATCTTCATACCACCAATGAGAATTAAGTTCGAACAGTAGTCCATGAACTAAGTCTATCTCTAGGGGTGGCTCAGCCTTCACATCTTGAGTAGGCTACAAGACCTAAGTTTCTATGTCCCCACTAGATGCCACCTCTAGGCTAACAAGTCAAAAACAGAGACTAGTATACAAAGAATCATCCAGAAGAAAGGAGAACTGAGTTTTATGAACTCTGATTTGATGTTAACACTCGAAAGGATGATAAATAGATCAAGGATACCTCACAAGGTGTCATAGTCGCCATGGGTGTTCTCTCAGTGCTCACAAGGAATCCTAAGTGCAATGAATCACGTGAATGTGTCTATTCAACCTCATGAGATACCATGTAAATACAAGAGTTTATATAGCCAAATTAACACGAATGAACTACTAATCAACCTTCATGGAGTTACAAAGTCATATAAAGAGAAACTACTCATAAATGACTCGAGTGTGCAATTCTTAGGTTATATGCAAGTATGTGAAGGGTATACGTTAGTGTTAATAATGACATAATCATCTATCCTCAATACCTTTTTTTAATTAATTAATTCAAAACTCAGCAAGTGGACGTGCACAGTGTCACATGTAAATTCTCACCCCCCCCCAAACTAAAGTGGAACATTGTCCTTAATGTGAAAGCATAGGGGAAATAGAAAAGATGTGCACAGGAGAAGTAGAGCGTACCTAGGTGGAGAATTAATGGAAAATAAAAACTGAAACTACAAAAAAATGTACTTGAAAATAAACTAAAAATAAAGCAAGGTAAAACAAAATGAAAAGAAGGGAAATAAAAACATCATAGTCTGTCTGGCGGAGGCTTTGGAGGAATTTCATCTGATGGGTGCAGGTGTATAAATTGAATTGGCGAGTCTCCAAATTTGAGTTTCCACGATGAATCAGTCTTGTTACCTGCACAAAAGTTAGCCTCAAATAAATCAATACGTTCTAAGGTACCAGAGAAAACATGTGCAGACTATCTTCCTTATTTTAACAAGAAAGAATCTTTATTTAGTATATTTTCCAGGAATTCACTTCTTTAAGAACCGGTCTTTGAGGTAGAGTTTTCGGAGTAGTAATCTTTGGTTCTTTAAAAGCATCAACATTAAAATTTTTACTTGGTTCTTTGAAAATTAAACTCTCACCAGTTTGCTCACCCTCTTTATCGGGTGAACCCATTACCTTACTACTGCGAGGATTTGCTTCAACATTGCACTCCTTGACATTTAATCTAGTAGGGAATGATGGTTCCATGACTGTCAATCTTTGAGGGTAAGGTATCACAAGTTGGTACTCCTTACTAGTCTCAGTATCCACGTTAATTGACTTCTTCAATTCTGGGCTCGCTTCCTATGATTTTTCCTTGACCTCATCTATCTCAGTTGTAACTTCAGGTATTGGGACAATTGTTGGTCTGTCGATGGGAATCTCAGATTGGGAAACTTCTTTTCCACTTCTTGAAGTAATAACGATCTCCACTATCTCAAGAGAAACATTATGTATTCGTTACTGTTGGTGTTGATATTCTTGAGGATTAGGCTAAGGTTCTATCGAAAATTCCTCTTTTTCTAAGATATTCAACTGCATGCTTATCTCATTAATGGGGTCCCACAATTCATTTATGGCCTGAGTGTACTGATTGTTCGTTATGGCTTGAATTTGCATGAACTGCTGAAAGGCATCCTCAAGAGACTTCTCCGGTGGAGCAGGTGCTGCATTAGATTGAAATCCTAAAGATGCATAACTTTGAGAGATTTGTTGTGGCTGATACTAATGCTGAAAGACAGCCTGATAATATGATGATTCATAAGGGGGTCCATAGGTCTCGGAAGGTTGATTCCAAAGTTGCTTTGTACTATTCTCATTTTCCATCTCCATAGCTTCCACTCTTCTGGTGAGTTCAGCCATACGTGCCTCAACATAAAAATCATCTTTCCGTTCATACCACTCTTCAACATATATTACTTTCAATGGTTGAGTTGTAATTGGTCTTCTGTCAATCCTAGTGTTCCATTGCTGAGCATAGCTAAATGATCTAGAAAATCCATCAGCTAAATGATCCAGAAAATTCAATGCTTAATGAGGCTCCTTGTCAAAGAAATATCTTGAACACATAGTATGAACGAACTACTTCGATTCAGGAGTCAACGCAATGTAGAAATAGTTGACCAGGCGCCATGATTCAAATCCATGGTAGGGACACATATTAACCAGATCTCTAAATCTCTCCCAACTTTCATGAAATGTCTCATCAACTCCTTGCATGAATCGACTGATCTGTTCTTACAAAAATTGAGTTCTCCGTAAGGGAAAAAATTTATGCAGAAATTCGTTTTGCATATCATCCCAACTAGAGATAGAATTAGGCCTAAAAGGATTAAACCACGTCTTAGCTTTGTCATTTAATGAAAAAGGAAATAGACGCAATCTAATTGCCTAATTAGTAGCAGTCTCATCTATGAATGTAACATATGCAAGCTCAAAATCAGTTAAATGCTGATATGGATTTTCACACTCCATCCTATAAAATTAAGGTATCACAAATATCATTCTAGGCTTAATGTTAAAGTTTTGTGCATTCTCAGGCAATATGATGCAAGATGGTTGTGTGGTTCGTGTGGGCTGCAAAAAATCCATAAGCGTGCGTGGTGCAGGTGCAGCCATATTTTTTTCAAAACTCAATTTTTTTATTATTTTTTTTCCTTTTGTTTTTCATGAGAAAAATTAAAATAATGGGAAAAACACTAATTTGAAACTAAAATTGACGTTCCCTGGCAATGACGCCAAAAATTTTACTCAATTAAAAAATGAGCAGCTCGGAAGCTATTCCAAGTATGAGAGTTCATTTGTGTAATACTTAGCCCAAAGGCCAGATCATCTCCTCAAGGAATGCAGTTTAATCCCAAATTTTACATATATCTAATCAGAAAATAAGAAACAAAAGGGTCACTGAACACAGTTCAAATTCGGGTTTTCCGGGATGTTTGAGATTTTCCTTTTTTTTTAGGAATTAAATGATCGTGCAATTTAAATTCTAAATCCTAACATGAACTAAATTTAACAATGAGAAACAGAAATCCTATGTTTAATAGCTAGGAAAGAATTTAAACATGCTTTGAACTCCAAGAAAAAAAATTAAAGACAATAACTTTAATACGTAATTAAAACATGCAATTCTAAAAAAGCTCAATCAATCACAAATTTAAACAAAAACCAATTTTAATGCAATTAATAACTTAAAAAAAATTCAAAATCTTAACAACTAAACAATAAACGGAAACACGATAAAAAAATCGAACTTTAATAAAATTAAACTTAAACTAAATCGAACTCAACAAAATTTAAATTTAAAGAAGACAACTAATTTAACTTCTAAATAAGATTTTTTTGTTTTTGTTTTTTGTTCTCTTTTTTTTTTAAGAACCAAACTGAACTTTAATCGATAGAACGAAATTGATGATTAAGGTGTAATCCCAAGAGGGGGGGGGTGAATTGGGTATTTTAGAATTCTTTGAACCTATTTACCACTTATTCTCTATTTGGATATTTACCAAATCAATTGCTAGGATTTATGACTAACTTAAATTGATTTTATCAATGAGTTCTTTTTACCCAATTAAATGTGTGTAGAGGTATTCAACATACATATGCAATATGAATAATAAAGTGAAATGTGGAAAATAAAGAGTTAAGGGAAGAGAGAAGACAAATGCAATTTTTACGAAGTTCAACCAACTCGGCCTACATCCTCGCCTTGAGCAACCCACTCAAGGATTTCACTAAAATCTCTACTCTTTAAATTGAGACGGAACTTCCCTTACAATCCGCTGCTTACAAGAGGTACAATTCCCTCATATTCCGCTGCTTACAAGAGGTACAACTTCCTCCTCACACCTGGTTCACAAACCGAACCGTGAATACAATGAAATCTGTAAAAACACTCAAAAATGCTTCTAAACAAAAGCTTGTGAGTACAATTCAAATTCCTAATACATTTGACATATGATATAACTTGAAGCTCAAAATGTATGAAACGATACAATCATTTATGTATGATATGCTTCAACACACAATTCTCTTTTTATCAAATCTCCCAAAATGTTTGTATGAATCAATACTTTGGAGAAAATTAGGATTTGAGTTCACTTTGCTAAAATGCACAAATATATCTTTTGTGAACTTATCAAAAAGTTTTGAAGATCATATCAATTACAATAAAAAAAGGTTCCTTTCAAATATTCAATCTTGACACAATCTTTGTTATATGCAAGTATGTATATATATATATAGATAATGATGTTCAACACTCACAAACTGAATATATTGTTCAGAAAAATATCCCTCAATAAAATGTATATTTATAAAAACCAAGGATATTTAATCAAGCGTTAATATATCTAAAATATAGATCCTTTAACAACCACACAATAGAATCAAATCTTTTTAACCAATGAAGAAAAACAAATCTTTTACCAAGCAGTGAGATTATCTAGATATAACATTTACTTACTCTCTATCACTCAACACATTTTAACTATAGATTTCTAAATTAGTGGTTCTTTGAAAAATATATATCTCAATGACAAAGTAAGCTTTTTCAAGTAATGAACTTTGTTAAACAAAATTTCTATATGGTTAAGAATGCTCAAGATCAAATTCTCTAAAGATATTCAATAGCAAGTGATGAGAAGCTCTTGAAAAAAAATAACTTGAATCACCAAACCTCAATACCAAGATGAAATACAAAATGTATACGTGAGTTCCCTTCTGATTTTCTGAGTTGATCTGCTCAAAGACGATGAGTAGAAGGAAGTGCAGGCAATCGTATATCAATCAGCTCAAGTTTCTCTGTTTTCTTTCAATAAGATGTGTTCCTCTTTTCTTGTGTGTCTTAGCTTCGTTCTAGGGTTTAGGTATTTAGTATTTATAGTGTCTTCTCCTTAGAATTGATCTCAATCGTTGGATCAATGAGATAGCTTGCGAGTTCTATCAATAAAGATAAGATTTTTTAATCTTTCCCACAAGTTTAGACGACTAAGGTCAAGTGCCCAGATGACTGAAGTCATTTTTATCCTTCAAAAAAATAACCTAGAAATAGGGTCAGACGACCAAGGTCAAGGGTCATACAACTGAAGTGTTGAGTTCAGATGATGGAGGTCAAGATTCAGTCATCTGAGGTGCTCTTGCCAGTTTCATTTTTTCACTCATAATCTTTAGACGACTGAGCTTATTCTTTAGATGTCTGAGTAAATTCTTCAGTCAACCGAACTTAAAGTTCAGTCGTCTGAAGTTCCTAATTTCTACATATTTTCTTTCCATTTCAAAAATCTATTTTGCTTTCTTTCTTGACTCTTTTATAAAAACATTTTCCATGGTTTTGACATTATTTCTAAGTCCATGAATGTCCCCTAATGATATACATGAAATGCATGAATCTTAAAATCATTCTAAGTTATGTTGAGCCTCAAATTAAATCATTTGAAAATGTAAATACATGAGTTCTAAGTATCCATTCCCAAGATGTTCTTAAATTTTTCTGCTTACATCTTGATTCTTGTACTCTTTGAGTTCCATGGATCTTGCCAAGATATGCTAGTTTTACTTTATGGCTTCCATGACTCATTATCTTTTTGTGCATGCTTAATATAGGTCATGTTCATAAACTTAATGCACAGATCAAATACCAAGTGATTTGTCATTATCAAAACCAAATTGGACTCGTAGAGTCAACAATCTCCCCCTTTTTGATGACGACAAATACACGAGCAAAAAATATATATAATAGGTTGCGCCTAACAAGGCTCCCCCTCAATTCATGCATCAAATATTCAATGAATGACAATATGCTCATGTTCATACACAAAGTGTTTAGCTTGATTTCAAATGAAATATGATATATGCTCATAATGAATATGTTCATGATGTTTCAACCATGACATCAACAATAGTTTCTCCCCCTTTGTATATCTCACTCTTTGCATAACTTCAATAACAAATTTTGCTCCCGATTTTTCTTTGCTTCTAATTTTTATGTGTTATTATTTTTGCTCCCACTTTTTCTCCCCCTTTTGACATCAACAAAAAAGCGTATAATAATAAGAAATGAATGGACATACCTTTATGTTCTTCTCCCCTTTGAAATCTTAAATTTTTAATCTTGTTCAACCATTAGATTTTTAACAGACTTTACTTCTCCCCTTTTTACATCAACCATCCCCCTTGCTAATGCATAAGTTTCAACGATTATGTGAGGATACCAAATATTGATTGATGTGATATCAAATGTGGACTAATGTTATATTAAATGAAAACAACTGTTAATTGATTTGATACCAAATGTGAATTAATGCAAAACTAAAAGTTGATTGATTTGATACTAAGTGATTACATCTTAAGTGAAGTTGCTCCCCATGAATTATATTATCTAATATAATTCTAGGCAACCATGTTTATTTTAGCTCATAAAAGCTCTCCCCTGTTTTATTTATTTAAGCTCATACACATTGTGGATTATGCAATAAAAAATCTCTCCCGCTTTAGTTCTCATCACAAATTTACTCTAGTGTATATCTCTCACTTTTAGGATCTTCAAACTAAATTGTGCTATAGATATTTGCTTTAAGTACATTCTGAAAAGAATTATAACTAGAGAGACAAACGATACAGATCCTAATTATATTAGTGCATTTTAAAGCAAGATCATATGGTTAACTCAAGGGATTTTCGACAAAACAATATATTTTTCATTTAGAATATTCAACAGAATCATCATAATTGAGTGCATGCTACAAAAAGTTCACTGCACCTCACAAGAAATATTGGTAAGCATAGTAAGAAAGGAAATAATTTTGAGATGCTTCCCCTATGAATCTGTATACTTGCGTAGATGAGATGAAATACTTATACTTATCAAGGATTAATTTCACTACTAGTTCAAAGCCATATAAGCAATCATTGTAAACTATTTTAGACCAATCATAACGATACTATGGTGCACATGAGTTCTCTATGCTCTTTCTCTAGGAATGGAGCTCCGCTCCCCTAATTATTTGCAAGCACGCAACATGAAATGACCTTCTAATAAAATAAAATATTTTTCCCTAGTTTTAAATTCAATCATTAACCTAAATAGCGGAAGGCCAATTATATAAAATAAAACCACACATAATACAATACCAGAGTGTCAAATCATCCCACAATATACAAACATTGTTGTTCTCTCGAAAACTACCCTTACAGATACCAAGGGTTTACAAAACATGCCACTCAAAAATAATACTCACTCTAAAAGGGGCAGTACAATAGCCCCTCTACCTGCGAGCCTACTATGCTCGCCTAGCTGGTTCATTTGAAAAACAATTCAACATTGGGATGAACCAACGCTCAGTAAGACAAAACATGCTATTACTAATGTGTGACTACTGAGTTATATTTCTGTATTTATAATCTGATTTAGAAATAAAATCATGGATAACTGAAATTGTAAATGCTGATAAAAACAACATATATTAAAACTATATAAATTTACTTTTCATAATACTACTACTATTTCTAGAAATCTACTTGTACTTATAATATTTGAGAAACTTTCCCTGGATGGTTGTATGTCATGATTTAACCCCTCATGACAGGGTTGTGAGGTCCGAAGGCGGGACCTATCCTGGTTGGCCTACTAGGGTAAGTCAACTGAACTCAACAGTCTGATCGGCCCCCTCAATCCATATCTGATGGAGAGCCTGTCTCGACGTGGGCACGATCGACTTCATACCACTTACTATCTGAGTAAAGTGGTTGCACTCTGAACTGAATATCTATAGCTACGGTACCGTGCTTTGCTGTCTGATCCATCAGGGTCTGATACTATATAAGTAGCTGATATCTGTAATATACTATTTTTACCGTGGTTTCTAAAATAACCGTAACTCCATATAATTTATTAGAATTCTAAATAAACTGACTGAAAATCTGTATATTGTATAACTGAACCGCTATCTGAATATCTGTATATTGGGGCATTATGGCACTGATAAACATGTTATTCTAGAATTACTGAAAATGCATATTTCTGAGTATACTATTCACTGAAAAATTTGTCATTCTATATCATGCAAATATCATGGTATTTCTGTTAATAACTATAAACATGGTATTCACAAATTCTCTTAATATTAAATTGTTCTGTTATCAACTCAAGTCACACAAAAAAATATTAATATTATCAGGTTCTTGAAACTATAAATAAATAAATAAATATATATATATATATATATATATATATATATATATATATATAATCTGAATAGTAATTTGATAACAACCTATATTTTGTACTGAAATCATAATGAGGTTTCCTAGCATAGCATGTTCCCCTTACTTGACTACTAGAAAAGTCCCTATGGTATACTGGTCCAACACCCGTACGGCTTCCTATTCAACACCCTAAAAACAACATTCGCCAAAACAGAATATCATTATTTCTTTGTCTCCATCATTTCCTACAACTTCTAGAAGGCCAAAAATTGAATTAAAAGCGTTACCTTGATTCTAGGAAGAAATTCAACTCAATCCCACCAACGATTTGCCCTAGAAAACTTGAAGAGAACTTCGCCAGGAGCGTCGTGGTGGCCTCAGATAGTCGATCCGGCGTCTGACGGGGCCGAAATTGAAGAAAGAAGAGGGAAGGACCGTAGGAGAGAGAGAGGGGAATATTTTCGTTGATTTTTCTGCGATTAAGCGAAGTGTAAGGCTATTTATACTGCGACCTTCATCGACGAGCAACGTCATCTCGTCAACGAGTCTAATAGGAAATTCGTCGATGAGCTATCCCCTTCATCGATGAAATTTAGAATCGCCCAAAACATTCTCTCAGTATCTTCTCGTTGACGAAACATGCCCTCGTCGACGAGACGCTCTTGTACCCTCGTCGACGAATCCCTTGTGTTCGTCGACAAGGCCATTAGAAAATTCCTTGGGTTATTATATCCGCGTTCGTCGATGAAATCTGCTGTCTCCTTCTGTTTCTGTTGACATTTTCCTTCCTCTTTATTTAAATATCATTATTCTTTGGGTCGTTACATTCTCCCCTCCTTATAAAATTTCGTCCTCGAAATTTACTATTCATATGATTCCTCCTTCTTAGAAGGCAAAACGGTCTACTTATTTTATTACCTGCCCTCACTTATGGTGGAGGAATACCATGGTTACATGAGTAGTCCTGGGAGATTACAATTATAAAAAGAAAATTTCTCCCAAAATCAAAACACTACCTATCCTATACTCTATACTAAAATTACATAACAAAATAAAATTACTACTACTTTAATCTATACATCACCGCTAGGTTTAATAAATAAGTGGGGATATTTCTGTATGATCTCATCTTCAAGCTCCCATGAGGCTTCTTCTACCGCGTGATTCATCCACAAGACTTTTACTAATGGAATCCTTTTGCTGTGCAACACCTGTTCTTTTCTATCCAGGATCTGCACAGGGGCTTCTTCGTATGCTAGATCACCATTGAGTTCCAATTTTGCATAGCTAATGATATGGGAAGGATCTGTGACGTATTTCCTTAGCATAGAGACATGAAACACGTCGTGAATCCTGAATAAAGATGGTGGTAGAGCTAGCCGATAGGCCACTAACCTAATTTTCTCAAGTATCTCAAATGGGCCAATGAACCTAGGGCTCAACTTATCCTTCTTCCCAAACCTCATGATCCCCTTCAGTGGTGCTATTTTCAAAAATACATAGTCACCCACTTTGAATTCCAATTCCTAGTGGCGAGTATCCGCGTAGCTTTTCTGTTGACCCTGTGCTGCACTGATTCTATCTCGAATGAGTCAAAATTTTCCACACGCCTGCTGAACCATCTATGGACCCAAAACTCGCCTCTCACCGACTTCATCCCAGAAAAGAGGAGATCGACATCTTCTACCATATGACGCCTTGTATGGTGCCATATTGATGCTAGCCTGATAACTGTTATTATAAGCAAATTCAACTAGCGGCAAAAATTGAGTCCAGCTACCCCCAAAATCTAGTACACACGCTCACAACATATCCTTAAGTATCTGAATCGTTCTCTCTGTCTAGTCGTCTGTCTGAGGATGGAAAGCGGTATTGAATGCTAGCTGAGTCCCCAGTGCCTCCTGCAAGCTCCTCCAGAACCTCTATGTAAAACGTCGATTACGGTCTGAGACTATGGATACTGTTAGAATTGGTGTATTCCCAAGAGGGGGGTGAATTGGAATTTAAAACTTTTTCTCCCAGGTTAATCTATCCAACAATAGTATATACACAACCTAGGGTATGTCTATGCAATTTCCAAATGCGTAGATAAATATAATGTGGAAATTAAATCATACGCATCATTCACCACATAACATACAAGTGTGGTAAATATAAAGTGCAGAAATATAAACAAGGCACACGATATGTTATTGGGGTTCAGCCAACTGTGCCTACGTCCCCGCCTCTAGTTTGCAAGCCCGAGGATTCCACTAATAGCTCACTTAAGAGTGGAGCGACACCGATTATAACCAACTCAATTAGCACAGGACTGACCTCAACTTTAACCAGGTCAATTAGAGGGGCTGACCTCAACCTACACGCCTTAACAGGATGATGCACCTAACTTTCCTAACCAGGTCTAAGCCAATCCGGGACTATTCCAGGGCTAGTCTACCTCTTTAGGACATGCCTGGAAATATAGCAGATTTGTATTACAATCAAATGGTATAGTGATTGTGCTTTCGTGTAAAGCATATATGTACCCAAATACGCGCAATTACATACACCACAAATGATATAATATGTAAGCTCAATGTAATCCAATAACTCGACTCTCAGATATATATATATATATATATATATATATTTTTTTTTTTACTATTAGTGTAATAAGTGCATGAGAGTATCAATCAAGCAGTTTTTGTGTCACAAGATATTCAGGCAAGATGTTCATACAAAGATGCTAGCCAAACAATATATATGTATATTTCAATGAGCGAATTTTATCAGTTGTATAATGCTCAAGTACTGTTTATGTTTGGTTTGCAAAAAGATATTCAATCTCTGTATTCAGCAAAGGATATGTGAGTTAATGAACATTGCAACAAATATTTTATCACATGCACAAATATCTCTTCTAATATTTTTCCAGATAAAAGCACAATAGATATTTGAAAATGTTTGACAAGTTTTTGCAATCCAAAAACAAATATGAACTTCTTAAGATATTACAATGAATATGTAATACTCAGAAGTTTTATATAAGTCTTCTTAGGAGAGACTTACCGACAAAGTCCCCTAAGAATACTTGGGTTTAGCTCTCAAGAAAATCAAGTCAATCAATCAAGGCAAGGAGAGCAAACCTATGGAAACAAACACTCAATCCACTTACAGATGATGTAGGCACTAATAAAGGGTAAGCATGAGCAAATGAGGCTAAAAAAATGAGTAGTATAGGTTTTTTGGATTTTCAGAGAATTCTCCCCTAATCAAAGTAGTTAATCCATGTCTAATTTTCATAAATGATCTCATATATATAGACATGGGAGGAAATATGACCGTTGGGGACCTATTGGGTATTATTAAAAAAGTTTAATGATATTTCAAATATTTTAACCCTGTTTAAAAAATATTTAGCTATGGTAAAAATCAGGGCAACCCGAGAGGTTCGATAGACCAAAAATGTTTTGGTCAACCAGGTCTCATATGGTTCGGTCGACCAGGGGGATTTTGAACTAAAGGCTCGGTCGACCAGGAGAAGGCGATTTTTCAAATCTCTGAGGTTTAGTTGACCGGGCCATTTTGAATTGGCTGGTTCGGTCGACCAGACCGTTGGGATTTCTCTCGAGGACCCTTGGTCGACCAGGTAGTTGGAGTACAAAAGTGGCTCGGTCGACCAGATGGTCAAAATGTTGACCCAAGGAGGTTTCGGTCGACTGGGGCTTTTTGAACTACCTAGTTCGGTTGACCGGGACCTTGATCAACTGTTGACCTAGGTCTGGTTCGGTCGACCAGGCAAAAATAAACTATGTTGGCTAGTCGATCGAAAGTGCACCAAGTATGCATTTCGGTCCCGTTTCGAAACATATAAATCCTATTCAAGTGCCTAACAAACATATGTGCAAATGTATGTGTCCTAGGGTCATTTATGTCCAAAATTAAGATACCGAAAAAGTCCGGTGTCGGTCGACCGGTAAGGTCTTTCTACGGTCACTTTTTAGTTCGTATCTGGTTTGAGCTTACAAAATAAATCATGCATATGATGTGTGTGAGCTTATTACAAACCAGAGCCCTGCTTACAATTACAAACCAATTTTCACAAATGAATTATATATTACAATTAAGATCGATAATCGATCTTCATACTTTACTTGCTTTGTGCCCATCTTGATCTTAACAATCTTAGTTCATGCACAAAACCTCAAACACCCATTAGATATATAATGAGTATTTGTCATAATCAAAACTGGGCGTGACCTATAAGGTCAAAAGATACCGGCACTCCGTGGGGTCGAACAATCTCTTGAATGTAAATCTCTGCTAATCTACTCATAGGGTAGCTAACTTTAATAGGCAGAAAATGAGCCATCTTCATCAGCCTATCAACAATCACCCAAATGGAATTTTGACCATGCGGCGCCGGCGGTAGCCTAGTGACAAAATCCATGGATACATGGTCCCACTTCCACTCGGGAATAAAAAGTAGCTGCAACTTACCAGCCGGCCTCTGGTGCTCGACTTTAACCTACTGGCACGTCAGACACTGCTGCACAAATTCTGCTATTTCCCTCTTCATGCCACTCCACCAGAAATACTCTCGCAGATCCCTATACATTTTTATACTGCCAGAATGAACAATGTATAGAGATCTGTGTGCCTCTTCTAGAATTGTCCTTTTGATACTGTCATCTACAGGCACACACAATCTGGTGCGAAATCTTAAAGCACCATCGTCATAAATGCTGAATTCCTCTCCTTGACCATCCTGAACTCTGGTTAGCACCTCCACTAATTTAGGATCATTTCTCCGAGTAGCTTTAATTCTTTCATACAATGCAGGCTGTACAACCAGACTAACAATAAACGCCAAGCCTTTCCAAGTCCATTTGAATCGGGTGCTCAACTACTACTGCTAGTTATGCTGTATCCTCTTATTTACGGCTCAAAGCATCAGCCACCACATTTGCTTTACCTGGGTGGTAACTAATGGTACAGTCGTAATCCTTGATGAGTTCTAACCACCTTCTCTGGCCCATATTCAACTCTTTCTGTGTGAAGAAATACTTTAGACTATTGTGATTAGAAAATATCTCACACCTCTCACCATATAGGTAATGTCTCCAGATCTTCAGTGCATGTACAACCGCAACCAATTCCAGATTGTGAGTAGGGTAGTTCTTTTCATATTCTTTCAACTGCCTAGACGCATACACTACCACCCTACCATACTGCATCAGTACACAACCGAGCCCTTTCAAAGATGCATCACTGTAAATAACATAACCATCACCTTCTGATGGAATCGTCAGAACCGGTGCAGTGACGAGCCGCTGCTTTAATTCCTGGAAACTTTGCTCACATTCTTCATCCCACACAAATCTAGAATTTTTCCTAGTCAAACACATGCGAGGTCCTGATAAAGCTGAAAACCCCTTAACGAATTGATGGTAATAACCTGCCAGCCCCAAGAAACTCCTGACTTCCTACACATTCCTCAGCCTGGCCCAATTCACCACCATGTCAATCTTACTGGGATCCACTGATATACTGTCCCCTGAGACCACATGGCCGAAAAATGCAACTTGCTCAAGCTAGAAATCACACTTACTAAACTTGGCGTAAAGTTTTTCCTCTCTAAGTGTCTGCAGTACTTGCCTCAAATGCACCTCATGATCCTCGAAATTCTTCGAGTGTATCAGTATATCATCAATAAAAACCACCACAAACTGATCTAGATACTGGTGAAAAACCTTATTCATCAAGTCGATGAACACAGCTGGGGCATTCATCAAACCAAAAGGCATAACGAGAAATTCATAGTGCCCATACCTAATCCTAAAGGCTGTCTTTGCAATGTCCTCTGCCTTTACTCTCACTTGATGATATCCTGATCTGAGGTCAATTTTGGAATGTACCCGTGTACCCTGGAGCTGATAAAAAAAATCATCTATACGAGGTAGCGGATATTTATTCTTGATAGTAACCTTGTTGATTTATCTGTAATCAATACACATCCTCAAAGACCCGTCTTTCTTCTTTACAAACAACACTAGAGCTTCCCATGGCGATACACTAGGTTGTATAAACCCCTTGTTGAGCAAGTCCTACAACTGTTCCTTTAATTATCCCAATTCTGCTGGAGCCATACAGTAGGGAGAGATCAGCTTTTTCCCTGAAGGAAAATCTATAGGAAAATCCACCTCGTGTTCAGGAAGCAATCCTGGTAGTTCCTCCAGAAAAACATATGGAAATTCCCACACGACTGGGGTACTGTCAAGCTTTGATTCATTTTCTAACGTTTCTTTTATAAAACCACAAATCCCTGATTTCCCTCCTGGAGTAATCTGCTTGCATGTATAGCTAACACCAGCTGCGGTGGAGTACATACCCGTGAACCAACGAATCTAAATTCCTGCTCACCAGGGGGTCTGAAAATTATTTCTTTCTAACAACAATCAATGCTAGCATGATTAGTAGCCAACCAGTCCATACCCAGTATTACATCAAACCCACACATATCAAATACAATCAGATCTGCTGGTAGCACTCTCCCCTGAATTTCCATTGGATGGCTTCTAAGTACCCTTTGACATCTCATCACTGATCCTGATGGTGTAGCTACTGACAATGCTATATCTAACAATTAAGTCTCACTTCCAGATAATTTAATGTAGGATCTAGAGACAAAGGAATGAGTGGCACCTAAGTCAAATAGAACAATAACTGGATATGATAAAACAGTAAATGTACCTATCACCACATCTGTGGTAGCCTCAGCATCACCTGGCATCAGAGCGTAAACTCGCGCTGGGGCTACATTCCTCTACTGGCCTCCTCGAGGCACTTGATATCCTCCCCGAGCTTCTTGATGTCCTCCCCGATAAGGCCTGGGAGCTGGAACCTGGTCCTGCGGTCCTGGGCATGCACGTGCCATGTGGCCGGGTCTCCCACAACGATAACATACACCTCTCCCTACTAGACACTCCTTCGAATGACGTCTCCCGCATGTCTGGCATACTAGAAAGGTCTGTATACCCTGGTACTCCCGAGGTCCTGCCGTCTGCCTCTGATCCCCTTTATCACGGCCTTCTCTCCATGGACCCCTATTGGAGCCAGCCTGGTAACCTTGAGTCGTTAGCCTACTCCTCTGACTCTGAGTTGCTAAACCCCTTTGAATGCCACTCTCAATGATCACAGCTCTATCTAAAACCTCCGTAAATGTCTGAGCTCTGAAGCCAATCACCTACTCAAACAAGTTCTGCCTCAGTCCCTCTTCAAATTTCCTAGCCTTTTTCCCTTCATCAGGTGCTAGATGTGGAGCAAATCGTGACAGCTCGATAAACCGAGCTACGTATTGGGATACAGTCATCTGCCCCTGTAACAGATGCAAAAAATCTTCTACCTTCGCGCTCCGAAGGATAGAAGGAAAATATCACTCAAAGAACAGCTCCTTGAATCAATCCCAAGTCACTGACACTGGAACCGACCCCTCTCCTCTATCAATTGCGCTGATCACCACCAGCGCTTTGCCTCCCCTATCAGTTTAAATGTTGCAAATACCACCTTCTGTTCATCCATACATGGAAGCATAGCTAGTGTCTCTTCAATATCCTAGAATCAGTTCTCTGCTACAATCAGGTCATCTCCTCCAACGAAGGATGGGGGCTTCATCTGTGTAAACTACTCAATTGAACAACCATGCTCCCTAGAGCTCCTGGCCATCTCAGCCATCACCTACTGGGTGACGCTACGCAATACTGCATCAGTATCACCTCCTATGCTGGAAGGTCCTGGTCTGTCTCCCCTAGCATTTGTGCCACTACTTCCCGAGTCCATCCTAAAAAAAAAAAGAACACACTTAAGAACTCTATCTTCTGCACACACCCTATCTATTTCATTCTGCTCAAATCCTATATTTATAATTAACTACTCTCCCAAAGCTTAACTCAAAATCCAGTTTTTCCACCTAGACACACGACCCGACGATAGTTTACTATGATTTTTCTAAAATTGTCACCCTAGGAAAAACACAGAAACCATCATGGTAAATCCTGTACCCAAACCACAGAACAAACCTCAAATCATTTCCTATACTCTAGTATTGCTTCCACTGCATTCTAAAGTCTACAGAACCTAGCAACCTAGGCTTTGATACCAAATTGAAACGACCTGCTAATAAAATAAAATATTTTCCCTAGTTTTAAATTCAATCATTAACCTAAACAGCGGAAGGCCAATCATATAAAATAAAACCACACATAACACAATACCAGAGCGTCAAATCATCCCACAATATACAAACATTACTGTTCTCTCAAAAACTACCCTTACAAATACCAAGGGTTTACAAAACATGCCACTCAAAAATAATACTCACCCTAAAAAGGACAGTACAATAGCCCCTCTACCTGCGAGCTTGCTCTGCTCACCTAACTGGTTCACTTGAAAAATAATTCAACACTGGGATGAGCCAACGCTCAATAAGACGAAACATGCTATTACTAGTGTGTGGCTACTGAGTTATATTTTTGTATTTATAATCTGATTTAGAAATAATATCATGGATAATTGAAATTGTAAATGCTGATATAAACAACATATATTAAAACTGGTCCAACACCCGCAGGGCTTCCTATTCAACACCCTGAAAATAATATTCGCTAGAACAAAATATCATTATTTCTTTGTCTCCATCATTTCCTACAACTGCTAAAAGGCCAAAAACTAAATAAAAGGTCTTACCCTGATTCTGGGAAGAATTCAACTTGATCCCACCAACGATTCGCCCCAAAAAACTTGAAGAGAACTCCACCAGGAGCATCGTGGTGGCCTCAGATCGTCGATCCGGCGTCTGACGGGGCCGAAATCAAAGAAAGAAGAGGGAAGACTGTAGTAGAGAGAGAGGGGAATATTTTCGTTGATTTTTCTGTGATTAAGCGATGTTTAGGGCTATTTATACTGTGGCCTTCGTCGACAAGCCACGTTATCTCGTCAACGAGTCTAATAGGAAATTCATCGATGAGCTTTCCCCTTCATCGACAAAATTCAGAATCACCCAAAACATTCTCTCGGTATCTTCCCATCGACGAAACATGTCCTCGTCAACGAGACCCTCTTGTACCCTCGTCAACAAATCCCTTGTGTTCGTCGACGAGGCCATTAGAAAATTCCTTGGGTTATTATATCAGCGTTCGTCGACGAAGTCTGCTGCCTCCTTCTGTTTCTATTTCCATTTCCCTCCCTCTTTATTATTTAAATATCATTATTCTTCAGGTCGTTACACAACAAGTTTAGTTCAGTATAGTTTTAATGCAACACTCATCTAGTTAACATGTTGTATCAAATATACACACAAAAATTTACACATACCTTTCATTATTTGATACCAGATGTAAACACAAAATATGATACTAAATGTGCTTATGCTTATGTTTTAGAGCCATAGTATTTTCAAGATAATTTGCTCCCCTTCAATTATACCCTTATCATATTCTTATGACTTTTCCTTGTAATCATTCTTTACCAGTATAGCTAAGCGTTCTCAGATTTTGAATGATTTATACTTGAATTTACCAACTTTAGCTTAAAAAACCACAAAGTCATATACCATTTTGTAATAACCTAAGCAATTTTTCAGCTTCTCATCGACGACTATAGGGGATTCGTCGACGATGGTATGAGAGGAGCTCGTTGACGAGGATAGGATTCGTCGATGAGAAAATACCGAGCGGAGGTTTGGGGGATTCTGAATTTCATCGACGAAGAGAGAGAGCTGGTCCACGAGTTGTCTTCATGACCTCGTCGACGAGATGACGTGGCTTGTTGACGAAGGCCATAGTATAAATAGGCCTAAACTCCATTTTACCGAAATCTACTGCGCATAACCTTCCCTCTTTTTCCTTTTCGGTTCTACTACCCTCTCTCTAGATTTCTGGGTTCGTCTGCTGTCGGATCAACGATTCAAAGCCACCACAACACTCCTGGGGAAGTTCTTTGCATATCTTGCTGGAGTGGATTGTCGGAGGGTCGAGTTCGAAATTCATCCCAAATCTAGGGTAAGACTTTCTACTTAGTATTTGGTTTTTTCATAGTTGTAGAAAGCATAGTACACGTAGAAATACCGAACTTTAGTTCCGAGGAATGTTGTTTTCAGGGTGTTGAATGGGGAACCCTGCGAGTGCGGGCCTATTTGTTTTAAGGGCTTTTCAGGAATCAGGTAAGGGGATAAACTAAGCTAGTTATTTAATGAGAATATATGTATGTTATTACAGCATCTGATTTTAGGAAAAAAATATATTTATATATGATTTATATTTGGGAAATACTGCTGAAAATGATGGTATGTTAAATATACGAAAAACCTAGTTCGTGTGGCATGAGTAGAAATTATATGAAATACTGTTTTCTGGGAATATGATAAAGACAAGGATTTTTATAATGGAAAATTGGCGTACGGGTTGAGATTTTGTATGATTTGCCAGTGTACAGGCTGAGCTATGTATATGACTTGCCGGCGTACGAGCCGAGCTATGTATATGATTTGCCAGCGTACGGGCTGAGCTATGGATATGTTTTCCAGCATATGGGCCAAGCTATGGATATGTTTGCTGGTGTATGGGCCAAGCTATAGATATGTTTGCCGACGTACGAGTCGAGCTATGGATATGATTTGCCGGAGTACGGGCTGAGCTATGGTAAAATGTAAAATACCGGCGTACGGACCGATGATTTTCATGATATACATATATATGTAAAATGATATGTTTGATTTAATAATTAATTGTATGAAATATCCATGTATCACAGTTTCAGTATATTCTATATGTTATCAAAACCTTCTTGGCTTGGTCTAGGCTAACACTTGCACGGTACCGATGCTATGTGTTCATGATTTATCATGATATATGTGTTAACGCCGCTGTATGGAGTGGTGTGAGATTGGATGGTCGATGTGGTTTTAAGAAGTGTGTGAGCGCCTCTGGTGTACGAACCAGGTCTGGCAGACCCATCGGACTTACAGAATGTACTCTTAACTTGGCAGTGGTCGGCCAACTATTGTCAGGTCCCGCCTTCTTGCCACACAACCCAGTCATGTAGGGGTAATACATGACAATAGCCAGCTAACCTACCAGGATTGTTTTTGTATTATTATTTATATGAGATGCATTATGTTTATGAAAATCATGTATATTTTGCCATGGTATGAGAATATATGTTTCCCAGATATGATACAAACAGTTATACTGATATTTTATGTATGATTTTATATAGAACATGGAAATACTCATGTTGCCACACACTAGTATTAGTTAATTTCCCTTACTGAGAGGTGTCTCACTCTAAATTTCATAAACATTTCAAGAGCCCCTAATAGGAGAGTGGGTAAAGCTTCGCTGATATAGTTATGTTGATCTGCCCTCTCTGAAGGGTAAGTTTTGGTGGGGACGGTTGGGATTTTTGTGAAAAATGTCCCTAGGTCTTTCTCGTTCTTTTTGGGATGTATATACTTAAATACAATGGGTGTAGTAACTCTGGTATTGTGATGGATGGTTTTGTGTTTATGATATGATGATTTTATGTTTCCTGCTACTTAGGCTTCCGTTATGTGTTCTGATGTATTCTTGGTACCCACGAGTCCAGGTGGATTATGATCTGCAGAGTTTTGTGATATTGGTTTTATATATATATATATATATATATATATATATATAAAATCTATAGAAATTAAGCAGGTCGTTATAGTTTGGTATCAGAGCCTAGGTTGCTAGGTTCTGCAAACTTTAGAATGCAGCGGAAATGATACCAGAGAATACGAAATGATTTAAGGTTGTTTTACAGTCTAGAGGCAGGACTTCTGAGGTAGTTTTGGTGTTTTTCCTAGGGTGACGATTTCAGGAAAACCATAGTAAGCTATTGATGGGTTATGTTCCTAGAATGTAAGACTGGGGTTCGGAATAAGTTGAGAATGATGAAATAAGAGGCTAGGTTAAGCGGGTAAATTATAAGGATAGGATTACTGAGTTGCATTGTTGTTTTTCAGGATAGATCTAGGAGGAAGTAGTGCCTATGCGAGTGGCAGTGATGGAGCAGGACCATCAGGTGCAGTTGGGACCAACTCTGATGCGGTATTACGTAGCGTCACTCAGCAGGTTATGGCTGAGATCGCTAGGTGCTCTAGAGAGCAGGGATGTCCGTTTGTAGGCCATGGGTGCACTATAGAAAAGTTTATGAAGATGAATCCTCCGAAATTATCAGGGGGAGTTGATCCTGTAGCCGCTGAGAACTTGATGTCGAAGACCGAGAAAGTCTTGGCTGTGTTGTAGTGTACTAAGGAATAGAGGGCCCTCTTTGCCACCTATAGACTGATAGGAGAGCCCGAGAGGTGGTGGATTGCAGTGAGACTGCTGGAGCAGCAAAGGGCGACTCTGATAGTCATGACATAGGACCGGTTTAAAGAATTGTTATTCGATAGATATTTTTCAGCTACTGGAAGGGATGCTAAAGTGGAAGAATTCTTGAGTCTGAAGTGGGGACAGCTATCTGTCCAGCAGTATGCGACGCGTTTCATCGAGCTCTCTCGTTTCACTCCGTATATTGTCCCTGATGAGGTGAAGAAAGCGAGACAATTTGAGAGAGGCTTGAGGCGAAGTATTTTCAAGCAGGTGGTAGTGTTGTGGATCTAGAATTTTGTTGAGCTAGTCGATAGAGGAGCCTTGGCAGAGGTTGGTGAGTGACTGGATGTATAGGAGCAAGGACAAAGGAAGAGATATGCATCTACGGGCTATCAGTAGGGTCATAGACCAAGTTAGTGGAGGAGAGGAAATCATGGCAGAGGACAAAGGCAGGAGACTGGAGGATGTGAGGTTCATACAGTACATGGTCCTCCTGTATGTCAGTATTGTGGGAAGAGACACTGGGGAGAGTGTCGAGCAGATGGAGTCACCTGCTACCACTGCGGTAGGCAGAGTCATATGGTGCAAGATTGCCCTACACCACCAGATGCAATTTTAGCTCCCAGACCATACCGGGGAGGTTATCAGGCGCCACATGGGGGCCCGCAGAGGAATATGGCTCGAGCTAGGGTGTTTACTCTATCGCCAGGTGAGGCTGAGACGGCAGGTGATGTGGTGACAAGTGTGGTTATTATGATTTCTTTTATAGTTATTGCATTATTTGATTCAGGAGCTACACACTCGTTTGTTTCTTCGGAGTGCACTAGACTATGTGGGGCAGAAACACAGTTGTCAGACATTGAACTATTGGTATCTACACTGACTGGGTTGGCAGTGAGGTGTAGTAGGGTACTCTAGGATGGCTCGTTGATATTCAAGGGAAAATCTTGTCTGCTGATTTAATAGTGCTATTTATGCATGGATTCGATGTAATATTTGGTATGGATTGGCTAGCAGCTAATTTTTCCAGCATAGAGTGTCATTCACAAGAAGTGATATTCAGACCTCCATGATAAGAAGAATTTAGGTTCGTAGGGTTCGCGAGTGCAATCCCTGCCTTAATTAGTTTCAACTATTCAGGCCAGAAGACTACTACTGAGTGGTTGTCAGGGGTTTGTGGCAGTTGTGAAGGAGATGTCAGAGAATGAATTGAAACTTGCGAGTACGCCTGTAGTGAAAGAATTTACAGATGTTTTCCAGATGAGTTACTAGGCTTGCCACCCGATCATGAGGTAGATTTCCCTATTGATCTACTTCCAAATACAACGCCGATTATATAAGTACCTTACTGGATGACGTTAGCGGAGTTAGTAGAATTGAAGAATCAGTTGCAAGATTTGCTTGATAAGGGCTTCATACGACCTAGTGTATCTCCGTAGGGAGCTCCAGTTCTATTTGTGAAGAAGAAAGACGAGTTGATGAGGATGTGAATAGATTATAAAGAGATTAATAAAGTCAAGATCAAGAATAAATATCCTCTACCCCGTATAGATGATTTGTTTGACCAGCTCCAGGGTACACGGGTGTATTCGAAGATTGACCTCAGATCAGGTTATCATCAAGTGAAAGTGAAAGCAGAAGACGTCTCAAAGATGGCCTTCAAGACCAGGTACGGACATTACAAGTTTCTTGACACGACTGACTAGGAAGAATGCCAAATTTGAATGGGACGACAGTTGTGAGCAGAGTTTTCAAGAATTGAAGCAAAGGCTAGTCACGGCGCCGGTGCTGATCATCCCGTCGAGGGGGTGAGGGTTATATTATCTACAGTGATGTGTCCTTGAAGGGTCTGGCTGTGTATTGATGCAACATGACAGGGTGGTGGCGTATGCGTCCTGGTAGTTGAAAAAATATGAAAAGAACTACCCTACCCATGATCTTGAGTTACACACATTGAAGATTTGGAGGCATTCCTTGTATGGCGAGCAGTGTGAGATCTTTTTTGACCATAAGAGTTTAAAGTACATTTTCACGCAAAAGGAATTGAATATGAGGCAGAAAAGGTGGTTGGAGCTAATTAAGGATTTCGATTGTACCATCAGTTACCACCCAGGGAAGGCTAACGTGGTAGTTTATGCGTAGAGGAAAAAATATAGGGAATCAGTATTGGCGACTATGGAGATCCAGTATCCGATCATGATGGATCTGGAGAGACTTGGCATCGAATTAATTGAAAGTGGTTCTCAGGATCACATTGCCAATTTAGTAGTGCAACCTACTCTGCAGAAACGAATTAAAGCAGCTCAGAAAGAAGACCCTGAATTAGTAGAGGTGATGAACTGAGTGCAAAGTGGTCAGAGGAAGGAATTCAATGTTGCAGATGACGGAGCTTTGCGATTCCATTCCAGATTATGTGTTCCTGCCAATGTGGATATTAGAAGGGCCATTCTAGAGGAGGCTCACAGATCTTTGTACACAATCCATCTCGACAGTATGAAGATGTATAAGGATCTGCGGGAGTCGTACTAGTGAAGTGGTATAAAGAAAGAGATCGCTGAGTATGTAGCCTAGTGTCTGAAGTGCCAGCAGGTAAAAGCTGAGCACTAGAGGTCGGCAGGGCAGTTTCAGCTGCTATTATCCTAGAGTGGAAATGGGATCATATATCTATGGACTTTGTATCAGGACTGTCGATGGCGTTGTATGGCCAGAATGCCGTCTGGGTGATTGTTGACCGTTTGACTAAGACCGCTCACTTCTTGCCTATCAAAATCAGCTACTCCCTCAATCATTTGGCAGAGATCTATATTCAGGAGATAGTTCATCCTCATGGGATGCTAGTATCTATTGTGTCAGATCGAGACCTGCGTTTCACGTCGCGTTTTTGGAAGAGTTTGCAGGAAGCACTAGGGTTTTAGTTGTCTTTTAGCACGACATTCAATCCTCAGTCAAATGGGCAGACTAAGAGGATGATACAGATATTAGATGATATGCTCCGAGTGTTGTGTTAGATTTTGGGGGTAGTTGGACTCAGTTCATGCCGCTAGTGGAATTTGCGTATAATAACAGTTATCAGGCCAGCATTAGCATGACACCGTTTGAGGCTTTATATGGTAAGAGATGTCGTTCTCCTTTATTTTGGGATGAAGTGGGTGAGCGGCGAGTAGTGGGACCAGATCTTGTTCAGTAAGCGTGTAACAAGGTTCAGCTTATCAGAGATAGAATCAGTGCAGCTCAGAGCTAATAGAAAAGTTATACTGACAATCACCGTAGGAATCTGGAATTTGATGTGGGTAATCATGTATTTCTAAAAATAGTTTCGTTAAAAGGAGTTATGCGATTTGGGAAGAAGGTTAAACTCAGCCCTAAGTTTATCGGTCCATTTGAGATTCTAAATAAAGTGGGGCCGGTTGCCTACAGGTTAGCTTTGCCACCTGTATTATCCAGGATGCATGACGTATTCCATGTTTCCATGTTGAGGAAATATGTCTCAGATCCTTCTCATATTATCAATTATAGTGAGATAGAGCTCAGTGATTCACTGGTGTATGAGAAGGTACCAGTATAGATTCTAGATAAGAAAGTACATGAGTTACATAATAAGGAGATTCCTCAAGTAAAAGTTTTGTGGAGGAATCATACAGTTGAAGAGGCTTCTTGGGAGTTCGAGGAGCAGATGAAAAAAAAGTATCCACACTTATTCCAAGAAATTTAACCAAGGAAAAATGTAAGTAGTTCGATAGTATTTCTTTTGCAAGTACATGTAAAAGTTTAGTTAGTAAGTAGCATTTTAGTTTTGGGAGAATTTTCTTTTGTATATGGAATCTCCCGGGACTTGGAATGTAACCACGGTATTCCTTTGCCATAAGTGAGGGTAAGTAATAAAATAAGTAGACCCTTTTCCTGTTAAGAAATGATGAGTTACGTGAACAGTAAATTTCGAGGAAGAAATTTTTATAAGGAGGGGAAAATGTAATAACCTGCAGAATTTTTCAGCTTCTCGTCGATGAACATAGGGGATTCGTCGACGAGAGTATAAGAGGAGCTCGTTGACGAGGACAGGATTCGTCAACGAGAAAATACCGAGCAGGGGTTTGGGGGATTCTAAATTTCATTGACGAGGAGAGAGAGCTCATCAATGTGTTGTCTTCATAACCTTGTCGACAAGATGACGTGGCTCGTCGATGAAGGCCGTAGTATAAATAGGCCTAAAATCCATTTTTGGCTGAAATCTTCTGCGCGGAACCTTCCCTCTCTCTCCTCTTCGGTTCTACTACCCTTTCTTTAGATTTTTGGGTCCATCTGTCGCCAGATCAACAATGCAAAGCCACCACGACACTCCTGGGGAAGTTATCTGCATATCTGTTGGAGTGGATCGTCGGTGGGTCGAGTTCGGAATTCATCCCAAATCCAGGGTAAGGCTTTATACTCAGTATATGGATTTTTGACAGTTGTAGAAAGCGTAGTACGCGTAGAAATACTGAACTTTAGTTCTGGGTAATGTTGTTTTCAGGGTGTTGAACGGGGAACCTTGCGGGTGCGGGGCTGTTTGTTTTAGGGGCATTTCAGGAATCAGGTAAGGGGATAAACTAAACTAGTTATTTCATAAGAATATATGTATGTTATTACAGCATCTGATTTTAGGAAAATAAATATATTTATATATGATTTATATTTGGGAAATACTGCTGAAAATGATGATATGTTAAATATACGAAAAACCTAGTTCGTGTGGCATGAGTAGAAATTATATGAAATACTGTTTTTTGGGAATATGATAAAGATATGGATTTTTATAATGGAAAATCGGCGTACGGGCTGAGATTTTGTATGATTTGCCAGCGTACGGGCTGAGCTATGCATATGATTTGTCGGCGTACGGGCCAAGCTATGTATGTGATTCGCTAGCATACGGGCTGAGCTATGGATATGTTTGTCGGTGTATGGGCTGAGCTATGGATATGCTTGCCAGCGTATGGACTGAGCTATGGATATGCTTGCCGGTGTACAGGCCGACCTATGGTTATGATTTGCCGACGTATGGGCCGAGCTATGGTAAGATATAAAATACCGGCATACGGGCCGATGATTTTCATGATATACATATATATGTAAAATGATATGTTTGATTTGATAATTAATGGTAGGAAATATCCATGTATCATAGTTTCAGTATATTCTATATGTTATCAGAACCTGGTTGGCTTGGTCTACGCTAGCACTTGCACGATACCGATGCTATGTGTTCATGATTTATCATGATATTTGTGTTAATGCCATTGTACGGAGTGGTGTGAGATTGGATGGTCGATGTGGTTTTAAGAAGTATGTGAGCACCCCTGGTGTACGAACCAGGTCTGGCAGACCCATCGGACTTACAGACTGTACTCTTGATTTGGTACTGGTCGGCCAACCATTGTCAGGTCCTACCTTTGGGCCACACAACCCAGTCATGTGGGGGTAATACATGACAATAGCCAGCTAACCTACCAAGATTGTTTTTGTATTATTATTTATATGAGATGAATTATGTTTATGAAAATAATGTATGTTCTGCCATGGTATGAGAATATATGTTTCCCAGATATGATACAAATAGTTATACTGATATGTTATGTATGATTTTATATAGAAAACGAAAATACTCATGTTGCCACACACTAGTATTAGTTTATTTTCCTTATTGAGAGGTGTCTCACCCCGAATTTTATAAACATTTCAGGAGCCCCTGATAGGAGAGCGGGTAAAACTCCGCTGATATAGTTCTGTTGATCTGCCCTCTCTGAAAGGTAAGTTTTGGTGGGGACGGTTGGGATTTTTGTGAAAAATGTCCCTAGGTCTTTCTTGTTCTTTTTGGGATGTATATACTTAAATATAGTGGATGTAGTAACTCTAGTATTGTGATGGATGGTTTTGTGTTTATGATATGATGATTTTATGTTTCCTACTACTTAAGCTTCCGTTATGTGTTTTGATGTATCCCTGGTACCCACGTGTCCAGGTGGATTGTGATCTGCTGAGTTTTGTGATATTGGTTTTATTTTATATATATATATATATATATATATATATATATATATATAAATCTATGGAAATTAAGCAGGTTGTTACAATTTTACTTTAGGGTCATAAGCCTATACTACTTCTTTTCTTATGAATCTCAATGCACAGGTTTCATAGTCATTTGCATTATCGTATAGATTGAAACCTATAACATATAGCTTAGCCATTTGACACATTCAAACTCTTCTAATAGATTTGACTTGAAGTTTGAGAGCTTGTGAAATGAGATTTTGCAAATACTCATAACAGTTTAATTATCCTTAAGTTCAGAAGAATATTCATTGTGTGGACAATATTTAAAATATTTTCGTGGAAGTGAATATATCCAACTACATTGGTCAAAGAGCAAATTGGGAGAATACTAATTTTTGAATACTGCTATTTAGGTATTTCTGGTTATCCAATTATTGGATGGTACCTTATAAGTATGTCTTCAATTTTAAGCAAGGATACAACCCTATAATAGATGAATCTTTACCGGATGTGATCATGGTATGGTAAAGATTTCTTGCGGAGGATATTACTTAATCACATATCAAACTTAGGAATTTTTACGTTTTAAGCACAAAAGGGAATATTTATTAAAAATGTCTTGGTAAACAATTTTATCCCTTAGAGAATTCCATTGATTTGATTATAACGGAATATCCTTTGATAAGCACTTGAAAGATGTAGAGTTTATGATTTTTTAGTGCTTATGGTTAGAATGATAACTGATTTAACCCTTTGAACCTTCAAGAATGAGTTTAAAATTAGATGATTTTTAATATATGATTTATTCCTAAAGCTCAGTCTTATGTAATGGACATGATCTGCTTAACTTAGGATTTTAATATTTAAGCATGTATTAAGCACTAAGAATTATTCGTTAAACAGCAATGCTTTAATCCATTTGAAAGTGGATTTATTCTTCAATGTTATGATTTATGTTACTCATTACAAGGATATTAGATTCCTAATATTTTAACAGTTAATCTCTCAACATTCACTTTGAATGCATCAAGATTTGCCTGCTATTCAACATTTTAACATTTTACCCAATCATTACGATATAAAAGCATTAGGTAGTTAGATTGGATATATTGCTTAAAGAATTATATTGAATTAACTTTCTCGTCGGATTCTTAGTATAATAATAGTGTAGTAGATACACATACTAAGATTTACATTTTAAGCATATATTAATCCCCAAGCCTATTAGCATCACCTACTCTATAACTAGTCCTAAGAACAAGGAAAGAATTAAATGATCATGTGATTCCAATTTGAACCTTTCTTGATTACCCAAGTCATTTTCTTGTCTTTGTCTCGGACACCTCTAAATGGACACTTATATCGGGTATGCCTTTTCATTTTACAAAACAAGCAAGCTTTGTATTTTCATGGGAAAGTATGCTTATTTCTTTTCTTCTTACTTAATGTGGCATAACTATGGAATTTTTGAGATGCATCAGAAACCACTTTGGAAATATACGTTCTTTTAACTTCTAGGGGTTTATTTGAACTATCTTCAGCATGTTCATCTATTTTTCTATCTAAACATGTGATCTTCAGAATCTTCATGATTTTCTTCTTTTCTAGAATAGCATGATAATCTTTTAATTCCTCTAATTGTTTAGCTATCCTTCCATTTTCATTTGTCAACCACATTTTCTCCTCAGATATCCTAACTAGAAGCTTATGCATTTTGACTAAAGCTTTTTTTAGATCTCCATATGAAGACGTGCTTTCATTACATGCAGTGTCATAATGTCCATCATTTGAATTATTGCATGCATCAATAGCAATATTGTCACAAGGGACACTGCATGAATCATTATTAGAATTATCTACATATGGTTTAACACACGATTCATTGCATAATATAATGTAGGATTCATTACATGATTTTTCATAAGATTTATAGCAAGATTTATCACAAACATCATCACATAAATCAATAAATGAATCATTATATGAACTAGGCTGAGTAACATATACCTCCTCCTTGACTAACTCATTTTATTTACAATTTGCCACCTCTTGATCATTTGAGCTTGGCATTTCTAGATTGGTGGGTTCTTTCTCCTGGGTTTCTCCATACTTCCTATCAAGTTCTTCCCACATATGTATGGCACATGTACATGCCGTAAATTCATAAAGAATGTTAGAATCTAAAGCACGATATAGCATATCCATGACATGTATTAAACTAGTATCATTTTTATTTGTAAACACACAAATTCCTTTAACTATTACCTACCAGGCCTTCCAATCCATTGATTTTATAAAAAACACTCATTTTTAGTTTCCAAGCCAAAAAATTTTCACTGTAAAATATTGGAAGACTAACATAACATCGTCCCTCACCGAATGGGGTTACACTTATGTGTTCCATGTGATCTTTTTACAAATAAACTATTAAGTCTATGTATACCTGCTCTGATACCAAATGTTGATTAAGGTGTAATCCCAAGAGGGGGGGGTGAATTAGGTATTTTAAAATTCTTTGAACCTATTTACCACTTAATCCCTATTTGTATATTTACCAAACCAATTGCTGGGATTTATGACTTTTATCAATGAGTTCTTTTTACCCAATTAAATGTGTGTAGAGCTATTCAACATACATATGCAATATGAATAATAAAGTGAAATGAGGAAAATAAAGAGTTAAGGGAAGAGAGAAGACAAACGCAATTTTTACGAGGTTCAACCAACTCGGCCTACTTCCTCACCTTGAGCAACCCACTCAAGCATTTCACTAAAATCCCTACTCCTTAAATTGGGACGGAACTTCCCTTACAATCCGATGCTCACAAGAGGTACAGCTTCCTCCTAATCCGTTGCTTACAAGAGGTACAACTTCCTCTTCACACCCAGTTCACAAACCAAATCGTGAATACAATGAAATTTGTAAAAACACTCAAAAATGCTTCCAAACAAAGCTTGTGAGTACAATTCAAATTCTTAATACATTTTACATATGATATAACTTGAAGCTCAGAATGTATGTAATGATACAATCGTTTATGTACGATATTCTTCAACACACAATTCTCTTTTTATCAAATCTCCCAAAATGTTTGTATAAATCAATACTTTGGAGAAAATTAGGGTTCGAGTTCACTTTACTAAAATGCACAAATATATCTTTTGTGAACTTATCAAAAAGCTTTGAAGATTATATCAATTACAATAAAAAAGGTTCATTTCAAATATTCAATCTCAACACAATCTTTGTTATATGCAAGTATGTATATATATAGATAATGATGTTCAACACTCACAAACTGAATATATTGTTGTTCAGAAAAATGTCCCTCAATAAAATGTATATTTATAAAAACCAAGGATATTTAATCAAGCGTTAATATATCTAAAATATAGATACTTTAACAACCACACACTAGAATCAAATCTTTTTAACAAATGAAGAAAAACAAATCTTTTACCAAGCAGTGAGATTATCTAGATATAACATTTACTTACTCTCTATCACTCGGCACATTTTAACTATAGATTTCTAAATTAGTGGTTCTTTGAAAAATATATATCTCAATGAAAAAGTAAGCTTTTTCAAGTAATGAACTTGTTAAACAAAATCTCTATATGGTTACGAATGCTCAAGATCAAATTCTCTAAAGATATTCAGTAGCAAGTGATGAGATGAGAAGCTCTTGAAAAAAGATAACTTGAATCACCAAACCTCAATACCAAGATGAAATACAAAATGTATACGTGAGTTCCCTTCTGATTTTTTGAGTTGATTTGCTCAAAGATGATGAGTAGAATGTAGTGCAGGCAATCGTATATCAATCAGCTCAAGTTTCTCTTTTCTCTTTCAATAAGATGTGTTCTTCTTTTCTTGTGTATCTTAGCTTCATTCTAGGGTTTAGATATTTAGTATTTATAGTGTCTTCTCCTTAGAATTGATCTCAACCATTGGATCAATGAGATAGCTCACGAGTTCTATCAATAAAGATCAGATTTTTTAATCTTTCCCACAAGTTCAAACGACTGAGGTCAAGTGCCCAGATGACTGAAGTCATTTTTATCCTTCGAAAAAAATAACCTAGTCACAGGGTCAGACGACCGAGGTCAAGGGTCAGACGACCGAAGTGTCGAGTTCAGACGATCGAGATCAAGGTTCAGTCATATGTGGTGCTTCTGCCAATTTCATTTTTTCACTCATAAATCTTCAGACGACTAAGCTTATTCTTCAGACGTCTGAGGAAATTCTTCAGTCAACCGAACTTAAAGTTCAGTCCTCTGAAGTTCCCAATTTCTGCATATTTTCTTTCCATTTCAAAAATCTATTTTGCTTTCTTTCTTTGCTCTTTGATAAAAACATTTTCCATGGTTTTGACATTATTTCTAAGTCCATGAATGTCCTTTAATGATATACATGAAATGCATGAATCCTAAAATCATTCTAAGTTATGTTGAGCCTCAAATTAAATCATACAAAAATGTAAATACATGAGTTCTAAGTACCCATTCCCAAGATGTTCTTAAATTTTGCCGGTTGCATCTTGATTCTCGTACTCTTTGAGTTCCATGGATCTTGCCAAGATATGTCAGCTTTACTTTATGGCTTCCATGACTCGTTATCTTTTCGTGCATGCTTAATATAGGTCATGTTCATAAACTCAATGCACAGATCAAATACCAAGTGATTTATCATTATCAAAACCGGATTGGACTCGTAGAGTCAACAAAAATGACTCAAGCAGAAATTAAATCTAATGCTAAATATTAAATTAAGAGAGAAAGGAAAGAAATAAGCTTTAATGAGAACACCCACACAATATCTAAAAATTAAAACTTCAATTAAAATTCTACCAAAAAAAATAACAATTATTCAAACCTTTAAAAGTAATAAAAAAAAAAACAACTAAAGGAAAAGAGAAGTAAGAAAAGAGAAAGAAAGAGAGAGAGAGAGGGAAGAAGAAGAAGTAGGGCCTCGGGTTGGTCTTACAGCAGCAACAGCTGTAGCAGAGAAGCTGAGGCAGCAAGGAAGCTTTCGGGATTGCCTCCTTCAGCAACACAGCTGCAGCACCCAGCAGTGGCAGGACAGTAAGGAGTGCTCGGTTGGGGTGTTCACAGGTAGTGGCAGAGGCTTCGGCAAAGTAGGGAGCAATAGCGGTTGTGGAGAGGAAGAGAAAGGGAGAAGCAAGGGAAAGGGAAGAAAGGCTGGGACTAGAGAGAGTCGAGAGGGGGAGAGAAGAGAAAAGAGATTGAGAGCTGGGGCTGAGAGAGCAGCAAGAAGGGAAGAGGGAGAGTAAGCTGAGGAAAGAAAGGGGGACCAGAGGAAGAGAGGAGAAAGACCAAGAAGAAGGAGAAAGGAGAAGGAGAAGAGGAGATGGAGGGAGCTGCTGTCTGAAAAGAAAAAAAAAACACTTAAAGCCTCCTTTTTAGGATCCCTACCCAATGCACCATGAAAAAGGACTCGTCTGCATGGCCGGGTCAAATCACAAATTATTATTATTCTTTTTATTCTTTTTTCTTTTCTTGTTTTTTTCTTCTTTCTCCTTTTTTTTTTTTTTTTTTGTTTCCCAGCGAAGAAGTCCAAGTTTGACCCTCCTAGAGCCCGTATCTCTCAAGGCTCAAAACACGAAAGTCATAGAGCACTCCCTCATCTTTCGCCAAAATTTTGAATCGCCTCAATCGGAGCTAGAATGAGAAAACTACTCCAAAAATACGAAATAGTGTCGATTTTTGCTTCCAATAATTGCCCTACGATAAAAAATACAAAAAATTCATAGATTACTCAATAAAACCTAAATATTAGCGATAGAACACAATGTTAAAATGTTGAGAGTAATTAGACATTTAATTAAAAATATAATTCTTAATGTAAGAATTTAAATGCCTAATTACGCAATTTAAGCGCGTAATCACACCATCTAACTAACGTTTTGCTAGTCTCTAGCAAATAACGTGAATGAATTCTAGGGCAGTACCCACAAATACTAACTCCAACAAACATGAAATGACTGCACATGTGACCCAACCATACCATATCACATACAAGAATATAACCAAATTTCACACAAGCTCATCATATACAATGCACGCAACTCCGAAGTAAGTCATTCATACAAGTTTTATCGTTATATAGTCATTAAGAATAGTATACTCACATAAAGTTAACTAGTAATTACAATTTAGAGTTTATGTAGCCATATAAATTCGAGTATAAACAAGCGAAATCTCGAGGTATGTGTAATGTGTACGACTCGTTACACCCTGGATACTAGTGGACACCTACAGAACGGTCGTTTTGACTCAGCCTAACTGAGACTAGTGTACAAAAAATCGTCCAGAAGAAAGGAGAACTGAGTTTCATGAACTCTAATTTGATGTTAACACTCGAAAGGATGATAAATAGCTCAAGGATACCTCACAAGGTGTCATAGTCGCTACGTGTGTTCTCTTAGTGCTCATAAGGAACCCTAAGTGCAATGAATCACGTGAATGTGTCTATTCAGTCTCATGAGATACCATGTAAATACAAAAGTTTATATAGCCAAATTAACATGAATGAACTACTAGTCAACCTTTATGGAGTTACAAAGTCATATAAAGAGAAACTACCCATCAATGACTCGAGTGTGTAATTCTGAGGTTATATGCAAGTATGTGAAGGGTATATGTCAGTGTTAATTATGACATAATCATCTATCCTCAATACCCTTTTTTTTTAATTAATTAATGCAAAACTCAGCAAGTTGACGTGCACAGTGTCACATATAAATTCTCACCCCCCAACTAAAGTGGAACTTTGTACTCAATGTGAAAGCATTGGGGAAATAGAAAAGATGTGCACGAGAGAAGTAGAGCATACCTAGGTGGAGAAGTGATGGAAAAGAAAAATTGAAACTATAGAAAAATGTACTTGAAAATAAACTAAAAGTAAAGCAAGGTAAAACAAAATGAAAAGAAGGGAAATAAAAACATCATAGTCTATCTGGTGAAGGCTTTGGAGGAATTTCATCTGGTGGGTGCAGGTCTATTAATTGAACCAACGAGTCTCCAAATTTGAGTTGCCACAATGAATCAGTCTTGTTACCTGGACAAAAGTTAGCCTCAAATAAATTAATATGTTCTAAGGTACCAGACAAAACATGTGCAGACTACCTTCCTTGTTTTAACAAGAAAGGATCTTTATTTAGTATATTTTTCAGAAAATTCATTTTTTTAAGAACTGGTCTTTGAGGCAGAGTTGTCGGAGTAGTTACCTTTGGTTCTTCAGAAGCATCAACATCATAATTTTACCTGGTTCTTTGAAAATTAAACTCTCAACAGTTTGCTAACCCTCTTTTTCGGGTGTAACCATCACCTTACCACTGCGAGAATTTGTTTCAGCATTGCACTCCTTGACATTTAATCCAGTAGGGAATGATGGTTCCACAGCTGTTAATCTTTGAGGGTAAGGTACCACAAGCTGGTACTCCTTACTGGTCTTGGTATCCACGTAAACTGACTTCTTCAATTTTGGGCTCGCTGTTCTCTGATTTTTCTTTGACCTCCTCTATCTCAGTTGTAAATTCAGGTGTCGGGACAACTGTTGGTGTATCGATGGGTATCTCAGCTTGGGAAACTTCTTTTCCACTTCTTGAAGTAATAACAACCTCCACTGTCTCAAAAGAAACATTATATATTTGTTGCAGTTGATGCTGGTATTCTTGAGGATTAAGCTAAGGTTCTACCAAAAATTCCCCTTTTTCTAAGATATTCAACTACGTGCTCACCTCATTAATGGTGTCCCGCAATTCATTTATGGCTTGAGTGTACTGATTGTTAGTTGTGACTTGAATTTGCATGAACTACTGAAAGGCATCCTCAAGAGACTTCTTCAGTGGAGCAAGTGCTGCATTAGATTGAAATCTTGAAGGTGCATAACTCTGAGAGGTCTGTTGTGCCTGATACTGATGCTGAAAGACAACCTAATGATATGATGACTGTTAAGGGGGTGCATAGGACTGGGAAGGTTGATTCCAAAGTTGCTATGTACTGTTATCCTTTTCCATCTACATAGCCTCCACTCTTCTGGTGAGTTTAGTTATACATGCCTTAACATAAAAATCATCTCTCAGTTCATACCACTCTCCACCATCTACTGCTCTCAATGGTTGAGCTGCAATTGGTCTTCTGTCAATTCTAGTGTTCCACTACTGAGCATAGTCAGCTAAATGATCCAATGCTTCACTAGGCTCCTTGCCGAAGAAATATCCTGAACACATAGTATGAACGAACTGCTTCAATTCAAGAGTCGACGCAGTGTACAAATAATCGACTAGGCGCCATGATTCAAATCCATGGTGGGGACACATATTAACCAGATCTCTAAATCTCTCCCAGCTTTCATGAAATGTCTCATCAACTCCTTGCATGAATCGACTAATTTGTTCCTGCAAAAATTGAGTTCTCTGTAAGGGAAAAAATTTATGTAGAAATTTGTTTTGCATGTAATCCCAACTAGAGATAGAATTAGTCCTAAGAGAATAAAACCACATCTTAGCTCTGTCTTTCAATGAAAAATGAAATAGATACAATCTAATTGTCTGATTAGTAGCAGTCTCATCTATGAACGTAACACATGCAAGCTCAAAATTAGTTAAATGTTGATGCGGATTTTCACACTCCATCCTATAAAATTGAAGTATCACAAATATCATTCCAGGTTTAATGTTAAATTTTTTGCATTCTTGGGAAATATGATGCAAAATGGTTGTGGGGTTCGTGTGGGCTGCAAAAAATCCTTAGGCGTGCGTGGTGTAGGTGTAGCCATATTTTTTTTCAAAACTCAATTTTTTTATTTTTTTCTTTTATTTTTTAATTTTTTTTCATTTTTATTTTCATGAGAAAAATTAAAATAATGGGAAAAACACTAGTTTGAAAGTAAAATTGACATTCCCCAGCAATGATGCCAAAAACTTGACTCACTCGAAAAATGAGCAACTCGAAAGCTATCCAGAGTATTAGAGTTCAGTCGTGTAATACTTAGCCCAAAGGTCAGATTGTCTTCTTAGGGTATACAGCTTAATCCCAAATTTTACATAATTTAAATCAGAAAATAAGAAACAAAAGGGTCATTGAACACAGTTCAGATTCGGGTTTTCCGGGATGTTTGAGATTTTCCTTTTTTTAGGAATTAAAAGAACGTGCAATTTAAATTCTAAATCCTAACACGAACTAAATTTAATAATGAGAGACAAAAATCCTACGTTTAATAGCCAGGAAAGAATTAAAACACACGTTGAACTCTAGGAAAAAAATTAAAGACGATAACTTTAATACGTAATTAAAACATACAATTCTAAAAAAACTCAATCAATTACAAATTAAAAAAAAAAAAACAATTTTAATGCAATTAATAACTTAAAAAAAATTCAAAACCTTAACAACTAAATAATAAACGGAAACACGATAAAAAATCTGACTTTAATAAAATTAAATTTAAACTAAATCGAACTCAACAAATTTTAAATTTTAAAGAAGACAACTAATTTTTACTTCTAAAGAAGATTTTTTTTCTTTTTGTATTTTGTTCTCTTTTTTTTTTTCTAAGAACCAAACCGAACTTTAATCGATAGAACAAAATGACTCAAGTAGAAATTAAATCTAATGCTAAATATTAATTAAGAGAGAAAGGAAAGAAATAAGCTTTAATGATAACACCCACAAAAGATCTAAAAATTAAAACTTCAATTTAAATTCTACCAAAAAAAATAACAATTATTCAAACCTTTAAAAGTAATGACAAAAAAAAAAAAAAAACAACTAAAGGGAAAGAGAATTAAGAAAAGGGAAAGAAAGAGAAAGAGAGAGAGAGGGAAGAAGAAGATGTTGGCCTTGTGGGAGTTGGAGCAGCAGTAGTAGTGTGGGACTTCTCGGGTTGAGGGAGGTAGGAGGAGCGCCTCGGGTTGGTCTTCCAGCAACTGCTGCTGCAACAGAGAAGCTGAGGCAGCAGGGAAGCTTTCTGGATGGCCTCCTTCAGCAACACAGCAGTAGCACCCAGCAGCAACAGGACAACATGGAGGGCTTGGCTGAGGTGTTCATGGGCAGTGGCATAGGCTTCAGCAAAGTAGGGAGCAGCAACAGTGGTGGAGAGGAAGAGAAAGCGAGAAGCAAGGGAAAGGGAAGAGAGGTTGGGAGCAGAGAGAGCCAAGAGGGAGAGAGAAGAGAAGAGAGATTGAGAGTTGGGGCTGAGAGAGCAACAAGAAGGGAAAAGGGAGAGTAAGCTGAGGAAAAAAAAAGGTGACTAGAGGAAGAGAGGAGAGGGTCTAAGAAAAAGGGGAAAGGAGAAGGAGAAGAGGAGAGGGAGGGAGTTGCTGTCCAAAAAGAAAAAAAAAATACTTAAAACCTCCTTTTTAGGATCCCTACCCAGCGCACCAAGAAAAAGGACCTGATTGCATCGCCAGGTCAAATCACAAATTTTTATTATTATTTTTAATTCTTTTTTTTTTCTTGTTTTCACCTTTTTTTTTTTTTTCCTTTTTTTTTTATTTCCTAGCGAACAAGCTTGAGTTTGACCCTCCTAGAGCCTTTATCTCTCAAAGTTCAAAAAGCGATAGTCATAGAAGACTCCCTCAAATTTCCCAGAATTTTTAATCTTCTCGATCGGAGCTCGAACGAGAAAGTTACGCCCAAAAGTAGGGTTGATTTTTTCTTCCAATAATTGTCCTACGATAAAAAATAGCAAAAATTCATAGAGTACTCAATAAAACCCAAATATTATAAATAGAACACAATATTAAAATATTGAGAGTAATTAGGTATTTAATTAAAAATATAATTCTTAATGCATGAATTTAAAAGCCTAATTACGCAATTTAAGCGCGTAATCAATAAATGCTATTTCGGGATCCCAACGACAATTCTCCGTAGTTTAACCAGAGCAATTTTGCTGTTTAGGCATTCTAGGCACCACTATGGGAATCAGGCAAGGGGAATAGATTATGTCAGTCATTTTCAGAAATTTAACTGCTTAAATTATTGTATTCAGCTACAAGAATAATATATATGATTTTCTGGGTATCCAGGCATATGGAAATGATAGATTTTGAAATTTATTATATGTATGTTTTGGGGGGAAACCTGGTGTTTGAATTTTGGGTAAACCTTAGCAAAGTTTATATCGATATTTTTAGTAGGATAAAATAGTTTTTTAGGCAAGATTATTATATAATGAAATAATTACTCAAATTATGCGGCATGAGTTATGAAATTATGACAGAGTTATTTCAGAATTTTGATATGATAGATTTATATAGAAAATTATGATATGACAGATTTATACATGATTTATGAAATTACTGATTTATTTTCAGAATTCATGATATGATAAAATTTATACAATGATATGACAAAATTAAGCAGAATTATGAAATGATGGCTTTAAGCTGAGTTATGATATGTTATGTTGGTTTTATACCGAGACAGTTATGATATGATAGTTTTATACCGATTATGATTTGAAAGATATGATGTGACAATGAAAACATGATTTACACAGATTTATGAAATAATGAGTATGGAATGAGATTACGATAACAGTTAAATTACAAATTGTACTATATGATATCAGAACCCTGATGGACTAATTATGTTCAGAGCACGGTGTTGTAGTTAGCTAGCAAGATATGACAGTGTAACCCCTTGTGTCCGGCCAGAGAAGTGTTGTGGAGAGCAGAATGGGTTCGGACTAGGCTGGGTGTAAAGATCAGTTAGTGCAACCACACTTCTTAGATAGAGTGTTGGTGTTGGATAGTCAATTGACCCGTGAAGTGTTCCGGAGAGCAGGATAACCCCCGGGGCCAGCCCATGAAGTGTTGCGGAGAGCAGGATGGGTTCGTACCAGGTTGGGTGGGCAATCACACTTACAAACTTTATGTTTGCCTTAGTGTGGTAGACCAGCCATTGCTAAGTCCAGCCTACGGCCCACACAACCCGGTCATGTGGGATTATTACTGACGAGATATATGAATGTTCCAGAGAAAGTTTTATGTATGTATAGATGTATCAGACGATTTACTTACATAGAGAAATCTATATGATAGAGTATGTTATGTAGGAAAGCATGTATGTTTCCAAATATATATATATATATATATATATATGTATATATGAGAACATATTTACATGATTTACCAATTAAAATTAATTATTTAAAAGTTATAAGTTATGCTACACCAAAACTCATGTTGCCACACACTGACAATAATTTATTCCGTCTTACCGAGAGGTGTCTCACTCCTATAAACTTTTAATATTTCTAGAAATCTAGGGAGCCAAGTTTAGAAAGCTCCAGGCAGGATTATTTAGTTGGGTTTGAAGATAGTGTTGGTGAGACACTAGTATGTATATGTATATGGATATGTTTTGTATTACCTTGGTTGTAGTATTATTTGGTTTTTGGGGAGACATGTGTGTATATGATATGATGGTTCTAGAACTCTGATATTGTATTCAGAGTTTATGTATATGTTTTCGCTGCATGTTTTATTTGAGATATGGACAAGTGCACCTGGTACCCATTGCGGGTTTTTGGGTTACTACAGTGTGGTATCAGAGATATGTGTAGACAGGATAGCACTTTGGGCCCCACCGGGTTCAGGGCACTACACATTTCATGCAATTTAACTCTTTAGAGTTTCAAAAAAATTGCAATGTCATCCTGGAAGCTATTTGGTGATTAAAAGGATGCATAATCGCCATTTTTCCATGTGACCAAAACATAAGCCTAAAGTCCCAAATTCTCAGCCACTTCAAGTGTCGTCCCTTTCTAGTCTCTTCACTATATAAGACTACAATACCTCTTTCACAACCTCCCCTAGTTCTGGGAAGGCTCTAAATGGTAAGCCTGTCAAGTTTTGATAACCCGTTAGCCTTGGTAGCTACAGGAGCTTAATTATCTTGTTTTAATGATAACAACCCATTAGTGGTTCTAGGTATACTAATCTTTGTATGTTAAATTATGGTAAGTACACACTCAAATGCAAATATTAAGTAAAATCTTAATAGGTTAGACATCATCAAAAAGGGGGAGATTATTAGCCTTGGTGGCTACATAATCATGTTTAATGTGCTTTGATGATATTAACCTATATGTGGTTTCTAGTGTATTCTATCTTTGCAGATCATATTTAGTACAGGTACAAGTGACAAATACCTAAAGGTATTGGTTAAAAGGCAAAGATAGGACCGAGTATATGTCAAGTAGGAAAGATCAGATTGACACTCACTCGAAAAGGACTCAAGCACATCCAAGGAAGTTTAGGGAGTGTTTAAGGTAGTATATTTTGTAACTCTTGCGGTTTTGTTTCACATATGATTTCTGAGCAAGAGTTGAGCAATTGCACATACGTACTAGGACACAAGAGTATAAGGATTTCACTAAGTCATAAATTCAACACTCACAGTTTTCAAAGTTAAATTCAAAAGGTTGGCAAAAATATTCTATACCAAATATATTTTCATAAGGACAAGTTTTACATCATATTAGTATTAGAATCTTTTACAAACTTGGTCCTGGTTGGGTTTAAAACCTCAGTTATCCACCTATCAAATTTCTTGAACACCATTCGGTATTTGGGGCATCACTTTCGCTAGAAAAGTCCAAAAAGGACGATCTTGGTATTTATGGAAAGCTAAGAAAAAACACCCACAACTTTCATGTTGATGACTTTTTTTGATTTGGGGAATTCATCGACGATTAGGGGTAATTTTTCAATGATTTCAGGTAGAATGTTAATAGTCGACGAATGGAGGCAATTAATCGATGAATGGGGGCAATTAGTTGACGAATGGAGGCAAATAGTTGATGATTGGCATTGAGATTTAGTCCCCAACGGCTAGAAATGACTAGTTTTCAATTTAAACATATAATATATCACCCCAATGGCTAGTTACCCATTTTGCCTATAAATACAAGTCCATAGACTTGTTTAGGAACGGTTTTGGTGATTTTACAAGTTCATAGTGAAAAATATCTTTGAATACAAAACCTAGGCACTTTGCATATTAGTTATTCATGACAATTTCTCATTTCTCTCTTGCTCACTTATCTTGTTTGATTCATTCCATGAGAGAATAGTGTGAGTTTTGATTTGTATTTGATATCAACTCATTTTAGGAGCATTTCTTTGCATACCCAACTTCTTGTAAAGGTTCTTTGTGAACCGCTTGTTGTAAAGTTCTTTGTGAACCGTTTGGTGAAAGTTCTTGGTGAACCTTGCGACTCTTGGTGAGTGCGTTAGGGATTTGTTCCAAAGTGTAAGGCTTCTCCACCAGTGAAGGAGTTCCTTAGTGGATTGTGAAATCCTTAAGTTAGTCTCAAGGCGTGGAAGTAGGCTTCGTGCCGAACCACGTAATAATACCAGTGTTGAGCTTTCTCTTCCCTACACTCTTTTATTTGTCTTGTGCTTGATGTACTTTGCTTATATTGTGACATAATTGCTTGAATCTTGCCAAGAATTTCATTTTGCAGAGAAAGTCGCAAATACGCGAAAGAGTCCATCACCCCCCCTCTGGCTCTATATACTCCCAGGCCGACAAATGGTATTGAGCATACCGCACTTTTAATTGGTATCAGAGTGAGGCACTTATTTTTTAGAGTAAAATCCAAAGAGGAAAGATGGAATGAAGTATTTGGTGAGCACCTCTTCCCAAGGACAATCCGTGACCAAACCACCGATGTTCAACGGCTCCAACTACTTGGCATGGAAGAATTGAATGATGATCTTCATTCAGTCACATGATCTTGAGATGTGGCGGTTCGTTACAAAGGGAGATTACATATTCAAAAAATGAAGAAGGGGAACCGAAAGAAATAGAGGAGCTATCAATAAGCGAAAAGAGGTTAGTAGAGTTTTATTTTAAAGCAAAACATTTTCTTTATTGTGCTTTGAATGATGTTGAATACAATCATGTTTGCAGATGTGAAACCACAAAAGAAATGTGGGTTTTGCTTCATAACACCTATGAAGAACCTAAGAAAGAAATAGGTATTACCTTAAATCCATCTATTGCTACTCACCTGAAATTAGGATATATTCCCAAGAGGGTGGTGAATTGGGTTATTTAAAATTTACATTCGAAATTACTTTTTATTTTAACCTTTTATTAGTTTACACTTAAATAATATTCACAACAAGTATATATAGGTATATGCAGCAACCAAACTATATCAATAAGGAGTCTTTAGATATGACCAGGAATATATATATATATATATATATATATATATATATATATATATATATGAAGTCTACAATTATATCACAAGATTAAATTTTAATTTACTTAGCTGAACAATTTACCAGATTTCTATTTGAGCAATACTTAATGATATTTTCAAAAAAAAAAATTAGTAGTGAAGTATGTTTATCTTTGCATACATGCTTTGATTAAGAAAACCTTTCTTTAAAAACCTCAGCTTATTCACACCAGACTCCAAACCTTTATATTTGTCTAAATTTTATATCCAACAACTAAATCAAAGACAATATAGATTCTATCACAACTGAAATTGATATTCAGCTAATCTATGATATTCAAACAGTTTCTAAACTCAGCAAGATTTGATATTCAGTACTATTCAATATTCAGAAAGATTCTATATTTTACAAGAGTTTATATTCAGCAAGATTCAATATTCAACACTATTTAATATTCAGCAAGATTCTAAACTCAACAAGATTCAATATTCATTCAGTTCTTAATAAAAGGAAAATCATGCACGCAGGTTATAATTGGCAGAAATTAAAAGTTTAGGGAAGAAGAAGCTGAACACCGTTATATTTATAAGGTTTGGCCGCAACCTACATCCTTGCCTCAAGCAACCCACTATGAGGATTTCCTTTTCCAACTTCGTTACCAGGTGAAGTTACAACCTCTCTCTGTTCACAGTGGAGTTTGCCTCTCTAACGAGAACAACCCTCTCACTAGACAATGATTCAAAAAACCCGAATCATCAAAACAAAAACAACCAAAGCAACAATTTGCTTGTACAATAGAAAGCTCCTCAAATGAGCAGATTAGTACACATTAGAATAAAAAATACTTCAAATAAATAATATGAAAGTTGAAACTCTAAAGTATTGTTGGGCTTACAAGGCTTAGAATCTTATTTTGATGATAACAAACCAAAGGAACTTAATATGTTTTGCTACGATAAGTTTTAGGGCTCAAAAACTTTTATAAAAAGATCAAGCTCAAAAGTTCTTATAAAAGATCAAGTTCCTAAAAGATCAAGCTCAAGTGGTTAAAGAAGATCACATATTCTTAGAGACATGGCTCATGATAAAGCAAAAGTCAATTTAAGGAAGAAGCACAAGAGAGATACAAAGAATGGAAACCAATACATGAAGACTTAGCACTTAGAAAATTATAGTCTTTTAAGAAGTCTCATGTAAGTACTTCAAACGATTTCAATATTGATATATGAAACTCTTAAGTTAATTACTTGGACCTAGATACCTTTTAAAATACTTAAAAAATATTTTTATAAGGTCAAGAATTATTTCAAAAAGGTTAAAATTATTTTTGGAATGAAAAACACCAAAACAGGATTCTCCAAATTCGGTTCTTTTTTCTATATCTGCATTGATGATCAATTTTATTTATCAATGTTTTATTATCTTCAAAAACGTTAAATATGAAATTTGTAGGATTTTCTCTTAGATTTCTGTTGATATCAAAAACGTCTAATTTGGACTGTATATAAAAATTTATAATCAAAATACTGAAGCGTGGTTGAAGCTGATAGCAAGTCCAGACGACTGACGAGTTGACTGACAAGTTGACAAAAACCAGGTCAAGCGACTGACCCTATACTATTTCATAAATAAGCTGATTTAAAATGGCCCAAGCAACTGACGCTCTAAATCTAGTCAACTGACTTTCGTAAAATTCAAATTTTAATAGTTAGGAAACTTTCCCAAAGTGATTTATTGGCAACCAAACTTTGTGAAAACTTAGGGAATACTCCAAACAACTTGGGCAACATGAAAAATAATTTTCAAACTCTATAAATACATGCTAAACTCAAGGATTACACACACCATCAAAGATCAAAAATCAGCTATTGATCAAATTCTTTCACATTTAAAGAGTTCTTGCTAAATTTTTTCTAAGCTATTTTTTGAGTATTTGCTTAATTAAAGCTTGAGATTCTTGTGCTCTAACTGAGATTTTTTCAAATCTAAAGAACCCTGGTGATAAATTCTTGAGTTTCAAATTTCCATATTGAATTTTGATTGAAGTATATTATGCTAATCAATTGTATTAATCTTCTTTTATTGAGAGTTGTTCTTGTACACAAGGCTCTTGTTTTTGTTATTGTTTTTTACAGTTCAGGTTATTGAATCGTTGTATCGAGTGTGGGGTATCACTTGGAGAGGAGGGCTCCATCTTACTTGAAGGAGTGTGTAAAAGGTTTGCTCCGCCCGGTTAAGGGAGCGGTATAGTGAAATCCTTCGGTGGTTTACCTAAGGCGAGGACGTAGGCGGGTATAGCCGAACCTCGTAAAATCTCGTGTTTTTCTCTTCCCTAATCTCTTTAATTTTCTATATATATATAAATTGCGTGTATGTTTACTTAGTTGTTGAAAATTAATTTGTTATTGGGAATTGAGGAAACTTGGATTTAAGGGAGTGCGTTGATTGATCTTTTGCGGAAATCTCAAAGGAAGTACGTTGATTAATCTTTTGCGGAAACCTTGATTAAAGGATGGGTGTTGATTGATAAGTATCAAAGTTCATTACCTTACTGATTTTTTTCATACTTAAATTCAAAGTCTAAATTTTGGAAGCTTGCTGAAATCTTTATTTTGATTCATATTGTGAAATCAACATACTATAACCTTATTGATTGGTTGATTAAGTTTTTGATTCATATTTTAGATCAGCTATGTCTTCACCTCAAAGGTTTGAACTTGAAATTGAATATTGAATATTGATTTGAATCAAGGAGTTGGTTGGATTAAAATTTCTGAAGTGTTGAATATTTAATCTTGTTTAATAAATCATTCTATTAAAACAAGATTAAAAGAAAATTCAAGATAACTTTCAGAAATCGATATTGTCTTTGAAGTATACTGGGAAAAAAAAATCTAATCTGAATTTTTATCTATTAAAATTTTGAAAGTTGAATTAGCAATATCATCTCTTGCTGATAAGAACTGATTGGAGAGTGTGATTTATAAATATATATATATATATATATATATATATATATATATATATATATATATTTGTTGAATCAAAACTAAAATTGAAGAAGGGTTATACTTAACTAAAAATTTACAAAGAAAATTTTAAAACCCAATTCACCCCCTCTGGGAGTACACCTTAACTTTTCAAGTATATCACTAGAAATCTGATTTACGAGTGTAAGTTTCGAAAGAACAAATCAGAATTTCTTTTGTTCGCAGCAAGAACACAGCAGTAGTATAACCAAGAAAAATGTGCATGTTGTTCTTTCTTGTCTTACCCTAATGTACGAGAATAGTACGTTTAAATAGTGCACTAGGGTTTCAAAAAGTTTCCCGAAAGTTTTCTCTTAATTTGGAAACCAATCAAACAAGATATGGAAACAAGATTAGCGTTGCAACTCATTTAAACATACGCATCAGTCGACTGTACTCGAAGAGCTAGTCGCCTATACTTTTTTTTTTAAATTAGCGCATTCTGAAAGTCATAATGGGGTCAGTCAACTATGCCCGATAGGTCGGTCACCTATGCTTATTCTGTTTGCACATTTTCAAACTCAGTAGCACCTCAGTCGCCTGTCCTTTCAGTAACACTTGTTTTTCAATGTTTTTGGTTCCAAACTTAAATTTATGTATTGGAAAACTTAATTTGTACTTTGAAAAAATATTTTCCATGTATAAAATCAGGTTTTCTAAGTCCAATGACATATCTTAGGAGCTTCAATCATTCAATATTGGATTTTGAAGTACTTACATGAGACTTTAATCTTATTATTCTATCTAAGTGCCTAAGTCTTCATGTTGTGAAGCTTCCAATATGTCTTCTGAGCTTTATGCACTGCTTCAATAAGCATTCCTTTAACTAGTCATACACTCATATCGTTCAAGCATCATGCTTTCAATACTCATATCATTCAAGCATCCAGAATTTTCAATATATATATCATGCTTTCAATACTCATATCATTTAATCATTTAGAATTTTCAATATATATATATATATATATATATATATATATATATCATGCTTTCAATAAGAACTCCTTTTGAATATATGTTCACATGTCAATCATAAATTCAACCACAAATTCTCATTTTGTACATATTTCTCCCCCTTTTGACATCAACAAAAAGGGTACATGAAGAAAATTTGCATGCATTGCAACATAGGACCGAAAATCAAAATTCAGTGCACAATCATAGTCTATAATTCAGCATGCAATTTCTCAAATCAAACATTCATTAAATATTCAAGTTTCATGCCAAAAAAAAAAAAAAATTCAATAGAAGCAAATTCTAGTATGAAAACAGTCATGTTTAAGATGAGTAGATATAAGAAACAATGTAAAGAGTTGTAAACAGCTCAAATATTACAACTGAAAGTGGTTTAAAAGATTATAAGGAAAAAAAAACTAATCTTTATTTCCATCATCTGATTCAGTGCCTTCTTTATCATCATCATCTTCATTTCCAAAGGTTGTTTCCATGGGAGCTATGTGATGGGGATCAACATGTCATACCCCTTTCTTTTGTTGATTTAGTGTGTTAACTTTTTGGTTAGCTCCCTATTTTGATTATGACAAATCACAGTATCTCATCTATGTGCTTTGAGTGTATAAAAAGGATTACTTGTCTAAGCACAGATGACAGATGAGAGATGGAAGCTGAGATGCACTTAAACGCGCACATTTTTCGGCGTATTCCATGAATTTGCAAAGAAGCAGCGCATGAAGACCGATGTCTATTTCTACTTGTATCTTTATATTTTATTTTATATTTGGGCTTGTAATAATTTATATCGGTCTGTAATAATCTCTGCATGTCATGCATGTAGGTTTTGTAAGCTCAAAATGACCATAGATTGACCATAGGGACCGAATAACCTTACGATTCGGTCGATCGACGCTGGATTTTTAGGACTATCTCAAAATGGCCTCAGTAAGACCATAGTATGACTCTAGGTCCCAACACTCATGCACATATATCATATAAAATACAGGAGTGTTAAAAATGCACTTAAATTGAATATTATTAGGGAAATTAAGAGAGCTCGGGCGATTGAACCCCAAGAGTTCAAAACTCCTCGGGTGCCCGAACTGTTGAGAAGTCAACAGTTGACTTAGGCTCTCACACGACCGAACAAAATTATGCACTCTGTCCATGGGCGCCTGAACCACCTGAAAAGGACATTCTGCCAACTCAAGCTACCGAGTTGTTTAGTTCAAACTAAGCCTCGGGCGACTAAACACACGAGTTCAAGTTACCGAACCTATGACCGGGCACCTAAATTTACGAAGAACTATTTCTGACTATGATTTGGGCCACTGAAATGAAACTCGGGCTGTCGACCTATTTAAAGACCTTCTATTATTGTGTCTGTTCGGGCGACCGAATCACGGTTCAGCCACCCAAACCGCGTCGAGTTAAATTATTTAATTGTGGTAAATACGGGTTATTTTGGGTTAATTTCATTTAAACATTTTGAAACTTTTCTAAGAACTCCCAACATGTCCCAAACGGTTATAATTTTACCCTAACCTATAAATATAGGTTCATTTGTGTGGATTAAGGAGAGATTAATAAAAATCATTAGCCAAAATTTTCTCAAACTCAAAATCCCATTTTTCCTATAATACTTCCAAACACTCTCATACCTTCATTCCATTGATTATTTTTAGCTTTGTGAGAGTTCTTGCTTGGGTTATTAATTAGTAGATGTTGCTAATACTCCCATTGTTCTTGTTTAATTGATTGATTTATTTTGGGGGAGTTAGCAAAGTTTATCCCACAAAATTGAATATAATAAATCTTGTGTTGGGATAAACTAGCAAGTTTAGGATATTTGCATTGTTATTGCAAGTGTCCCATAGCTTTGATTTTGTTGTGCAAAATATTTTCTACAAGTTAAAATATTTTTCAAACTACTTGTGTGTTTATTTCATTGAAGAAAATCTTTTGAGTTAGTTTGAATATTTGATTAAGCATCTTTGAAACTCTTATTGAACATTGAGATTTGATATTAACGTGTTTCAAAGATTTAGCTTGTTTTGAACACTTTTTAGCATATTAGTGATAATACCTTGTTAAGTGTTGCTTGCACTAAATCACATCACTGAACTTACATTTCCTAAATTGTTGATGTGTGGTTGATTAATTATACTGTGCATATTGGGTACATATCTGATTTACATGAAAGCATAATCAATGTATCATTCTTATTGAGAAAAATACTTTTGTATTTCTAGGCATGGCCTGAGGGGTCTTGATCTAGTTCAGAAGGATTAGGTTAGGGTCAGCCCTGTGAATTTGACCTAAGGTCTTCTCTGCCCCGCAAGGAGAATTTGTAAAGGTTGAGGTCAGCCCTGTGCTAATTGACCTGGTTGTATTAGGTGCTGCTCCACCCGTTAAGTGAACATTAGTAGAATTCTCGGGCTTGCGAGCTAGAGGCGGGGACGTAGGCACAGTTGGCTGAACCCCGATAACATATCGTGCGTGTGTACTTTATATTCTCAGCACTTTATATTTCTGCATGTGTATGTTATAGCGCATGATTTAATTTCCACATATTATCTGCGCATTTGGGTTTGTGGATATAGAAAAACCCTAGGTTCTGAAATACTGCTGTTGCATTAGCTAAACCTAGGAATAACTTTTAAATACCCAATTCACCCCTCTTGGGAATACACCAAAGTCAACAATTGGTATCAGAGCCTCATTTGCATTAGAATTAAACGTTTTTGCAAAAAATTGCAATTGCTCAATTTGGTGTATCCTCATTCGGAGAGGGACGATCACCTTCCAGTCCTCCATTATTTTGTGGTGTTGATTACACCACCTAAAAAATTAGAATGAACATATTTATAAAATCAATGGACATAAGGGTCTGGTAGGTGATTGTGAATGGAATTTGTATGTCAGGTAATGAAAATGATATAAATTTATTGCATGCGAATTCACATGCCACGGAGTTATTATACCGTGCTTTAGATTCTAATATTTTTGTTGAGTTTGTGGCATGTCATAGTGTACGGGAAATTTGGGATGAACTAGAAAAGAAATATGGAGAATCCTAGGAGAAGGAGATCGTAACTTCCCCGAATGCTCCAAGCTCAAATGATCAGGAGGAGGTAAATCATAAGCTAGAAATCAACGAGAAGGTATATGATTCTCACTCTAGCTCATTGAATAATTCATGTGATGTATGTTGTGATGACTCTTGTGTCAAATCCTGTGATATATTGTATGATGAGTCATCTATTGGTTGTGATGATAATACTGTATGCATTAATTCATATGAATGTTATAGTGACAAATTTTGTGATGAATCGTGTATTGAAGTTTACAATGAAAGCATGCCTTCACATACAACACTAGAAAATGAATCATTTAAAATGCATAAGATTCTAACTGGGATGTCTAAGAAGAAAACCTTTTTGAAAAATAAGCGTAATAGGTTGGTAAACCAATTAGAAAAATTAAAAGAGTATCATGCCATCCTTGAAAAGAAAAAGGTCAAAAAGATATTGAAAATTATCTCCCTAAAGGAAGAAATGGGAGAAGTTAAATCCTTAGGAATTAAAAAGAAAAATCTTTGTGAAAAGGATTCAGGGTCATCATATAAATCCTATAATCATGCCTCATCATGAAAACATAAGATTTGTAAGCATAGCCTTTTACAAAAATTCAAAACTTGTTTACAACATAAAAGAAAAGGTCACAACGGGTATAGTTGTTTAGCTAGAGATGCTAAAGCCATGGAAAAAGAAATAAAATGGATAATCAGCAAAGCAAACCCAGTAGGACCTAAGGTAAAATGGATCGAAATTAATATTGCATAATTATTTAATTCTTCCTTAGTTCCTAGGTTTAAGGGTAGTGATGACTGTAGGCTTGGGAAGTGGTTGGTGCTTAAAATGAAAATTTTTAGTAGATGCATTCACTATACACTATATTGAACACTAAGAATCCTAGATAATTAAGCCAATATGAAAAGTCAAGTAAAATATCCAATCTAATCACTTAATGAAGAAATATCATGATGATTGGACAAAATATGAAAACATTGGCTATAGCATACTTGAATGAAAATCCACTTCAAAATGGACAAAGCATTTTTTCTTGGTAAATAATTCAAATGCTTAACTCATGCTTAAAGATAAATCATCTTAAGTTAAGCCACTGTAGTCCATAGCACAAGCGTGTGGTTTAGGGGATTCACCTCACACTATATATCATTTAATCCTAAACCCATCCTTGAACTTTAAAGTCTTGAACAAGTAGCAACCATTACTCTAGGCTTAAGCACTAATGATCACAAATGCCTATTATACAAGTGCTTGTTTCAAAAGGCATCCCTCGTAATCAGAATTTAAGGTAATCAGTAAGGGAATCAAAATGTTCGCTTTATGCTTAAAATGTAAAATCCTCTATTCTGTTCACCATCCCATCCATAGGACTCTTTACCGAACCATAATCACACCAGGTAAAGATTCATCCTTTTCTTGGTTTGTATCCTTGTTCCAAATTGTGATCATATTTAAAGGATACTTCCAATCACCGAAGAGTAGTGTTCAAAAATTCATATACTTCTAGTTGCTCTTTGTCTAAATGGTTTGGACATATTCACTATTATAAAAATATTTTAATAATGTCCTACCTCTCCTAAATACTCTTTTGAACTTAATATAAATTTAACTGTTAAGAGTATTTATTCTTTACTTTGTCTCATAAGCTCTCAAAACGTTAAGTCATATCCTTTATAGCTTCGTATCCTTAGAAATGAGTTGAATGGCTGAGTTCGTTACACTAGGTCTTAATCTAGATGAATACAAACAATTCAAGTAGACCTATGCACATGCATTTTTATATAGGAAACCACTCAAACTCGTGCCTCTCACACGTATTGAAATTCACATCAAAAGAGGCTATATAGGCTTTGTACATTGAAAGAATATTCATTGTGACTTTTTGGTCTACCAAGCCTAAAGCATTCACGCCAAGATTAAATCATTGAAAATATTATAACTCTGGGTTATTGAACTTGAAGATAAAAAAAAAGGCATAAATTGAATAAGTGCAAAACTCAAGGGGAGCTTTTATCTTTCATTTCTATAAAAATTAAAATGCTCTCATATTCTTATATCATTTATGCCTTTATGTCTATATGTATATAGCATTACAGCACTATCCATGATTCAATATATGGTTAAAATTTCTTTGATAGATAGTTTATGTATTTTCCTAGCACAAACTACTGTTGATCTATATTGAATATCTTGAGTTGATCATACTACTGGATTGCATGCTTATGTTGAATGCCTCCTGCATGGCGGATGCAGTTGATGTCAATTGCATACTAGTAGTGGATTATAGGTTCTTGCATGCTCAAATTGAACTATATATTGTTTTCTTGAATCTATTAGGTACATATTTTATGGGAAAACGTCCAATTTACAGACGACATGCTGCCAAATTTTTGTTAGAATTTTTCCAAGTAAAACCTTGTCTAAAGATGATTATGATAAAATAAATGTTAAAATCTTTTTGAAAGGATAAGTGAAAACTCAACAAAAATTAAATTTCATCCTCACATAATCATCAAGTATTTAAGGAGCGTAGCTCCATCCCTATAGAAAGCGCATAAATGACTTATATGCATCACTTCACTTTTTGAAATATTGAGGCTCTTCTAAAAATCCCTGAACATTATATCTAGTGCTTAAAGGCTTATGATTTGATATGTAATGTTCTTGGGTCATGAACATTATTGCATGTCTTAATATATATCTTCTGATGCATCTATGGTCTATAGGGGCAACTATACTGATAAGGATAAATTTAGTTGATTAATAATCAGTATGGTTAGTTTAAGAGATTTAAAATGAATGACTTATATTCTTAACGTATTGAAATCAATCTTGACGAGTATAAGTATCTTATTTCATCGAAGCTATAATTCAAATTGAAAGGGGGAGCATCTAAGCATAAATTCCTATCTTGTTTTGCTCACAAATATTTTTAGCTTATGCTAAACCGAAATGATCTTTGTGAAAATCTTAAGTTGATATATATTTCTTTGCCACATGTTGTTTGTGTTCGCCATGTGATCCTTGTTTTAAATTCTTTGATATCTTTATGATCGTTATGGTTGTGTTTTTCTAGTCATGCTTAATCTTGTACTTAAATGAAATACTAGAAGAATAGTGCTTGCATTGTCCTTAAAGTTTCTTTTTCAGCAAGCATACTCTTAATACCTTTTTGCAAACATCATAAGGGGGATATATGTTTACTTACATAGATTTTTATGGCAAGATCTAATTTCAAAACTAAAACTCTTTATGTCTTGCCCTATTATCATTTCCATATGTATGTTTTTGAGCTGTATAACTGGTTTGGTGGTTTCACATGAAAATGTATACAAACCTGTTAGACTAAATTTATTCGCAAATCCACTCTTTGGTATCATATGCTGCATATTCTGAACTCCATTCTGTTTGCGGATCTTATGTATTGTTTAAACTGTAATGATTTGTGAATATTTCTAGTTTGATCTGGTTGGTTATGACATTTTAAAGTTAAATGACTATTTATACTTTTTACATGCTTAATTGCTATATTTTTTCCCTTTTGCTGATGACAAAATGGGGAGATGTGTTATAAAAGAAAAATTAATCTTTTCTCCCAATCTTTTCTCCCTGAACTTTTATTATTCAATTTGAAAATGACACGATGAAACTTTAATGCATAAATTGGAATATTTTGATGTCCTCATGCTTGTATGTGAACGTAATTGAATATCATTTTCTAGTTGCGCATATTGTTAGGGGGAACCTTGTCTGGCAAACTCACATTTTGCTCCTATGTTTGTTATCATCAAAAAGGGGGAGAATGTTGACTTTTTGGTCAGTTCTCTATTTTGATTATGACAAATCACAGTATCTTATCTGTGTGCTTTGAGTGTATAAATAAGATTACTTGTCTAAGCATAGATGACAAATGAGAGATGGAAGCTGAGACGCACTTAAACGCGCACATTTTTTGGCGTATTCCATGGATTTGCAAAGAAGTAGCACATGAAGACCGATGTCTATTTCTAGTTGTATCTTTATATTTTATTTTATATTTGGGTTTGTAATAATTTATATCGGTCTGTAATAATCTCTACATGTCATGCACGTAGGTTTTGTAAGCTCAAAATGATCGTAGATTAACCATAGGGACCGAATGACCTTAGGATTCGGTCAACCAATGCCGAATTTTTGGGACTATCTCAAAATGGCCTCAGTAAGACCATAGTATGACTCTAGGTCCCAACACTCATGCACACATATCATATAAAATAAAGGAGTGTTAAAAATGCACTTAAATTGAATATTATTGGGGAAATTGAGAAAGCTCAGGCGACCGATCCCAGGAGTTCAAAACTCCTTGGGCGCTTGAATTGTTGAGAAGTCAACAGTTAACTTAGGCTCTCGGGCAACCGAACAAAACTATGCACACTGTCCATGGGGGCCCAAACCACCTGAAAAGGACATTCCATCAACTGGGGCTACCGAGTTGTTTAGTTCAAACTGAGCCTCGGGCGACTAAACACACGAGTTTGGGCTACCGAACCTATGACCGGGCACCCGAATTTACGAAGAAATGTTTCTGAATTTGATTTGGGCCACCGAAATGAAACTTGGGTCGCCGAACCTATTTAAAGACCTTTTATTATTGTGTCTGTTTGGGCAACCGAATCACGGTTCAGCCACCCAAACCGCGATGGGTTAAAAATTATTTAATTGTGGTAAATACGAGTTATTTTGGGTTAATTTCAGTTAAACATTTTGAAACTTTTCTAAGAATTCCCAACATGTCCTAAACGGTTATAATTTTACACTAGCCTATAAATATAGATTCATTTGTGTGGATTAAGGAGAGATTAAGAAAAATCATTAGCCAAAATTCTCTCAAACTCAAAATCCCATTTTTCCTATAATACTTCCAAACACTCTCATACCTTCATTCCATTGATTATTTTTAGCTTTGTGAGAGTTCTAGCTTGAGTTATTAATTAGTAGATGTTGCTACTCCCATTGTTCTTGTTTGATTGTTTGATTTATTTTTAGGGAGTTAGCAAAGTTTACCCACATATTTGAATATAATAAATCTTGTGTTGGGATAAACTAGCAAGCTTAGAATATTTGCATTGTTATTGCAAGTGTCCCATAACTTTGATTTTGTTGTGCAAAATATTTTCTACAAGCTAAAATATTTTTTAAACTACTCGTGTGCTTATTTCATTGAAGAAAATCTTTTAAGTTAGTTTGAATATTTGATTAAGCATCTTTGAAACTCTGATTGAACATTGAGATTTGATATTAACGTGTTTCAAAGATTTAGCTTGTTTTGAACACTCTTGAGCATATTAGTGATAATACCTTATTGAGTGTTGCTTGCACAAAATCACATCACTGAGCTTACATTTCCTATATTGTTAATGTATGGTTGATTAATTATGCTGTGCATATTGGGTACATATCTGATTTACATGAAAGCATAATCATTGTACCATTCTTATTGAGAAAAATACTGTTGTATTTCCAAGCGTTGCCTAAAGGGGCTTGATCTAAACCAAAAGGATCAAGTTGGGGTTAGCCTTGTGAATTTGACCTAGGGCCTTCTCCACCTTGCAAGGAGAATTTGTAATGGTTGAGTTCAGTCATGTGCTAATTGACCTGGTTGTATTAGATGTCACTCCACCCGTTAAGTGAGCATTAGTGGAATCCTAGGGCTTGTGAGTTAGAGGCGGGGACGTAGGCATAGTTGGCCGAACCCGATAACATATCGTGCGTGTACTTTATATTATCAGCACTTTATATTTCTACACGTGTATGTTATAGCGCATGATTTAATTTCTGCATATTATGTGTGCATTTAGGTTTGTGTATATAGAAAAACCCTAGGTTCTGAAATATTGTTGTTGCATTAGCTAAACCTAGGAATAAATTTTAAATACCCAATTCACCCCCCTCTTGAGAATACACCAAAGTCAACATAGTGACACTTGATGACCTCCTAATGTCCACTCCTTTGTTGACATGGTAAGACGTGGACGACCTCCAGATATCCACCATCATTAAATCTATTTTGCAGGAATTCATAAATTTATGTGCAAATTTCTCTATCAAAACTTTACCATCTTTAAAAAATGTGAACATCAAAGTTATGGGAAAATTTTTTAGCTTTCTTTTGATACCAAGATTACCCTATTTGGAGCTCTATAGAAAAATTTATGACCCAAATATTGAAGGGTGTTCGCGATTGGAATTATCCATCAGCAATTCAAAGATTTTCCTAAGAGTCTCGACCAAGGCGCGACCAGGACACCATGAGGTGTGACCAGGTCTCTTGCACACTGAAACATTCTTGAGAATTTTGACCAGGAGTGCAACCAGGAGCCTTGGGGGTGCGACCTAGTTGAAAATACCATCATTTGAACACAAAAACAAGCGAGCTTGAGTCTCAAATGGCCCCACACAGATTAAGCTTCTTTTTGACTTTTACTTAATATGTAATATTGCAAGACAACTTGCTTGCATGTGCTTAGTAACTTGTTAGAGTCCTTAATGTGTCTTAGTAAATTGTGTGTCTAGTAAGTTGCTATATTTATTTCCTTTGTCTCCCATGCTTGTATGGGAAGTGCAAGTGTGTTTATTGCCTTGTCTCCCCCTTCCCTATGTTAACTTATATATTTTCAATGTAAGACCTAGAAAAGTAGTTAAGTTAAGCTGAGTATTGATATTGAATTGAAAAGGGTTTTCCCTTTGCTGAAGCTTGTTAAGCTTTGTCCAATCCTTGCGATTGTGTAGTGAGAGGCTACATCGTTCTCCCCAGAGATCAGGTGGTGAGAGACCGCTATTCTATCCAGCGACTTCATCTCCACATATCCCACACTCATCACATGACCATCTCCATCATACACCCACATGACCATTTTATATACACAACATTTCCACTTTCATCATTACATTTCGAAGCTTGTTCCAAGGATTTATCTAGCATGATCTGAGTTTGTTGTGAACCATAACAAGTCATCCAAAAATTTCATTGGTAAGATTGGTATTTTCCATGAGCCTTATCTAATTGTGAACTCTTGTTTGAAGCCCATAGTCGCAATTGAAATAGTCTTTGAATTCCTGCAGTTTATCTATATTCCTGCGTTTTGCTTAATCTTGTGTTGGATAATCTCAAGTCATCCATCATATCCAATGGTAAACTCAGTATTCATTTGAACCATTATTTTATATTGCAAGCCATTGCTTGAGAACCTAAAATTCCAGATTTGATAAGCCCTTTAAATTCAAATATTGCAATATTGTTACTTGCTAGCTTAAAATCAATTTTGGGAATATTGATGTGCTAAACATAAAACTTTCATTCTTGAAATATTGAATTATCTTCTTTTCCGCATTTAACTTGATTCATTTGTGAAAGGACTCTTAGGACTTATTTTTTGGATAGTATCATACATCGTTTAAGAATTCAACAACATGTGAACTGTAGCATGATTTATTGTGTTTATGTTTAAAATAACTGAATTCTTAATTTAAAGTGTTTGAGTGTGTATGCTTGCTTGTGAGGGTTGAACCATAGGACATAGGCCACCCTTACCTAGTCCTACATTATCTTGGTATCAGAACCTAGGTTAGAGCCTAGGTTAGAATAGGTTAAACCCTCAAAGTCCCATTTCTTGAGCTCGCTGGATTTTAGTTTCATATTGTAACAGTCGTAGAATTTTTCCTAGAAGTGCCCACCTATATTCTGAATTTTGGATATTTGGAACTTAGTTTGGTTAGGTTTACACTTAACCCTACTTTGTGTGATCAAACACCATTCCAAGGGCTTCTCTAGTGTGTCCGAATCTTCCCCAACCCCTAGGATGTCTACTCAAGTCAGGAATCCTTACCAAGCACGTAAGATTAATGATAAAAGAGAACCACCTATGCTTCCTAGAGAAAGACCTCTTCTTCCACAAAGGCGAGTGAATCGTGAAGATGACTTTGCTAAGAGGCCCCCACGTCATGAGCCCTTTGCCCAACATTAGAATGATGAGGACTATGACGTTGATGACTTTCACATTAGGAGACCTTACCATAGGGACCATCGTGATCCTTACAAGGATGTAATGAGGATAGAAGCCCCCACCTATGATGGATAGATAGAACCTAAAGTATTCCAAGATTGGTTGACTGGGATGGATTCCTATTTTTATTGGTGTAAGATGATCGACCCTCATTGAGTTAAGTTTGCAAAACTAAAGTTAATGGGGCAAGCCAAGCTCCATTGGATGAATGTCGAGAGGCAGGAAGCGAGGTTAGATCATCGAACCATTGAGCATAGGATCTAATGAAGGATAGGTTAAGGGATAAGTATGTACCCCTTAGTTATAAAGAGCATCTTATAGATCAGCTTTACCACTTGCATCAAGGTAGCATGACTATTTCAAAATATATGAGTCAATTCGATGAGTTGTCTATAAGATGTGGTGTCTATGAGACTGTTAGTCAATATATCTCCCGATTTTGCCTAGGATTAAAGCCTGAACTAAGGAGAAAATTGTTCCCCCATCAAATTAAGTCCCTTAAACAGACCTACAATTTAGCTTATGACTTTGAGCAAATAACTAAAGGGCCTATGGGAAAATGGTTTGATACCTCTTCAAATGAGTCATACTCTCGAAAGATACAGAGTTATGACAAGTCACGACCAATGCAATCAGGTCAAGATATCTCCAGAGGGAGCAATTCCACAGTCCAACAATATATGGACAAAGGAAAAGCACCCATGACTGGATCCTCTCACCAGAGTTCTGGCAGTGCAGTGTACTTCAGGTGCCACAAACAATGACACTTATCCAAACAATGTCCTACTAGGAACTTAGCGCTTGATAGGGAATTTGGTGAGAAAAAGAAGAAGAAAAAGGAAATAGAAACTAGTGGAGAATCCTTGACTATCATAAGTGAAAATCAACTTGAACAGGAGAGTCAAGATATTCAGGTAGTGAATGAGGTTGTTACTAAGGAGATTGAAACATCCCTTCTTGAGCATGATACACCACTAGAAGAATCATCCCTACCTTCTGAGTTTAAGGATGTCATCTCTAAGCCACCTAGTAAGTTACCTCCTAGGAGAGATAATCAACATGTCACTGACCTTGTTCCTTATTCATCCCTGCCTCATTTACCACATCATAGAGTGAACCAGATAGAACGTGAGGAGCTTAAACAAGTAAATGAATTGAAGGAACATGACTTTGTTCAGAAGAGTTTAGGTCCACTTTCCAGCCCTACTTTCCCTAATCCCAAGGAAGATAACACTTACGCATCAATAATAGAACAACCAACAAGATTGTCATTGAGAATAGGTTTCTCAAAACCATTGTTTCCAATGAAGATGTACAGCTTATAAGTTACTTCTTGAAAGCCTAGAGGACCATGTTAGGCACCAAACTTAAATGTCCCAGTGCTTATAACCCGCAAACCAATTGGCAAGTTGAAGTAGTGAATAGGACCACATGCCTTAGCCCATTTCAGGTTGTCACAGGATATAGTCCTAAGAAGCTTGCAAATCTTATTTCACTACGACTTAAGTCTAGAGTGAGTGAGCCAAATTATGTTTTTGCAAAACATATACACAATCGACACTGTGAAATAAGAATAAAGGTTAATTTGAATTTTGAATATCATAAATCTTGTGCTAATATACATTATATGTTGAAAGAATTTTCAAAGGGTGATATGGTTATAGTTCGTATTCATCCTGACCAGATTCCTATAGGAAAGGTGAGGAAGTTATATGCTAACAGGATGGATTATTTCAAAATTTTAAAGAAAACTGGTTCTAATGCTTACATGCTTAATATTCCTTTTGATTTTAGCATAAGCAATGTTTTCAATGTTGAGGATCTAACCCCATTTCTTGTAACATCTTTTTTGTGGAACCTTCAAATTCTAACCTAGAAGGTGACCCCACTCCATTTCCCACACCTCTTGAACATGAAAACCTAAAATTGCCTTTGCCTCTATCCTTACCCATGTCCAAGAACCTTGATGCAATTGTGGATGACAAAACAAATTTCACACAAGCAGGATCATACCGAGAGTTCCTCGTCAAGTGGAGAGCTAAACCACTTCCTAAAAGGAGTTGGAATCTTAAGGAAGACCTCCTTCATCTTAACCCGAAGATGTATTCCTAGTACACCGCCTTTTAATCTTTGAAGAAGAATTCTTTTGGGTATGGGAGAGAAGATGGGGATCAACATGTCATACCCCTTTCTTTTTCTAATTTTGTGACACGTGGATGACCTCCCGATGTCCACTCCTTTGCTGACATGCTAACATGTGGATGACCTCTAGATGTCCACCATCATTAAATTTGTTTTGTAAGAAACCATGAATTGATGTGCAAATTTCTCTATCAAAACTTTCCCATCTTCAAAAAGATTTAGATACAAAAGTTGTGGAAAATTTTGTTAACTTTATTTTTATACCAAGATTTCCCTATTTGGAGCTCTATAGAAAAAGTTATGACCCAAATATTGAAGGGTGTTTGCATTTGAAATTATCCATCAGCAATTCATAGATTTTCCTGAGAGTCTCAACCAGGGCGCAACCAGGACACCATAAGGTGCAACCAGGTCGCTTGTACATTGAAATGTTCCTGAGAACTTTGACCAGGAGTGCAACTAGGACCCTTAGGGGTGCAACTTAGTCGAAAATATCGTTGTCTAAACACCAAAACAAGCGAGCTTGGGGCCCAGATGGCCCCACACGGACTAAGCTTCTTTTTGACTTTTATTTAATATATAATATTGCAAGACAACTTGCTTGAATGTGCTTAGTAACTTGTTAGAGTCCTTAATGTGTCTTAGTAAGTTATGTGTCTAGTAAGTTGTTATATTTATTTCCTTTATCTCCCATGCTTGTATGAGAAGTGCAAGTGTTTTTATTGCCCTGTCTCCCCCACCCCCATGTTAGCTTATATATTTTCTATTGACTCTACGAGTCCAATCCGGTTTTGATAATGACAAATTACTTCGTATTTGATCTGTGCATTGAGTTTGTGAACAGGAACTATATTAAGCATGCACGGAAGGATAACGAGTCATGGAAGCCATAAAGTAAAACTTAAATATCTTGGGAAGATACATGCAACTCAAAGAGTGTGATAATCAAGATGCAAGCAGCAAAGTTCAAGAACGTCATGGGAATGAGTACTTAGAACTCATGTATTTACATTTTCGTATGATTTAATTTGAGGCTCAACAAATACCCTAGAATGACTTTAGGATTCATGCAATTCATGAACATCATTAAGGGACTTTCATGGACTTAGAAATATTCTTAAAACCTTGGAAAGTATTTTTGTAAAAGACCTAAGAAAGAGAGCAAAGCAGAATTTTGAATTAGAAAGAAAAAAATTCAAGAAATGGCCACTTTGGTAGCCTGAACTCAACCTCAGTCACCTGAAGAATTTCTTTAAGAGCCTGAAGATTAAGTCGGTAGCCTGAAGAATTAATGGTGAAACAGAACCTTGCCGAGGCACTTCGATACCCTGAAGTCAACTTCAGGCCCCTGAACTAGAACTTTAGGAGCCTGAACTCAACTTTAGTAGCCTAAACTTGCGGGAAAACTTAAAAATCATATTTTTATTAAAAGAACTCGCGAGCTATCTCTTTGATCAAACGGTTGAGATCAATTCTAAGGGTAAAGAACCTATATATACATCATCTAAACCCTAGTGTGATTCAAGACCAAAGAGAAGATCAATGTAAAGAGAAGAATACATATTATTGAAAAAAATTTGAGAAACTTGCTCTTATTGCTATACGATTGCCTACACTTCAACCTCTACTCATCGAGCTTGGGCAAATCAACTTAGAATCTCGAAGGGAACTCATTTACTCATCGGGTTTTTTCATTCTAGTATTGAGGTTTGATCATTCAAGTTAATATTTTCAAGAGTTTCTCATCTCATCACTTGTGATTGAATATCATTAGAGAGATTGATCTTGAGTGTGCATATACATATAAAAATTGTTTTTGACAAGATCATTACTTGAGAAAGGTTTTAGCTATTGGTTGAATAGTTTTTGATTCAAGAGTATATCTATTTTTCAAAGAGCTTATTATTGCAAAATCTATTTTTGAATATTCGATAAGAGGTTGATCTTGTGTGTGCATATAGTAAATCTTTTTTTTAGAAGATTACCACTTGAGAAAAGCTTTAGTTATTGATTAAAAATTCTTGGTTCAAGTGAGTTTTTATTCAAAGAGTTGATATTTTTAATATAACAAATCTACTTATTTGAATATCCTTAGTGTTCATAATGATATAATATTGAGGGATATTTTATGAAATATATGACATTGGGTTTTTGATCTTTGGTATACATATCATATATATATATATATATATATATATATATATTTGCATATTACAAAGATCGTGTTATGATTGAATATTTGAAAGAAAGCATTTTGATCTTGATTGATCTAATATTCAAGATAAAGTTTTTGAATAAGTTCACATAAGATATAATTGTGCATTTTCGCGGAGTGAACTAGAACCCTAATATTCTCCAAAGCGTTTAAATATATAATTACTTGGGAGTTTTTAGTTAAAGAGGGAAATTGTGTATTGAAGCATATCATTCATAAACGATTGTATCATTTCATTCATACTGAGCTATAAGTTTCATCATATGATTATGTACTGGGACTTTCAATTGTACTCACTAGGTTGGTTAGAAGCAACATTGAGTGTTTTGCAGATTAAATTGTGTTCACAGTTTGGTGTGTGAACCGGGGCGTGAGAAGGAAGTTGTACCTCTTGTAAGCAACGGATTAGGAGGAAGTTGTACCTCTTGTAAGTTGCGGAGTAGGAGGGAGTTGTACCTCTTGTAAACAGTGGATTGTAAGGGAAGCTCTGTCCCAATTTAAAGAGCAGGGATTTTAGTAAAATCCTTGAGTGGGTTGCTCAAGACGAGGATGTAGGCCGAGTTTGCTGAACCTCATAAAAATTGTGTTCGTCTTCTCTCTTCTCTTAACTCTTTATTTTCCGCAGTTCATTTTATTATTCATGTTGCATATGTATGTTGAATAGCTCTACACACATTTAATTGGGTAAAAAGAACTCATTGATAAAATCAATTTAAGTTAGTCATAAATCCCAGCATTTGAATTGGTAAATATACAAATAAGGATTAAGTGGTAAATAGGTTCAAAGATTTTTTAAAATACCCAATTCACCCCCCCCCCTCCCCTCTTGGGATTACACCTTAATCAACATTTAGTATCAGATAGGGTGTACATAGACTTAATAGTTCATTTGTAAAAAAGTCATGATGGATTATTGTAATGTATCCCCAGTTGGTGTAGAACAAATCTCTGCAAGACCTCCAATGTTTCATGGTGAAAATTTCACCGAGTGGAAAATGAGAATGACTATTTTTATCAAATACATAGATAGGAGAACTTGGAGAGTAATTGATCAAGGAAACTTAGTTCCTATGAAAATTATTGATAATGTTGAAATCCCTAAATCTGAATATGAGCTGAATGAGAATGACATGAAATTAATGCAAATAAATTTCGGTGCTATGAACATTCTATTGCTTGGTTTAGATACTAATGTTTTTCATGAAATCAAGTCATGTCAAAGTGCCAAGGAGATAGGAGAATTGGAGAGACCAAAGGAAAGAAGTCTTCTACTTGGGAAGATCCATACTCAAGTGATAAGGTAGTATAAAACTATGGCCTAGTTGCATTGGTTGATGAAGAGGCACACTCTACTCATTCTACTTCTTATTCAAATTCTCAAAATGATTCATGCAATGATTGTGATACATCTTGTGATCCTTATGGTAGTGAATATTATGATGAATCTGATAATGATAACATGCCATCTTATGAGAAATTACAAAAGGGATTTGCTAAGGCTCTTAAAATGTTAACAAAGATGTCCAAAAAGAAACTAATGTTGAAAAGTGAAAATAAAGACTTAGAAAAATAGTTAGAAGAGTTTCGAGAGTCTCATACTTCTTGGGAAAAATAAAAGATTGAAAAGGAATTAGAAATTAAGAGATTAGAAACCAAGAATGAGGCATCACTGAAAGATTTAGAATCAAAAATTAGGGTTGAAAAAGAAAAGGATTTGAAAATCTTGAAATTAGAAAACAAGAATAATATAATGGCAAAAGAGTTGAAAGAGTTAAGATCTAAGATTTTGAGTGATAATGCAAAAGATCTTAAAATTTTTGAACTTGAATATAAAGCAAACAAAATGACCGACGAATTGGTAAAGTTACAAGATGTTTACAAAGGCTTAAAGAATTTAAAAATCCAAGACCTAGAAAGAAAGATAGAGGATCAAGCTAAGATCATCCACACATTTACTAAGGGAAAAGAAAATTTTGACAAGCTCTTAGGTTTGCAAAAGATGACCTTAGACAAAGAAGGTATAGGTTACAATGGAATTGAAAATAGGAGAAGAAAGAACCTATACATGGGGTATTTTGTTAAAGCGTCAAACTTCTATGCTAGTACCTCCTCTGATCTGTATGCTCACTTCACCTGCGTATTATGTAAAAATAAAGGGCACATTAAATTTGATTGTCCATTTAAAAGGAAAGGTGTGAAGCTCAAACAGGTTTGGCGAGTCAAATAAAAATGATTACCAAACAAACCCCAAAGACTCCTTGTTAGACTTTAGGATTGAGAATTTAGTGAAATTAGCCATATAACCAAAATAGGGTTGTGATGACTAATAGGCTTGGGATTAGTATATGTTTAGAATGTAAATTTTAGTATGTGTATCTCCTGCACTATTATTATACTAAGAATTCTACGAGAAAGTTAAGTCAATATGATTCTCTAAGGAAGATATCCAATCTAATTACCTAATGCTTTTATATCGTAATGATTGGGTGAGATGTTAAAACATTGAAAAGCAGGAAAATCTAGATGTATTCAAGGTGAAGGTCGAGAGATTAACTGGTAGACTATCAGGAACCTAATATCCTTGCAATAAGCAACAAAAATCATAACATTGAAAAATAAATCCACTTCCAAAAATGGATTAAAGCATTGATGTTGAACGGATAATTCTTATTGCTCAACCCATGCTTAAATATTAAAATCCTAAGCTAAGCAGATCATGTCCAATGCATAAGACTGAGCCTTTAGGAATAAATCATATATTAAAAATCATCTAATCCTAAACTCACTATTGGAGCCTCAAAGGATTAAAATCAGTCATCATTCTAGCCACAAGCACTAATAGTCATAAAGTCCATATATATCAAGTGCTTATTAAAAGACATCAAGTTAGAATCAAATCAAGGGCATTCTCTAGGGGAATCAATTTTTATACCAAGACATTTTTAATAAATAATCCTTTTGTGCTTAAAACGTAAAAATTCCTAAGTTTGATATGTGATTAAGCAATATCCTCCACAAAAAATCTTTACCATACCATGATCATATCCTGTAAAGATTCATCCATTATAGGTTTGTACCCTTGCTTAAAATTGAAGACATACTTATAAGGTACCGTCCAATGATTGGATAATTAGAAATACCTAAAGAGAAGTATTCAAAAATTAATATTCTCCCAAATTGGTCTTTGCCTAAGTAGTTGGATATATTCACTTCCATGAAAATATTTTGAATATTGTCCACACACAATGAATATTCTTCCAAACTTAATGATAATTAAATTCTTAAGAGTATCTGCAAAATCTTACCTCACAAGCTCTCAAACTTCAAGTCAAATCTATTAGAAGAGTTTGAATATGTCAAATGGCTAAATTATATGCTATAGGTTTCAATATATATGGTAATACAAATGACTAGGAGACATATGCATTGAAACCCATAAGAAAAGAGGCAATATGGGCTTATGACCTTGTAGTAGAATTGTTTATGGCTTGTTGGTGCTCTAAGCTAAAGTTGGTAAAGTCAAGTAAAAATCATTCAAAATGTTAGAACACTCAGCTAAACTGGTGAAGAATGATTACAAGGAAAAAACATAAGAATATGATAAGGGTATAACAAAAGGGGAGCAAATTAACTTGAAAATACTATGGCCCTGAAACATAAGCATAATCACATTTGGTATCATATTTTGTATGTACATCTAGTATCAAATCATGAATGGTATGATTCTTGTGTGTATATTTGATACAACATGTTAACCAGATGAGTGTTGCGTTAAAACTATAATAAACTAAACTTGTTGCGTGCTTGAAAATATTTAGGGAAGTTGAGCTTCATTCCTAGAGAAAGAGAATAAATAGGTCATGTGCATCATAGTATCACTTTAGGTGGTCTAAAATATTTTACAATGATTGCTTATATGGCTTTGAATTAGTAGTGAAATTAATCGTTGACAAGTATAAGCATCTCACCTCATCTATGCAAATATTAAAATTTATACGGGGAGCATCTCGAATTGATTTCCTATCTCATTATGCTTAGATGTGCAGTGAACTTTCTCCAGCATGCACTCAATTATGATGATTCTATTGAATATGCAAAATGAAAAATATATTGCTTTGCCGAAAATTGCTTGAGTTAACCATATGATCTTGTTTTGAAATGCATTGATAATTAGACTCTGTATGGTTAGTCTCTCTAGTTATAATTCTTTTCGAAATGTACTTAAAGCCAATATCAATAGCACAATTTAGTTTTAAGATCAAAAAGGTGAGAGATATATACTAGAGTAAATCTTTGATGACAACTAAAGTGGGAGAGATATTTTATTGCATAATCCACAATGTGTATGAGCTGAAATAAATAAAACAGGGGAGAGCCTTTCTAAGCTAAAATAAACATGGTTTCCTAGAATTATATTAGATAACATAATTCAGAGGGAGCAACTTCACTTAAGATGTAATCACTTGGTATCAAATCAATCAACTTTTAGTTTCGCATTAATTCACATTTGGTATCAAATCAATTAACATTTGTTCTCAATTGATATAACATTAGTCCACTTTTGATATCACATCAATCAATATTTGGTATCCTCTCATAATCGTTGAAACTTATGCATTAGCAAGGGGGATGGTTGATGTAAAAAAGGGAGAAGTAAAGTCTGTTAAAAATCTAATGGTTGAAAAAGATTAAAACTTTAAGATTTCAAAGGGGAGAAGAACATAAAGGAATGTCCATTCGTATCTTATTATTATTCACCTTTTTGTTGATGTCAAAAGGGGGAGAAAAATCAGAAGCAAAAATAATAAAAACAAATCAGAAGCAAAGAAGAATGAGCAAAAATTGTTATTGATATTATACAAAGGGTGAGATATACAAAGGGGTAGAAACTGCTGTTGATGTTATGGTTGAAACATTATGAGCATATTCATTATGAGCATATTTCATATTTCATTTGGATTCAAGCTAAACACATTGTGTATGAACATGAGCATATTGTCATTCATTCAATATTTAATGCATTAATTCAGGGGGGGAGCCTTGTTAAGCGTAACTCATTATATATATTTTTTTTGCTCGTGTATTTGTCATCATCAAAAAGGGGGAGATTGTTGACTCTACGAGTCCAATCCAGTTTTGATAAAGGCAAATCACTTGGTATTTGATCTGTGCATTGAGTTTGTGAACCGGAACTATATTAAGCATGCAAGGAAAGATAACGAGTCATGGAAGCCATAAAGTAAAACTTAAATATCTTGGCAAGATCCATGGAACTCAAAGAGTGTGAGAATCAAGATGTAAGCGGCAAAGTTCAAGAACGTCATGGGAATGGGAACTTGAACTCATGTATTTACATTTTCGTATGATTTAATTTGAGGCTCAATGTATACCCTAGAATGACTTTAAGATTCATGCATTTCATGAACATCATTAAGAAAACTTTCATGGACTTAGAAATATTCTTAAAACCCTGGAAAGTATTTTTATAAAAGACCTAAGAAAGAGAGCAAAGCAAAATTTTGAATTAGAAAGAAAAAAATTCAAGAAATGGCCACTTCGGTAGGCTGAACTCAACCTCAGTCGCCTGAAGAATTTCTTTAGGAGCCTGAAGATTAAGTTCGGTAGCCTGAAGAATTAATGGTGAAATAGAACCTGGTTGAGGCACTTCGGTAGCCAGAAGTCAACTTCAGGCGCCTGAACTGGCACTTTAGGAGCCTGAACTCAACTTTAGTAGCCTGAACTTGCAGGAAACTTACAAATAAGATGTTTATTAAAAGGACTCGCAAGCTATCTCTTTGATCCATTGGTTGAGATCAATTCTAAGGGTAAAGAACCTATATATACATCATCTAAACCCTAGTGTGAGTCAAGACCAAATAGAAGATCAACGTAAAGAGAAGAATACATATTATTGAAAGAATTTTGAGAAACTTGCTTTTATTGCTATACGATTGCCTACACTTCAACCTCTACTCATCGAGCTTGGGCAAATCAACTTAGAATCTTGAAGGGAACTCGTTTACTCATCGGGTTTTTTCATTCTAGTATTAATATTTTCAAGAGTTTCTCATCTCATCACTTGTGATTGAATATCATTAGAGAGATTGATCTTGAGTGTGCATATACATATAAAAGTTGTTTTTGACAAGATCATTACTTGAGAAAGGTTTTAGCTATTGGTTGAATAGTTTTTGATTCAAGAGTATATCTATTTTTCAAAGAGCTTATTATTGCAAAATCTATTTTTGAATATTCGATAAAAGGTTGATCTTGTGTGTGCATATAGTAAATCATTTTTTTAGAAGATTACCACTTGAGAAGAGCTTTAGTTATTGATTAAAAATTCTTGCTTCAAGGGAGTTTTTATTCAAAGAGTTGATATTTTTAATATAACAAATCTACTTATTTGAATATCCTTAGTGTTCATAACGATATATTATTGAGGGATATTTTCTGAAATATATGACATTGGGTTTTTGATCTTTGGTATACATATCATATATATATATATTTGCATATTACAAAGATCGTGTTATGATTAAATATTTGAAAGAAAGCGTTTTGATCTTGATTGATCTAATATTCAAGATAAAGTTTTTGAATAAGTTCACATAAGATATAACAGTGCATTTTCACGGAGTGAACTAGAACCCTAATATTCTCCAAAGCGTTTAAATATATCATTACTTGGGAGTTTTTGGTTAAAGAGGGAAATTGTGTATTGAAGCATATCATTCATAAACGATTGTATCGTTTCATTCATACTGAGCTTCAAGTTTCATCATATGATTATGTACTAGGACTTGGAATTGTACTCACTAGTTTTGTTAGAAGCAACATTGAGTGTTTTGCAGATTAAATTGTATTCACGGTTCGATGTGTGAACCGGGGCGTGAGGAGGAAGTTGTACCTCTTGTAAGTAACGGATTAGCAGGAAGTTGTACCTCTTGTAAGTTGCGGAGTAGGAGGAAGTTGTACCTCTTGTAAGCAATGGATTGTAAGGGAAACTCCATTCTAATTTAAGGAGCAGGGATTTTAGTGAAATCCTTAAGTGGGTTGCTCAAGGCGAGAACATAGGCCGAGTTGGCTGAACCTCGTAAAAATTGTGTTTGTCCTCTCTCTTCCCTCAACTCTTTGTTTTCTACATTTCATTTTATTATTCATACTGCATATATATGTTGAATAGCTCTACACACATTTAATTGGGTAAAAAGAACTCATTGATAAAATCAATTTAAGTTAGTTATAAATCCCAGCATTTGATTTGGTAAATATACAAATAGGGATTAAGTGGTAAATAGGTTCAAAGATTTTTTAAAATACCCAATTCACCCTCCCTCCCCTTTTAGGATTACACCTTAATCAACATTTTCATTGTAAGACCTAGAAAAGCAGTTAAGTTAAGATGAGTATTGATATTAAATTGAAAAGGGTTTTTCCTTTGCTGAAGCTTGTTAAGCCTCTTCCAATCCTTGTGATTGTGTAGTGAGATGCTACATTGTTCTCCAAAGAGATCAGGTGATGAGAGACCACTATTCTATCCAGAGACTCCCTCTCCACATATCCTACACTCATCATACGACCATCTCCATCATATACCCACATGGCCATGTTATATACACAGCAGTTCCACTTCCATCATTACATTCCAAAGCTTGTTCCAAGGATTTATCTGGCGTGATCAGAGTTTGTTGTCAACCATAACAAATCATCCAAAAATTTCTTTGGTAAGATTGGTATTTTCTTTAAGCCATATCAGATTGTGAACTTTTGTTTGAAGCCCATAGTCCTAGTTGAAATAGTCTTTGAATTCGTGCAATTTATCTATATTCCTGCATTTTGCTTAATCTTGTGTTGGATAATCTCAAGTCATCCATCATATCCATTGGTAAACCTAGTATTTGTTTGAACCATTATTACATATTGTAAGCCATTGCTCGAGAACCTGAAATTTCAGATTTGATAAGCCCTTTAAATTCAGAGATTGCAATATTGTTACTTACAAGCTTAAAATCAATTATAGGAATATTGCTATGCTAAACATAGAACTTTCATTCTTGAAATATTGAAATATCATATTTTCCGCATTTAACTTGACTCTTTTGTGAAAGAACTCTTGGGACTTATTTTCTAGATAGCATCATACATTGTTTAAAAATTCAACAACATGTGAATGATAGCATGATTTATTGTGTTTATGTTTGGATAACTGAATTCTTAATTTAAAGTTTTTGAGTGTGTATGCTTTCTTGTGAGGGTTGACCTGTAAGACATAGGGTGGCCATTCCCGTCCTACATCACTTTGCCACGAGATGGAGAAGAACCAACCATGTATTGTTCAATACGTCTAAGTCGCTAGTCAAGAGATGTATAACTCGACTAAAGTGAACTGAAACCAACATGCACTTCACCATAGATGTGACGCCCTGTAAAATTATACTATAAGTATGCTCTAATACCACACTGTAGCACCCTAAAAATTATACTTCTATAAATATATAAAAATACTCGGATACCCTACACTATAATATCTTGATTCCCAAAATGGGCACCAATTACACCTGTTCATAACTCGTATATTACAACACAGCAAAACAAAACATATACACTCCCAAAACATTAGCAGTGTACTACCATCTTCCAAAATATATACAAAAGTTCCCAAACAACCATAATATATCCCAAAAGTACACAAAGTATATTCATATGCATCACCGTGTCTCACAATTTCTTTCCTTGAACAAAACACTATCCAACCCTATCCTAGAAAACTCTAGACCTTATTTCTAGGATTTCTTGAAATGAAAAAAATTATAGGAGTAAGACACATCTTAGTAAGACGGAACAGGTTATTATCAGTGTGTGGCAACATAAGTTTTGTTGTCGTAAAAAAAAAAAACACATTCATTAATTAATTTAACTGTAACTATGAAATCATATAAAAGCTGTACTCATACCTTTTTATATATTCTAAAATATTTACTTTCTTTCCAAAACATACACTAGCATATCAATTCCTCTGTGTATGTAAATACATATATATGAATGAAAGAACTACCCTAGATGGATAAACATACAATGTCATGAATTAACCCCGCATGACAGGGTAGTGCGGGCCGAAGACTGGACTTAGGTATGGCTAGCCTACCACCAGGCTAAGTCAAACTTTATCTATATCTGTAACTGTAAGTACGAATTTGCCTACCCAACTAGTCTAGATTCCTAGGGGTAACTCTACTCTTCATTGGCCAATTCGACTGTATACCACCAATACTCTCACAATAGTGTGGCTGCACTGGTATCTGTGAAGCTACAATACCATGCTTAGCTATGGCCCATTAGGGTTCTTGAAAGTCAAGGTGTAGTCCCAAGAGGGGGGGTGAATCGGGTTATTAATTTTTTTTTTTTCTTCTTTTTAAGAATTCTTTAACCTTTAGCAACACTCAACAAAAAACTTAGTTTAATTAATCCACAATCACACTTAATCTTAACACGAGTAAACAATAACCAAACAATCCAATCAAACACAATATACAAAATCAAGATATAAGTTGTAGCACTTTTCATCTCTAGCAAAAACTCAAGGTAGAGTTCGTTTGTAGCCCTTTGAATATGTGTTTGTTTCAAGCTAATGAATGAAATTTTCTTGTCCTCTCTCAACTAATATTTCCAAAAACGATTAAACAACGTACTCCTTTTTGGGTTTCCGCAAAAGTTTAATCAAATGTACTATCTTAAGTTAAGAGTCTTCTTAATCTCGATTTTTGATTTTCAGCAACTTGCACTTTGCATACACACCACACAATATATACATGCTGAAAGTAAAGAGAAGGATAAAGGTGAGACCGAAATTTCTACGAGGTTTGACTTATCCCCAGCCTACTTCCTCACCTTAGGCCAATACCACCTAAGGTTTTCACTATAGCACTCCTTTCCGGGCGAAGCAAACCTTTACAAATCCCTCCTTAAGGGTAGAGCCCCCTCTCCAAGCAATACCCCACGCTTGGTCCAACGATCCAAATAATCCTTGAATCGTCAACAACTACAAGAAAGATAATAGACAATCTGGTGTACAATGACACTCTCAAAAGAGTAGATTAGTACAATTGAAAACACTATATACTTCAATATAAAATATCAAAGGAAATAGAATTTAAGCTCAAGAGTGATTTCACAAAATTTCTTCTCTAGATGAGATCAGCGATTTAGAAGTTTAGAACTTAGAGAAGGATGATTCAATACTTCAGAATTCTTAAGCAATTCGGATTTGAAAGAGGGAGCAAGAGAGTTCTTTGAGAGAGCAAGAGAGCTTTCAACTTTTGAGTATATTTTTAATTACTTGGTATGGTTTGATTTAATAAAACATGTATTTATAGGCTCATAAAGGAATTTTCGTGTTGCTCAAGATTATTTGGAGTATTTCCCAAGTTTTTTATGAAAATTGGGGCACAAAAAATTTAAGTTTGAAATTTAAAACATTTAAAAATTATAGCCATTAACAATGTTCAGTTGACTAAAGCATTGGGTTCAGTCTTCTGAAGTTCTTTAAAATTATAATTGAAAATAGGGTTAGTCGACTGGGATGACACAGTTCAGTCGTTTGAGACTATACTGCCTCTTCAGGAATTCATCAGGAAATTCTTCAGTAGATTGAATTTAATCTTCAGTCGTCTGAGGAAATTCTTCAATCTTCTGAGATTAAACTTCAGTCGTCTGGGCAGTTAAAAATCTAGCTTTCAGTTTAGTTTTCAAAAACTCTTTTCTTTCTTGCTCTGATTACTAATAAAACTTTTTCCAGGGTTTTTAAAATAAAGTTTTGTAAGGCCATAATAACTCCTAAAGAGCTTCAAAATATTTCGATGTGATATTTCAATATGAAGTACTTACATTATTTTTCGTAAAGCCTTAAACATTCTAATCTTCAAGTCTTCCATGTTTTTTTTTTTTTTTTTTTTTTGTTGTTGCTTTGAATCCCCTTTTGACTTAAGCTTGAGTCAGCTTTACATACTTACTCATTTTGGTGTTGCTTGAACTTTCTTTGGATCACTTTAAATATGAATGTGGCTTTTTAGTCCTTAGTGATCTTGAACTTTTATCGCTATTCTTTATTTTTGAACTTTGTCTTTAAACATTCCTGAAACATCATCACTTTAACAACACATCTTAAATCAACCTTCATTTGTTATCATCAAAATGAGATTTTAAAGCCAAGTTAGACCAACAATCTCCCCCTTTTTGATGATGACAAATTAGGAGCAAAAATGAGAGATCCTTGAAAAGGTTCCTCCTTATAATAAGCATGCCTTTTAACAATTTTGAAAAATGATGATATCAAATATGATTAAGTTAAAAAAAATCACAATTAAGCATATGAACACACAAACAAGTATATTTCATTATAGCATATGTCATCATATAGTGTGCTTTAATTGCTTTAACATATTTGCTCGTTGTGGTTTAATTCATATTTGCTCAAAATTCATACTCATATTTTCTCAAAATCCATACTCATATTTGCTCTAAATCTTCTCTCTCCTTTGACGTCATTCATAAAGAATTGAGGGGCATAAGGCAAAAAGTCATTATAAGAGCATAGTCAAGTTATACAAGCATAGGAAATTCAAGAAAATAAAAGCAAGGAAACATAAAAATCAAGCTTTTACATAAAGAGTACTTAATACAACAAAAGACTAAAATTCAGTTATCAGCATCATCCTTTTTAGCATCTTCATCACCTTCCTCTTCTTCACTGTCCTCTTCTTCACCTTTGTCACTTCCTTCCTCAGTATCTTCATCATCACTTCGAGGGGCCGAACTAGTTTCTATAGGATCATCACCTCAAGATGAGCTAGCATGATATTTCTTGATACGAGTGAGGCGCTGATCAAGTGATGGAAAATTCTCCTGAAGGGACTGAAGGTCAGACCTCATATCCCTGCTGAAGGTGGAGAATTCACGATAAAAGGGCATGAACCAAGAGGGAGTTTCTGTAGGAGGTCCTTGGTCTTGAGCTGGAGGAGAAGGAGGAGGTACAGCTGCTGGTGCTCATTGAGGTCTTCCTCCTTTTAGGTACCAACCCTGATCACTCTTGTCATATCCCATTCTCTTAAGGGTTGTGAATTTGAAGAGGTCATAACGAGTACGTTTTATGAACAACTCGAAAGGTGTAGTAACATCAAGCTGAGCAAAAATGAGGTTCAAAGCACCTCCATATGGAAGAATCAGTCTAGATGCTTATAAATTTGCCCACAGCCACTTCAAAATAAGACTAGACAGATCAAGTTTCTTTCCCTTAAGTAAACACCATAAAATAAAGCACTCAACATAGGAAAGATGACCGAAAGAGCCAGTCTTGGGTAAAATGTTAAATGAAGTGATTTTGTGGAGGATTTGGGCCTAGAGATTCATTTGTTTGTACAACGGTGGATGTCCAAAATAGATGGGTTCATTTTCCATAATCAAAGGCAAAAATGCTTCAGGTGTGAAATTTTGCTCTAAAATCTAGGATTGAGCAAAAGCGGGACATTCGAATTCCCCTGGAGTGATATGCAGAATGAGAGCTAAAATTTGAGGAGTTAAAACAGTTTTCTTGCCTCTAACCTCTGTAGTTAAAACACCCTCTCCATGAATCATGTTGGATTTGGGAACATGCCTTTGGCTTGGTAAACCACGAAGTTCTTCCAACCTATATTCCTAAACATGGGCAGTATTTCAGAAAATTATGTATCAAAGAAGGTGGTGTCGATCACCTTACCAAGAATAGGATTCGTAGAACAAAGAGTAGAATGTTAATGAAGCTTGGATGGAGGTGTGACTAGCCATCTCTCAATGTTGTTATCATTTCTACCAGTAGAAGTTCCTCGGTTTGCTATCATCTTAGTGCGGGGCATATTGAAGGTCAGAAAGCAAACAAACACCAGCTGTGAAACCCTAGAATCTGTAGGTAAGGAAGTATAATCGTGTCGGGAGGCTTGGATTCAAGAGATATTTGGTGAGGATTGAACGAAACAGAGAGTGGGTAACTCAGATGAGTTATGGAGTAGTGTTTAGAAGTATGAAGTTAGGGTTTTTGCATGTTAAATATATATATATATATATATATATATATATATATATATAAATCTTTAGACGAATGAGCCTAATCTTCAGTCTACTAAAGTCATGGGATATATATATATATATATATATATATATATATATATATATATATATATATATCCCGCGACTTTAGTAGACTGAAGATTAAGCTCATTCATTTAAAGATTTATAGAATAGGAATATGAACAGGCAGTAGCACCTCAGTCGTCTGAGCCTTCAGGCTACACTGTTCAGTTGTCTGAGCTTCCAAGCTCAGTCGTCCGAAGTATGTAAATTTGTAAAAATTCTTTCTATGCTTATCCTGAAATTTTTCTAAATTACTTCCCTATTATGTGACAATCCGAGTTCTTTTCTAATGGATATGAATCTTTCTTCGAAGAGAGGTTTTGTAAAGATATCTGCCCATTGGTCATTTGTGTTTATAAATTTAAATAGGATGTCTTCTTTTTGAACATGATCTCTTAGAAAGTGATGTATTATGCCAATGTGTTTAGTTCTTAAGTGTGATATAGGATTTTTAGATAGATTTATTGCACTTGTGTTATCACACTTGATTGGAATAGTTGTATATTCTAGATTAAAGTCTTTTAATTGTTATTTCATATACAAAGTTTGCGCACAATAACTCTCGGCTGCTACATTTTCAGCTTCAGCGGTTGATAAGGCTACAGAGTTTTGTTTCTTGGAAAACCAAGATACTAATGATCGTCCTAGGAAGTGACATACCACTTGTGCTTTTTCTATCAATTTTACATCCTGCATAATCGGCATCCAAGTAACTAATCATTTCGAATCCGGTGTCCTTTGGGTACCAAAGTCCTAGATCAATTGTTCCTAACAAGTATCTTATGATTCTTTTCATAGCTACTTGATGGGATTCTTTAGGTGCTGATTGAAATCGTGCACACATGCACACACTAAACATTATATTGGGCCTACTAGCTGTTAAGTATAATAAGCTTCCTATCATACCTCGATAATATTTCATATCAACTGGTTTTCCCTTTTCATTTTAATCAAGGCTTATTGAAGTACTCATGGGAGTTCCTATGGGTTTACTTCCTTCCATATCAAACTTTTTAAGCATATCTCTTATGTATTTTGATTGATTAATGAATGTTCCATTTTTAGCTTGCTTAATTTATAAACCTAGGAAGTAATTTAATTCTCCCATCATACTGATCTCAAACTCATTTTGCATACACTTTGCAAATTCCTTACATAATTCATCATTCGTAGCACCAAATATGATATCATCAACATAGATTTGAATTATAAGCATGTCTTCATTTTTGGTTTTAATGAATCAAATGTTATCTACCTTTCCTTTTAAGAAGCTATTATCTAGCAAAAATCTGCTTAATCTTTCATACCAAGCTCTAAGAGCTTGTTTTAATTCGTATAATGATTTAGTTAATCTAAACACATGATCTGGATGTTTTATGTCCTCAAATCTAGGAGGTTGTTTTACATATACTTTTTCATTAATATAACCATTTAGAAATGCACTCTTTACATCTGTTTGATATAATTTAAATTCTTTATGAGATGCATAAGCTAAGAGCATTCTTGTTGCTTCCATTCTAGCTACGGGAGCAAATGTTTCATCATAGTCTATCCCTTCTTCTTGGTTATATCCTTTAGCTACAAGTCTAACTTTATTTCTTACTACTATTCAATTTTCATCCTTTTTTGTTTCTAAACACCCATTTAGTTCCTATAACTGAATGATTTTCTGGTTTGGGGACTAATGTCCATACTTTACTTCTTTCAAATTGATTCAATAGTTGTTAGTGTTCTCTTGTTGTAGATTCTAAAAGCCTTACTATTTGTAGCATATCTTAGGAAGATACCTTCATCTAACTTAACATCAAATTTCCCTAAGTCATCTTTGTCATTAAGTACAAAACACTTACATCCAAAAACATGAAAGTAAGCTATGTTAGGCCTTCTTCCTTTCCATAATTCATAAGGAGTTTTATTTGGGCTTGATCTAATGGAAACTCTATTTATTACGTAACAAGCGGTATTAACAGCTTTAATCCAAAAATACTTATGTAGTTTATTTTCATTTAACATTATTCAAGTCATTTCTTGAAGAGTTCTATTCTTTCTTTCAACGACTCCATTTTGTTGTGGAGTTCTAGGGGCTGAGAAATTATGACTAATTCCATGATCATTACAAAACTTTTCAACATCTTTATTTTTGAACTCTCTTCCTTGATCACTTCTTATATTTGAGACATTGTGTCCTTTCTCATTTTTGGAGTTTCTTGCGTAGATTTATCAACATATTACAAGCCTCATCCTTGGATGCTAAAAGCAATACCCAAGTAAACCTAGAATAGTCATCAACTATTACAAAGACATATTGCTTACCTCCTAAGCTTTGAGTTCTTGTAGGACCAAACAAATCCAAATGTATAGGTTCTAAGGGTCTACTTGTTGATATATGTTTCTTCTTTTTAAAGCTTTTCTTGATTGTTTTCCAAGTTGGCAAGCATCACTAATTTTATCCTTAATGAACTTTGTATTAGGTAAACCTTTGACTAAATTCTTCTTAGATAGTTTTGATAGAAGATCCATGCTTGCATGTCCTAGTCTTCTATGCCATAGCCAACTAGTTTCACTTATGGCAGCCAAACATGTTGCATTTTGAGAAATTAGACTTTCAAGGTTTATACAATACACATTGTTAATTCTACAGGCTGTGAATAGAATTTCATGATTTCTAGGATTTTGAACTATACACTTATCTTTCTTAAATATTATGTCATGACCTTTGTCACTAAGTTGACTTATACTTAGAAGATTATATTTTAGTACATCAACTAACAAAACATCATCAATAGTAAGTGAGGGTTCTTTACCAATTTTGCCTATGCCGATAATTTTACCTTTGTCATTGTCACCAAAGGTCACATATCCTCCATCTCTTTGAGCTAGGGTGGTGAATTTAGTTCCATCACTCGTCATATGTCTTGAACACCAACTGTCTAAGTACCATTTTTCTTTGGATGGAGTAGACCTAAAGCATACCTACAAGGAAGGATTTATGGTGTTTCTTTTTGGAATTTAAACCTTCTTAATTCTTTTTAAATTATGTCTAGTTTTAGTGTTAATTTTCCACTCATTCTTAACTTTGACAAATTTCTTTAAGTTCTTCTTTCTTTTCTTTTTTTTTGCAATTCTGTTGTAACCTATTACTTCTTTGTTGTTAGCCATCCTTTGTTGTCCAACCATTTTCTCAAAATTCTCTTTTCCTCTAGTGAAGTTCTAAATGATTTTTTCTTTATCTTCAATTTTACTTTTGTGATCATTTATCTCTAGATCTTTCTTGTCATCATCATTCAATTGTGATTTCACTAATTCTTGAGACATATTATTAATTTTCTTCATTAGATCATTAATGTGAGAATCCTTTTCTTTTTCGGCCAATTTATAACTTTCTAGTTGATTCTTAAGATTTTTATTTTGTTCTTTTAAGGCTATGTTGCTCTTAGATACTTTGATGAACCTATTGTGTAAGTTAAATAGTTCAGCTTGAATTTCTTTGTAAGAGGGCATACTTTCACATGAATCATTACATGATTCATCACTTGATTCTTCCGAGGAGGAGTAGTAAGAATTTACCTCAGTGTTGTGTGCCATGAAGCACATGTTTGCCATCTATTGTTCACTGGATTTGTTCTTCGACTCGCTCGAGCTTGTATCGTCCCATGTGGCTTTAATTGCTGTTTTATTCTTCTTCTTTTCTTTCTTGAGCTGTGGGTAGTCAGGCTTAATCTGTCTGACCTTTTTACCGTGATAGCAAGTAGGAGGATTATTTTTATTTTCCTTCTTTCTTGTTTCACCTTTTTCAGTTTTTGTACCTCTGAATTTTCTAGTGAACTTCTTGTTTCTTTTAAAGAAGTTTCCAAGTCTTTTAGTGATAAATGCTAGTTCTTCATCATCTGATTCACTCGTTTCATCATCTTCTTCACTTGAGCTTTCTTTAGATGCTTTAAGAGCTATAGATTTCTTATTTTTGTTTTCAGTGTTCCTTTCTTTCATAGCCATTTTATAAGTGAGAAGTGATCCTATAAGTTCATCTAGTGAGGTGGTCTTGAGATTTCTACCTTCTGTTATGGATGTGCCTTTTGGTTCCAAACGAGTGGAAGTCCTCTAAGGATTTTACGTATCATCTCATAAGTGGAATAAGTTTTCCCTAGAGCATTTAATGAGTTTATGATATGTGTAAACCTAGTGTACATATTTGTGATGGATTCATTAGGATTCATCTTAAAGGCTTCGTATTCATTGGTCAAAATATCGATTCTATTGTCTCTAACATCTACGGTACCTTCGTAGGTTACTTCAAGTTTATCCCAAATTTCCTTTGTTGTTTTACAAGCCATGACTCTATTGAATTCATTAATGTCAAGTGCACAACATAGGGCGTTTATAGCACTAGAGTTAACTTGCAACATTTTATGATCCATCTCAGTCATCTCTTTTTCTTCCTTAGGAACCTCTTTTCCGTCTACTAGTTTGGTAGGAATTAAGTCACCATTTGTGACAACCTTCAAAGCTTTCCAATCCATACTTTTAAGATAAATCTTCATTCGTTGTTTCCAAAAGGTGTAATTAAGTCCACAAAAGATAGGTGGTCTAGTTAAGAATTGACCCTCTCCAAAGGGAGCTACTCCTACATGTGCCATGTAGATCTTTATATAACTACTTTTTAAGATTTGTTATAACAAGACTCCAATACCAATTGAAAGTCAAGGTGTAGTCTCAAGAGGGGGGTGAATTGGGTTATTAAAATTTTCTTTTAATTCTTTTTAAGAATTCTTTAGCCTTTAGCAACACTCAACAAAAACTTAGTTTGTTTAATTAATCCACAATCACACTTAATCTCAACACGAGTAAACAATAACCAAACAATCCAATCAAACACAATATACTTAATCAAGATATAAGATGTAGCAATTTTCAACTTTAGCAAAAAATAAAGGTAGAGTTTGTTTGTAGCCTTGTGAATATGTGTTTGTTTCAAGCCCTGTAATGAATGAAATTTTCTTGTCCTCTCTCAACTAAGATTTCCGCAAACGATTAAACAACGTACTCCCTTTTGAGTTTTCGCAAAAGTTTAATCAAACGTACTTTCTTAAGTTAAGAGTCTTCTTAATCTCAATTTTTGATTTTCAGCAACCTGCACTTTGCATACACACCACAATATATATATATATATATATATATATATATATATATATATATATATATATATATATATATATGCTGAAAGTAAAGAGAAGGGTAAGAGTGAGACCGATATTTTTACGAGGTTCGGCTTATCCCCAGCCTACATCCTCGCCTTAGGCCAATACCACCTAAGGTTTCCAGTATAGCACTCCTTTTCGGGTGGAGCGAACCTTTACAAATCCCTCCTTAAGGGTAGAGCCCCCTCTCCAAGCGATACCCCATGCTTGGTCCAACGATCCAAACAATCCTTGAATCGTCAACAACTACAAGAAAGATAATAGACAATCTGGTGCACAATGACACTCTCAAAAGAGCATATTAGTACAATTGAAAGCACTATATACTTCAATATAAAATATCAAAGGAAATAGAATTGAAGCTCAAGAGTGATTTCACCAAAATTCTTCTCTAGATGAGAATCAGCGATTCGAAAGTTTAAAACTCAGAGAAGGATGATTCAGCACTTCAGAATTCTTTAGCAATTTAGATTTGCAAGAGTGAGCAAGAGAGATCTTTGAGAGAGCAAGAGAGCTTTCAACTTTTGAGTAGATTTTTAATTACTTGGTATGGTTTGATTTGATAAAATATGTATTTATAGGCTCATAAAGGTATTTTCGTGTTGCCTAAGATTACTTGAAGTATTTCCCAAGTTTTTTTTAAATTTGAGGCACAAGAAACTTAAGTTTGAAATTTAAAACATTTAAAAATTATAGTTGTTAACAGTGTTCAGTTGTATGAAGCATTGGGTTCAGTCTTCAGAAGTTCTTTAAAATACTTAAAATATAACTAAAAACAAGGTCAGTCAACTGGGGTGACACAGTTTAGTCGTCTGAGGCTATACTACCTCTTCAGGAATTCTTCAGGAAATTCTTCAGTCTTCCGAGATTAAACTTCAGTCGTCTGGGCAGTTAAAAATTTGGTTTTTTAGTTTAGTTTTCAAAAACTCTTTGCTTTCTTGCTTTGAATACTTATAAAACTTTTTTCGGGATTTTTAAAATAAAGTTTCTAAGGCCACAATAATGCCTACAGAGCTTCAAAATATTTCCATGTGATATTTCAATATGAAGTACTTACATCATTTGTCTTAAAGCCTGGAACATTCTAATCTTCAAGTCTTCCATGATTTTTTTTGCTTTGAATCCCCTTTTGACTTGAGGTTGAGTCAGCTTTACATACTTTACTTATTTTGGTGTTGCTTGAGCTTCCTTTGGATCACTTTAAATATGAATGTGAATTTTTAGTCCTTAGTGATCTTGAACTTTTATTACTATTCTTTATTTTGAACTTTGTCCTGAAACATCATCACTTTAACAATACATATTAAATCAACCTTCATTTGTTATCATCAAAATGAGATTTGAAAGGCAAGTTAGGCCAACAGTTCTTAAACCATATAATGTGATTTATAAAAAAGTACAATTTTGGTATAAAACTATCACACTATAATTATGTATATAAAATACTATAATACTGTAACTCTGTATAAAATGCTGTCATATTGTAGTTCTATATAGAACACTGTCATTCTGTAACTCTTTATAAAATTTTTTCACACTATAGTTCTATATAGAACACTATCATTCTATACTCTGTATAAAATGCTATCATACTATAGTTCTATATAGAATGCTATCATTCTGTACTCGGAATAAAATGTTGTCATACTACAGTTCTATATAGAACACTATAATACTGTAATTCTGTATAAAACCCTATCACACTGTAGCTTTGTATAAAGCACTATCATACTATAATTTTGTATAAAATCATATCTTTGTCTATATATATGTTACCATAAAAACTGATAGATTTAATTATGCATAATATTCAAACTCATGCCATACAATTTGAGTGATAATTTATACAATAATAGTCCAGAGAAAATATTAGTATGCACATCTCTAGGGTTTTACTCAAACTCAATAACCCAATTTTTTTTACAAAACATATATATTTCATTTCAAAATTCCCATTTTCATAGGCTTGTATACTTAGGAAAATACATATATTATTTCTGTAATCACATACTATAATTTAATCGGTTAAATTTCTAAAAAACAAAATGTCTGACATAATCTATTCCCCTTACCTTTTTACTAGAGTGGTGCCTAAGATCCCCAACTAGCAAAAGAGCTCCGGTTAAGCTATTAAAAATTGAACCTAGGATCCCGTAATGACGTCTAATCGTCGATTCGAGCTGAATTTGGGTTAGAAATGGAGGAGAGAGAGAGAGAGAGAGTGAGTGAGTGAGACGTAGCTTAGAGAGAGAGAGAGAGAGAGTTAAAATTTTTCTAAATAAAAATGATTTAGAATCCTATTTATAAGCTGCTATCCCAGCCAAAACCATCGACGGTTTTCCTGAAATCGTCGACGATTTGGTTTTTAACCAAACCAATTTTTACCGTTTTTACCTTTACTAGCCTTCGATAACTCAAAACCGTCAACGGTTTCCCTAAACTCCACAAAATCGTCGACAGTTTGGTTTGCACCAAACCACTTTTTCCCTTTTTCTTTATTATTTTTATTACTTCTATTTTTCGGGTCTCTGCAATAGAAGGTATTCTGCTACAGCTAATAAGCTACAAACTAGGAGGGAGCATCATCTACTGGTGGTTCATCTTGCTGGGGTTCAGAAGATTAATGAGGTTTTGGAGCTTGTCTACGTCTCCTACCACCCTTAGGCAACCATCCATGTCCTTCATATTTAACGTAACCCATTTGCTTCACTGTAGCAACAGAAAACATATCATGGTGGGTACGATTTATGAGCAAGGTAGATGAAGTGGTAACACCTAAATGATCAAAAATTAGGTTCAACACTCGTCCATAAGGTAGAATGACTTTTCTAGCCTCTTCTCGCGTGATCATCTATTTTAATATTAGGCTAGGTAAATCAAGCTTCTTCCCCTTTAAAAGACACCACATCACAAAACAATTAAGGTAGGACATATGATCATGTGATCCTACCCTAAGCAATATGTTATACGTGATGAGTTTCTGTAAAATTTGGGCAGGCAAAGTCATCTGATGATACAACGGAGGACGAAAAAAATAAACAGGAGCTTCTGCTATTATCAATGGTAAAAACTCATCAGGGGTAAAGCCTTGTGCGATTATCCAAGACAATCCAATCAGTGGACACTCAAATTCTCCGTTTTGGATAATAAATCTAGCAGCTAAAGTTTATGGGGTGATGGCAAAAGATTTATTCATGATTTGAGTAGATGTCACTTTATCTCCCTTTACCATATTTACATAAAAGAGTTTCACAAGATTTGGATACATTCCTCTAGTTTGATAAGTAATGAATATCTCCTAACTCAAAGTAGTAAACAACGAAAAAATATCCAGAAATTCATCTCTAAAGAACTCAAAATCTAAAACCTTACCAAAAATGGGTTCAGTAGATCAAAGATGCTTTCTGTAGATTTTCTTTACGTGAGACGTCATCAACCATTTCTTGATGTCATTTGCATTGTCATTTCTAGAGGAGGAACCTCAGTTTTCTGCAAGCTTGGTTCTAGGCATGTTTATGAAGAAAGTAACCAATGAAATCCTTTAAAATGAAGTGGAGATAAACGGTCAGTTGACTAAGATGTGAAAAGTTAGGGTTTTTATAAACAGTAAATATATATATTGCTGCGGGTCGGTCGACTATGCTCGATGAGTCAGTCGCTCGACCTATGTATTTCTTCGAAATTTCACAAGTCAGTAGCAAGTCAGTCGACTGCACTCAAGGAGTCAGTCGCCCGATGAGCCTAAACCTAAAATACTAGTAATTCAATGTAGTTTTAGTCGACTGATACTAAGGTGTTAGTCGCCTGTCCTTCAGGGATTTTGACTTACATATTCTTTTTATGTCAACCACTCATTCACATTAAAGTCTTCTTCTCAAATCACATCTTTACTATGTAATAAATCTAATTCTCATCGTATTGAGATGAACTTATCCTCTGAAAGAGGTTTAGAAAAGATTTCAACCCATTGCTCATCTGTATTTACGAATTCAAGATTTTTATCTTCCTTTTGCACATGATCTCTAAGGAAATGATGTCGAATGTTAATATGCTTGGTCCTAGAGTAAGAAATGGGATTTCTAGAAATATTTATGGCACTCGTGTAATCACATTTGATTAGTATAGCCAAATATTCCAAATTGAAATCCTTGAGTTGTTGTTTCATGTATAGAATTTGTGCACAACAACTACCTGCTGCAACATATTCAGCCTCAGCAGTAGACAATGCCACAAAATTCTATTTCTTGGAGAACCAAGATATCAGGGATGGTTCTAAAAAATGGCAAGTACCACTAGTACTTTTTCTATCTATCTTACATCTGACATAATCTGCATCCAAATAGCTAATCATTTCAAAGGCTGTAATACCTATCAAATACCTCAAGATCCTCTTGACAGCTGTTTGGTAAGATTCTTTAGGGGCCGCTTGAAAGCGAGCACGCATGCAAATACTAAACATAAAGTCAGGTCTACTAGCAGTCAAATAGAGCAGGCTACCTATTATGCCTTAATAGTATTTCATATCTACCGACTTTCCTTGCTCATCTCTATCAAGACAAATAGAAGTGCTCATTGGAGTTCCTAATGGCTTTCCACCTTCTATATCAAACTTCTTAAGCAAGTCTCTAATATACTTTGATTGATTTATGAACGTGCCATTTTTAGCTTACTTGATCTGAAGACCAAAGAAGTATGCCAACTCGCCCATCATGATCATCTCAAACTCATCAACATATATTTGTGTGATAAGCATATCATTATCTTTTGACTTTATGAATAGGGTGTTATCCATTTTCTCTCTAGAAAACTCATTTTCTAATAGGAAGCCACTTAATCGTTCGTACCAAGCTCTAGGAGCTTGTTTTAATCCATATAAGGCTTTGATTAGTCTAAATAAATGATCAAAAAAATGAAAGTCTTCAAACCCTAGGGGTTGAGCAACATATACTTCTTCATTTATGAATCCATTTAGAAATGCACTATTTACATCCATTTGGTAAAGTTTGAAATTTGTGGGATGCATAGGCTAGTAGCATTATTATCGCTTCCATTATAGTTACTGGAACAAAGGTCTCATCATAATCTATTCCTTCTTCCTGATTGTAACCTTGAGCTACCAATATAGCCTTGTTATGGACTACAATTCCGTTCTCGTCCTTCTTATTTCTGAACACCCATTTAGTGTTGATTACAGAGTGATCAACAGGTCTAGGGACGAACTCCCAAACCTTATTCCTTTCAAGTTGATTCAACTATTCTTGCATGGAAACTAACCATGATTCATCATTAATTGTCTCATTTATGTTTTTGGGTTCCTCTTTAATAATGATTTAGTGGACACTCCTCATGAAGGTTCACCTATAATTTGATCTATGGGGTAATTCCTTACGAACTTACACTCCTTAGGCAATTCAGATTGACAGTGAGAGTTATCATTTAAAGGTGTGCTGATTTCATTACTCTCATATTTTATTTCCTGAATTGCTAACTCTTCTAAAACTTTTCTTACTTCAACTTCATCAACTACAATAGGTTTAGGAGAAAATAAATTAGCCTCATTAAATGCTACATGAATAGATTCTACAATTGAGAGGGTTCTTTTTTTGTAGACTCTAAAGGCTTTTCTGTTCACGACATATCCTAGGAAAATTCCTTCATATGATTTGGCATCAAACTTTCCTAGGTCCTCTTTGCCATTTGAGACAAAGCACTTGCATCCAAAACATGAAAATAGGATATATTCGGTTTTCTCCCTTTCTAGAGTTCATGTGGGGTCTTTTCTAGATTGGTCCTAAGTGAGACTCTGTTCATTACATAACATGCGGTGTTCATTGTTTCAACCCAAAAATATTTAGGCAGGTTATGCTCATTCAACATGGTTCCTAGCCATCTCTTGAAGTGACCTATTTTTCCTTTCAACAACTCCATTTTATTGAGGAGTACAAGGTGTTAAGAAGTTGTGAGATATTCCATGTTCAGTACAGTAGTTCTCAACATCTTTATTTTTGAATTCTCTCCCTCGGTCACTCCTAATGTTTTGAACGCCATACCCTTTTTCATTTTGAAGCTTCTTGCATAAGTTAATCAACATCTTACAACTTCATAATTGAAGGATAAGAAAAGCACCCAAGTAAATCTGGAGTAGTCATCAACTATGACGAATGCATATTGCTTTCCTCTTATCCATTGAGTTCTGGTGGGACCAAACAGATCTAAATGAATAAGTTCTAGTGGTCTACCAGTAGACATATGCTTCTACTTCTTAAAGCTTGTCTTGGTTTGCTTCCCAAGTTGACAAGCATCACACACCTTGTCCTTAACGAAATTAGTGCTAGGTAAGCCCTTGACTAAGTTTTTCTTGCTAATTTGGACAACAGATCCACACTAGAATGTCTTAATCTTTTATGCCATGGCCAACTGGCTTCATTCACGACTATGAAGCATTGAACTTCTTGAGATATTAGGTTTTCAAAGTTAATGCAATATACATTATCAACCTGATTAGCCATAAACAAGGTTTTGTGCTTTTCACTGTGTTCAACTATGCATTTGTCTTGTTTGAAGGTTACTTCAAAACCTTTGTCACTTAGTTGACTAATGCTTAGCAAATTGTGTTTTAACTCTTCTACCAATAAAACATCATCAATCTCCAAAGAGAGTTCCTTACCAACTTTATCGATGCCTATAATCTTGCTTTTTGCATTGTCTCCAAAGGTGACATATCCACCACCATCCTTTAATATCAATGCAGTGAACTTGGACTTGTCTTCGGCCATATGCCTCGAGCAACCACTGTCCAAGTACCATTTGTCTTTTGTTGGTGTGGACCAAAAGCATACCTACAAGAATGGATTCAAGGTGTTACTTTTGGTACCTATACCTTCTTAGGTATTTTTTAGTTTGATTTATTTTTCAGTTTTTACCATACTTTCTTGATTTTAACATTCTTTGTTTTACATGGACATTAAAATTTTGTGTGCCCTTTCTCCTTACATAAGAAACACGTAGTGTGTTCATATGTATTATGTGACGCCCTGATTTTCATAACATTTTTTTATCATTAATTCCACATATGCAAACATCGGCCACGTCAGAAACCCTAATACCATATCAACATAACTTGACCCGCAATGGGATACCGGGTAAATAGACATACAAACAATCCTAACAGCGGAAGTCATTATTTACATACTTTCCAGAATACAAATAACCAGAGTACTAAACATCCATACAAATATACATATCTATGACATTCCCAAAACAAACACAAAATACTATAGGGAAATCCTCAACCCCTAGCTCAAAACACTCACCCTGTCTAAACAGGGCCTCTATCTCAGAACTCTATCTCCAGGCCTGTCATGGTTCCCTAAAATATATATATATATATATATATATATATATATATATATATATATATATATATCGTATTTCATTATTTATTTATTTAATTTAGTTTAATAATTAATTAATTAATTAATGATTAATAATAATAATAAAAATTTCTAGATTACTACATTCTCCCCTCAAAAGAATTTCGTCCTTGAAATTAGCTAACCTACTCTTATCACAATCTCCTCTTTTAATTCCCATGAGACTTCCTCAATTGCATGATTTCTCCAAAGTACTTTTACCAACGAAATTTTCTTAGTATGAAATTCTTACTCTTTCCGATCTAGGATCTGAACTGACAATTCACGAAGTCTAACTACCTCCTAAATACACAAATTTGCCAAACAATACATGGAGTAATTTGTCCTAATTGGAAGAAAGTGAGCAGTTTTTGTCAGTCGATCTACGAAATCCATGGAAATTTTCTCCCACCTCCATTCAGGAATATGAAGTGGTTGCAATGACCCCACTGGCCTTTGGTGCTCTGCTTTTACCTGCTGACATGTCAGGCACTGTTCTACAAATTTGACAATCTCCCTCTTCTATCACCTAGTCTATCCCTATTCCCTGAGAAATTTAGATAATTTGGGCGAGACACATCTCAGTAAGAAGGAATAAATTATTTATAATATGTGGCCATATGAGTTCAGTTATAACATGCTTTATTTTTCAAAACAACATTTCATCTGAGAAAATACACTGATATTCACATTCACATAATCATATAGATATACAACACAAGCTTTTATAAGCTTTAAAACCATTTTTCAAGTTTATTCATTTCCAACACACATAATTACCCGTGAAGTTCCTGAGAATAGGGAAGATTGCCCGCCCATATAGGTAGCTTCCCTCTGCCCTAACACGTTATGCAGCCAGGAATGGCCACATCTAATACCTATCAGGGCACTCACCTTACTCAATAAGCCCTCAGGCGGAGAGTTTCACTTCGCCTCAATTATTTATTTTATAAAACACACACTCTTTCATTTTTCATAATCATTTCCCATTTTAACTCATTACATATCTATGCATACATAAATTCACATTTATATACTTTACATAATACATTAGATCACATAATTCCAATTCTCAACACATTCACGATTTCCATACTGAGCATACCTCCCCAACGGCATCAATAGGAACTTCACAACACAATTTTCATACTGAGCATACCTCCCCAATGGCATCAGTAGGAACTTCACAACATAATTTCCATACTGAGCATACCTCCCCAACGGAATCAATAGGAACTTCATACACACAATCTCCCTACTGAGCATACCTCCCCAATGGCATCAGTAAGAACTTCACACACACACACAGTCTCCATACTGAGCATACCTCCCCAACAGCATCAGTAGGAACTTCACCCACACACACAGTCTCCATACTGAGCATACCTCCCCAACGACATCAATAGGAACTTCGCACACGCACACACAGTCTCCATACTAAGCGTACCTCCCCAACGACATCAATAGGAACTTCACACACACACACACACAGTCTCCATACTGAGCATATCTCCCCAACGATATCAGTAGGAATTTCACATACACACACAGTCTCCATACTGAGCATACCTCCCCAACGGCATTAGTAGGGACTTCACACACAAACACACAGTCTCCATACTAAGCATACCTCCCCAATGGCATCAGTAGGAACTTCACACACACACACACACACACAGTCTCCATACTGAGCATACCTCCCCAACGACATTAGTAGGAACTTCACATACACACACAGTCTCCATACTGAGCATACCTCTCCAACGACATCAATAGGGACTTCACACACACACACACACAGTCTCCATACTGAGCATACCCCCCTAACGACATCAATAGGAACTTCACATCACACACAGTCTCCATACTGAGCATACCTCCCCAACGGCATCAAAAGGGACTTCACACACAATTTCCATACTAAGCATACCTCACCAACGGCATCAGTAGGAACTTCACAACACAATTTCCATACTGAACATACCTCCCCAACGGCATCAGTAGGAACTTCATACACATAATCTCCCTACTGAGCATACCTCCCCAACGACATTAGTAGGAAAGGAATACCACCCACCCACAATTATTGTGCGGTATTGGCATATCATCAATCATATTTCAGTATGTCTCAATTCAGTTCATTATAAATATTCTCATCATTTTCTATGTACTTTCATTATCTCATAATAATATATATCATATTTCACGTATTTTCACATTTCCCAAAATACTCATATCAGTAATTTGTACAAACTCATTTTTTATGCAAATAATTTCTACTCACATATAAATATCACATCAATCATTCTCATTTCAATATTTTCTCAGAACATACACATCATTATATTTCACATTTTTCAACACATGTCATACGCCACACAATTTTCATCTAATACTCATAATATGTTAATTTCACACTGCAAAGCATCACAATTTAATATTACTCAAATGCCACATAATTTATCTAATATTCATATCGTAATAATTTTCAAATAAAATACCATATGTTCATTTTCACTTATTAATTTACACAGTAATTCTAAAAATACTGTTATAATTTATTCCCCTTACCTGACTTGCTGAGAGTCTCGTTAAGACCCAGTTCCTACACCCTTGGTGCCCGAAACTCAACTCCTGTAATTTACATTTTCCTCAAATTAATTAACCTATTGCCCCAAAATAATACCCATCTAGCCTTCCCTAGGCCCCATGTACTCCAAATTAACATTTAAACTAATATTTAACACCCCCACTTAATTTTTTGAATTTTACCTGAGTCCCAAAATTACACCCGCAGCGCTCACCCGGACCCTAAATTCTGAAAATTCTACTTCAACTCCAGATACTCAACATTTTAGCATTTCTAAGTTAATCCTAGTTAATTAAAAATAAGCTCCTTAATAACCCCTGTACCCTAAATTTGGGGTTTTGCCCACGACGACCCCACGAGAATTTCGTCCTCCTAGACTTGTAGAGAATCATCCCTAGATTCTCGTGGTAGTGTCCGTTCATCAATCGGGCTTATAATTTGCAAAGAATTTAAAGAAAAATGGGAAATTGACTTACCCCAGGAGATACGTCTACGCCGCTCCTACCACCGATCTGCTCCGGTAGAAATGACAACAACGGAGAATGGAATCTAGGGGTATCTTTCGATTTTCAATCGAGCGAAAATCAGTCATGAAATCAAGGAGAGAGGGAGAGAGAGAATGAGAGGAGAGAGAGAGAGTGTGTCTGTGTGCAGACAAAAAAAAAAGAAAAAGAAGAAGAAGAAGCACGGGGGGCGTGAAATTCAAGAAAACACCTGAAGCTTCTTTGAAGCTTCAGGTGATTTAATATATATATATATATATATATATATATATAATATATTTAATTAATATTAATAATAATATATTTTATTAATAAAAATAAATATAAATTTTAAAAATTATTTTTTTCCTTTTTTTTAAATCTAATTTATTTATTTATTTATTTTTATTTTTTTTGGGAATCACCCTACTAAACTTACATAGTCCCTTTTTGGGGTTATTACAACAGTACCGATGCTAGCGGATGAAAACTGCAACCACACGAACTCACGGAGCGTGTGGCGTGGTAGTGTGAATGGGCCAGATTAGGGTTGTATATTGCCCCCTAGATTCCGAACCAAGGTATGAGGCAGGTCATTCACTACAGACATGCTTATGGTATTATTTGATCTAACCGGGTCGGCCAACCGCGGTTAGATCCAGCCTTCGGGCCGCACAACCCTAACCATGGGGGGAAGCATGGCATGGAGAAAAATCCTCAAGGCAGCCATGGGTTACAGACACGACATGGTACAAGGTACTAAGGCTACCCATGGGCTGGATAGTGAAAGGAAAGTGGCTATGAGTTATAGACATGGCATGGCACAAGGTACTGAGTATACTCGTGGGCTTGTTAAAAGAAACATGGAAAATAAAAGGAAAAAGGGAAAAAAATATAAAGAATAAGGAAATGGGAAATGAATGAATTTGAAAATATGGATAAAACTTATAAAAGCTATGTTGAATATCTATGTGATTATATGTATATACCATTATTTTCTCAGATGATTAACAGTTTGAAAGAGCTTTATTTATTATTACAACTACACTCATATTGCCACACACTATTAATAATTTATTTCGTCTTACTGAGATGTGTCTCACCCAAGTATTAAACCTTTCCGGAGACTGGGATCGAGCTGGTGATAGAGCTCCCAGATAGAGTGGAGCAAGGACCCCGATATACAGGGTGAGTGTTACATAGGGTTGGATAACTTTTTAGGGTTTTTATGTTTAGGAATGTACTTTGGATATGTGTATGGATTTGGGTGAAATATACTCTAGTATGTGTATTTGTTGTGACTTGTTTATATATGATGACTTCCGCTGCTAGGTAATTTATGTATGTTATGACCTGTTATACCCGATACCCAATGTGGGTGGGGTTATATGCATGATGTCAGAATTGATGACGTGGTTGATTGGTGTGGATAAGAAATTAAATAAAAAAAATTATGGAAATCGGGGCATCACATGTACCATGGAAGTCACATACATCACTATGCACTAATTGAAGTAAAGAAGAAATTCTAGTAGTTTTGTTAGGAAAAGATTTTCTAGTTATTTTGGTTTTAATACATACACTACACTTATCATCCATGTCATTTACATATCTAGGAATTAATTCCATATTAGTCATATCATGCAATTTTTTAGTATTAATATGTCCTAAATGATTATGCCATAAAGAGAGTGAATCAACAATATAAATAGAAACATTCACTTTATTGATATTAAGCTTAAACATACCATCATACATATAGCCCTTTCCCACAAAGACTCCACCCTTAGAGAGTACAAATTTGTCAGATTCAAACACTAATTTAAAGCCAAACTTATTAGGTAGGCTACTAGAAACTAAATTCTTCCTAATTTCTAGTACATGGTATACATCAGTGAGAGTAAAACTTTTTCCAAAAGTAAATTCAAAAATAACATCTCCTTTGCCTTTGACTACAACAGTGGATGAATTTCTCATGTAGAGAACATTATCATCTTCCACTAGCTCATACTTTGAGAATGAACTCTTGTCTTTGTAAACATGCCTTGTTGCACCTGAGTCAATCCACCATGCACAATCATCTTCAACAACATTGATTTTAGAAATCATAGCCACAAACTTGTTAGAGTTTGTTCCATCTTGCTTTTTCTTAAGAAGACGACACTCATTTTTGTAGTGTCCAGGTTTTCTGCAATGGAAGCATGAACCTTTCTTTTTCTTATTTTGATTCTTGACAGAATTAAACTTCCTCCTCAGATTCCCTTATTTGGGCTGTTGGGGTTGTTTCGAACTGCCTCCTTCTTCCGTCATATGCACTTTGGAAGTATGCTCTTCCGCACCTTTCTGGTTCTGTCTAAACACTTCCTTAACTTGGAAATGTTGGCCCAATTGCTCAAGAGACATATCATCCTTCCCGTGCTTCAAAGATTTTCTAACATCTTTCTAGGAAGGAGGTAACTTATCAATAATAGACGAAACAGAAATGCATTCATCCACTTTCATATTATGTTGATTAAACTAGTTAAGGATATGCATAATTTCATGAAACTGCTTTACAACAGACCTATTATCAACCATGGTGTAATTGAAAATTTTTCCAATCATAAATTTCTTACTAGTCGCATCATTTGTGAAATACTTAGTTTCAAGTGCATCCCACAACTCTTTTGCAGTAGCCACATTCTAATACAGATCGAATAGATTGTCTGACATTGAATTTCAAATGTGGCCTTTGCATATATAGTCATCTTGTTCCCATTTTATCCTTGCACGTCCTTGAGCCAAAGTCTCATTCTCATTCACAGCAGGTTTGGGCGTAGTCAGAACATAGACCACTTTGAGACCCGCAAGAAGAATGTGCATCTTTTTCTGCCAGCACCTGAAATTGCTTCCACCAAATCGTTCAAGTTTGACAAAATCTGCAGCGAATTCCCTCAAGGTTGAAGAACCAACCATTTTAAAAATAACGTTTTAAAATTGTAGAAATAAGATAAAGAAAATAGTTGCAAAATAGAAAACGCTTCAAGGCACATTATAATGTCGTTTTCCTTAAAATGTTGTTTGCCCCAACCCGATCGATGTATATTGAGTTAACAAATACATTCCCAAGATACAATGAAGCCCAGAATATAATTCTGATATTTAAGCTATACAAAAACGAAAACTGATCACAAACACCCTTAGAAGAATCTGAAATAAATTTTTGAAATTCAATTTCTGTAGAAAACATAACCTAGATTTGAAGAAGATATAAATTGTGGAAATTTCATGGGAGAAAAGAGAATAAGAGAATGATGAATTTTCTATATTATTCTTGGAGAGAATTCTGTCAATAAATAGACAAAATTATACCTTTTCCAAAAGGTTATATCTGCTCATTTGCGAAGTAGATTTCTGAAAATGCATCAGGCATCGACATAGTCGCACTAGGCATCAACCTGGCCGCGCCTTGGTCAAGCCTTGGTCAACACATTTTGGAAAACCAATTATTTCTTATCTTCAAAAGTCCTGGTTGCACTTCCAAGGTCTCTTGGTTGCACCCTGGTCGAGACATTCTAGAAAGTCAATTATTACAACCGTCAGATTATTTATACGGTTCAGATCACCCCACTTTATCTTATAAAAAATATAAGATTAATTTTAAGTCATCTGATCATGATCAATGGTCACAATCTCGCAACGATGCAAGCGTGCTAAATGCTTGTGCGACACTAGCGCCCTACAGGCCACGCCGCACGCGCGCGCATTTGCGGACGGTGTGTACCTGCACACTAGCACTATCTCTTAATCAATTTTAAGAGAATATTCCACATTATCATTTATTAATGACTTTTCTTTTTTCACTCTTTCCAATGTCGGACAAACCCACATAGCTTTAAATATATTTTAGAAAATATTTCAACACAACCAATCTAGGTCGAATGCCCAGGCAATAGATTGCCCCTAGTGACAATTTCACTAGCCTAGGCAAACAACTTGAGCAATCAACCGACCCAAGAAAGTGATCGACCGATCTTGCTTTTTAGAGACCTCAACAATAAATTTTGCACTCTAACTGCTAATATGCGATCAACTAGCATGTGATACAAGTCGACAAATCTAAACAATAAACTCACTTTAAAAAAAATGGTTAAGTTTGATCCAATACTCTATAAACATGCCTTTTAAAGTCCAAGGAACATTAGAAAACTTATCTATATTGAATTTACAGATGCTCAAACTCTTTCCTCTCTTATTTAATCTCTTTGTGCCTTAACTTGCTCATTTTTAGAGCTCACATACAAAAGTCTTGTGCTTTCACTTGTTTATTCTTTGAGAGATATAAGTTTGTGCTTCAATTTATAAATCATTCCTTGTGAGAACAATTTGTTTGTAATCATCTCTTGTATTTGGTGTCCTTACCTCCAATTAGAATAAGGTGTAATGAGTTGTCTTGCCTCCTTATAAACCAAGGGGCGTATTGGTGTCCTTTCAACCATTAAAGAAAGGGAAATAGTTGAACCTCAAGATGGTTGACCTTAAGAGAGTGGACATGGACGAGAATAGCTTACCACTACAAAAGAGTTGGCGTTTCTTTATTCCCTACCCTTTTAGTTTAATTGATTCAATATTTGTGTATTTAATTGATTTATTCAATTTGTTTTAAATTTGGTATCAAACACTCTAACTTTTATTAAACCCAATTCCCCCACTCCCTTGGGTTGCCAGTTGGACTAACAAAATATTCATAATCACTTACTGCACAACAAACAAAAGCAGTAAGCAAGCATATAAAAAGATAAGGATCACTCAGTAACACATAAAAGCAAGTAATTCTTTAACAACACCACCATAGGCAACATTTGTTTATCAAAGGGGGCAAGTAAATTAAATACATTTGCAAATGCTAGTTAATTTTACAATCAACGTTTACCCTCCTTTATAAAGTTTTATATGATATTCTAACTTTAAGATTAGGAAACATCAAACTAACTAAGATGTCATACTCTCGTTTTACACTAAGGTAGAAACATAATAAAAAAAACCTATACTTCTATTTACATGATAGATACCCATCCTATATATACAAGACAAGCAATCATAGAAAAGCATAATGTAAGAACCCAAATCGTAGTGTACGGGTTAATTATGTAAAAGAATGGTAAAAATGGAAATTCTACAGACTTCGTCGACGAGGCCATAATTCGTCGACAAAGGTAGAAGGCTTCTCGTCGATGAAATTCAGAGCCTTGTTGACGAGAAAAAGCCGAGGGGTTTAAGAAAATTTAAATATCAAGGTTCGTCGACGAAATCGCTGCCTCGTCGACGAAATCCCTGAAGACCTCATCGACTAGAACACCACTTCGTCGACAAAATCCCCCGGGTCAAAGATCTTTAAAAGGATATTTTGAGTTTGCTTCATTGTTAAGTTTTGGAAATCCTCTCTCTCTCTCTCTCTAGAACTCTCCCTCCACTCTCTCTCTCTCTAGTTTTCTTTGTCGTTCGTTGCCGGATCCGTGAATCCAAAGTTACTGTGAGGATCAATGAAAGATTCTCTACATTTCAAGTGAATCGGAATCTTGTTTGGAGCGATTTCGGGTTTCGGGCCAAAATCAAGGTAAAGCTCAGTTTTCGTTTCTAATTCAGTATATGTATAGTAGTACGCATTGTAAGTATGTTTTGTACTATGGTTTGTAGGTTTCGGAGTCTCGGTTCGTAGTTTTGAGGACCGTAGAGTTCGTAGTTGGTTTTCGGGTTAAGGTAAGGGGATCCTGTTTATATTAGTCCATTTTTTAAATCAGGATCGGTAAGCTTGTAGGCTACGATCATATGTATGTTTTGACTACTTATTTAGGAAAATTTAACGGGTAAAAATACAGTATTTTCGGGTTACAGTCTTTTGGGAAAATTGGGGATTTCGGGTATCATCTCTATTTTGTTTGGAAAACTGTTGGTTGTGTTAAAATTGTATTATTGAGGTGACCGTAATTCATAGTTGCATAAACTGTATACTAGAAATTGTAAATGATATGATTTTTCGTAAACCAAATAAGTGTGGTATGTTTGTATGTATGTATTTTGTTCTAGATATTTGTAAAACAGCTATGTGGCGGCTAATTACCATACGCTGAAATGTATAGGAACGTGAATTCCAAAATGATTCTAGGTTTTGTGAAATCGGCTAGGGGCAGCTAATTACCGTACGCCGAGAGTGACCGGCTCTATATCCAAGGGTGTGAAATATCACCAGTCTAATTCCGATTGGTCACCGAAGTGGTGTGAGCTATATGCTACATCGTATGATGCAATGGATTCACTATGGGCCTAGGTCGTCGCAGCGTAGTTTTGCATATGGCAATGTAATCGGGGTGAGACTAGGTGACCTTGTGTAGTTGCGTATGTAGCAATGGATTCACTATTCGGCCTGAGTCGTAGATCTTCGTAGTTGCATGTGTAGTAATGTAATCGATGTGAGACTAGGTGACCTTGTGTAGTTGCGTATGAAGCAATGGATTCACCATTGGGCCTTGATCATCGCAGTGTAGTTGCGTATGTAGCAATGTAATCGCTGTGAGACGAGGTGACCTGGACTAGTGTGACGACACTAACCGTATGTATATATGTATGTATGTAGGTATGTTGGGTATCGTATGAATTTGAATGGTTTTCTGAAAATACTTGAACTGTATGTATTTGTATGAAACTATACGAATTGTTTTAATTTGTATCGTATGTATAGTGTTATGAAGTATGTAAAATAACACTGGTATGCCACACACTGATATAAATTGTTTTCTTCCTTACTGAGAGGTTTCTCACCCCGAATGTACTTACAATATTTTTCAGGGCCTTCAGGTAGCGGTAAGTAGCATCCTAGCATCTAGAAGCAAGGGTATCGTGGCTACTGCTAGTACCTTCTAGGTATGAGTTTTGGTATCCAGGTTGTCAGGATAGTTTTGTAGACACCTGGGGTATGTTTTGTAATATGGGAATGTATATACTAGATTGTATAGTATAGACTCTAGTATGATACTGGTTATGTATAAAAGACCGTATTTCGCTGCACATTCTGGATAGTATGGACGTTTGTATGTATGTATGTAGGGCATCCGTTCACCCCACGGGGTCGAGCCCTCTTTGTATGTTGTATCAGGTATGTTTTAATTGATACAGAGATAGGTTAGGTTACTTAAATTTACCCCCGGCTTCCATTTTCGGGTTCGGGGCGTGACAGCTTGGTATCAAAGCTAACCAGGTTGTTAGGTCTTGTAGACTTGGTTAGGAGTATCGATATGTTCATACCAGAGTATAGGATGTAGGAAATGGGTAGTATTGGTTGAGGGTTGTTCTGTTGCTAGACCAGGATTGTCGGTGGTATTCTGTGTTTTTCCTGGGATGACGATTCCAGTAAAGGTAAGGCAGACCATTGATGACGTTCGTATCGGTGTGACGGGACAGGCTTAGACCTGTGAGAGTAATAGTTGACATGTTTGGGTCTATGACTGTGTTAACTGCGTACGATATAGGAATTCTAACTGATTCCTATTCTGTTTTCAGAATGGAGCCCAAGGATAATAACTTGGAGAGTGGCTCCGAGGAGACGGCAAGCGACGAGTCTCCTTCTGTGTCTCGTGGTTTAACGAGACGGCTGATCCGAGAGATTGGGCGGAGTGTTAGGAGACGCGAGAGCTCTCCTACTGATGCGGGGTGTACCATTGAGAGGTTCACACGCATGCACCCTCTGACATATACAGGAGGACCTGATCCGATAGTGGCAGAGGACTGGATCGAGAAGACCGAAAGGATTTTGGAAGTCCTCCACTGCACTAAGAAGCAGAAGGTTTTGTACGCTACCTTCCAGCTGACTGGGGAGGCAAGGCAATGGTGGACGGCAGTGAGCCTACTGGAGAGGTAGAGATCTGGTCCATCTAGTATGACTTGGGGCCGTTTTAAGGAGGTATTCCTCAAGAGATACTTTCTGGTCTCCACTCGGGATGTGAAGGCCGATGAGTTTTCAGGCCTGACATAGGATACTTTGATGGTGCAGAAGTATGCTGCCAGATTTATCGAGTTACCTTGATTTGCGCCGTACTTGGTTCCAAATGAGCACGAAAAGGCTCGGAGGTTCGATAGGGGTCTAAGGAAAGACATCCGCCGTCTTGTGGGGATGCTGTAGATCCGTGAGTTTTCTGTCCTAGTGGATAAAACCACCATAGTTGAGACCGACCTTTGGGGTGATGAGGTAGTGCAGGTTCAGGGGAAGAGGCCAGTACCTTCTGGTCCTTAGAGTGGTCCTCGGCAGGGTCCGTGGAAGAAGAAGAAGAACTATAGCTCTGGTTATCAGCAGAACACCGAGCGGCCGAACTTTCAGGGGGATCCATCCTCAGCACCATGTGCTAAGTGCTGCAAATGGCATGAGGGCGAGTGTCAGCCATTCTGGGGTGTTTGCTTCAACTGTGGCAAGTTAGGCCACAGGTGAAGAGCTGTCAGCAACCGAGGAGGATTATGCCTGCACCGAGTCAGAGCAGTGGAAGTAACCAGGTGCCTCGGGTGAATTACCAGGCAACCACGGCTCCGGCGAGAGTATATTCACTTACTCCAACAGATGCGGAACACGCTAGGAACGTGGTGACAGGTACCATGTTATTGCTTTCGAATAAAGCTGTTGTGTTATTTGATTTGGGGGTAACTCATTCGTTCATATCTTCTAGATTTGTGAAATTGTGTGGGGTTGAAACCCAACTTTTGGAGGAATTTTTGGCTATAACTACGCCAACTGGGAGTATAACGATTTGTAGTAGGATGTTAGGAAACTGCCCAATTGTGATTTAGAAGAGACTATTACCGGTGAATCTTGTGGTATACGACATGTCAGGTTTTGATGTCATACTAGGAATGGATTGGTTGTTTTCTAGCTATGTGGTGATTGATTGTCGGAAGAAGGTGGTAGTCTTCAGACCTCCTCGGAAGCAGGAGTTTGAGTTCGCCGGATCGTGTGTGCGTTCTATGCCACAGATTCTATCAGCTTTACAAGCGAGGAGGTTACTCTTGGATGGTTGTCAGGGGTACCTAACTTGTGTGAAGGAACCGCCGCGGGATGAGTTAAGACACGAGGATATTCGGGTGGTCAATGAGTTTCCAGATGTGTTTCCAGAAGATTTACTCGGTTTACCTCCGGATCGTGAGGTGGAGTTTACGATTAAATTGCTACCTAGTAAGGCATCGATCTCTAAAGCTTCGTATCGGATGGCTACAATAGAACTTCAGGAATTAAAGGAGCAGTTGCAGGAATTACTGGATAGGGGATTCATTCGACCTAGTGTTTTGCCCTGGGGAGCTCCAGTATTATTTGTGAAGAAGAATGACGGGTCGATGCGTATGTGCATTGATTACCGTGAGATCAACAAAGTGACGGTGAAGAACCATTACCCTTTGCCTCGTATAGATGATCTTTTTTACCAGTTGCAGGGGAGACAGGTCTTTTTGAAGATCAACTTGCAGTCAGGATATCATCAGGTAAGGGTAGAGCAGAGGATGTAGCGAAAACTGCTTTCCGAACCAGATATGGCCATTACAAGTTCTTGGTCATGCCTTTTGGATTGACAAATGCTCCAGCGGTGTTCATGGATCTGATGAACAGGATTTTCCATGAGTACCTAGATTGATTTGTAGTGGTATTCATTGACGACATTCTGGTATACTCGAGGAATACAGAAGAGCATGTGGAACATTTGAGGTTAGTATTACAGATTCTGCGGAAGAAGAAGCTGTATGCTAAGCTGAAGAAGTGTGAATTCTGGTTGAATCAAGTCGCGTTCTTAGGCCATGTGGTGTCTAAGGGCGGTATTTCCGTTGATCCCAGTAAGATTGAAGTTGTGGTCGACTGGGCTAGACCGAAGAGTGTGTAGGAGGTTCGGAGTTTTCTAGGACTGGCGGGTTACTATCGTTGGTTCATGGAGGGTTTCTCTAAATCATCTGGACCTCTGACACGATTGACTAAGAAGGGTGTGAAGTTTGACTAGACTAATGATTGCGAGCGGTGTTTTCTCAAGTTGAAGCACCAGCTGGTTACTGCTCCAGTTTTGGCCATTCCTTCAAGGAATGGGAGTTTTGTGATTTATAGCGACGCATCCCTGAAGGGTTTGGGATGTGTGCTTATGCAATAGGGTAAGGTGGTAGCTTATGCTTCTCAGCAACTTAAGGAGTATGAGAAGAATTACCCTACTCATGATTTAGAGTTGGCTGCTACAGTTTATGCCCTAAAGATCTGGCGACACTACCTGTATGGTGTTCAGTGTGAGATTTTCACTGACCACAAAAGCCTCAGGTACTTTTTCACGCAGAAGGAGCTGAATATGAGGCAGAGGCGGTGGCTAGAGTTGATCAAGGACTACGATTGCACGATCAGTTATCACCTAAGAAAGGCTAATGTGGTAGCAAATGCGTTGAGTCGGAAGTCAGAACATGCAACAGTATCTGCAGTTGTAGTTCAGCATCATATCAGACGAGATCTGGAAAGTCTTGGCGTGGAAATGGTGTCTGGTGATCATCGAGCTTTCATTGCTAGCTTGGTGATTCAGCCGACTTTGTTTGAGCGTATTAAAGCCGCGCAGGCTAATGATGCGGAATTAGCTGAGATTGTGGGGAAAGTGCAGCAGGGTTTCGCTGCGGGTTTTAACATCTCTCACAGAGGTGTGTTGAGATTTGGGACCAAGCTGTGTGTTCCAAACGATGAGGAGATCAGAAAGACGATTCTGGAGGAAGCGTATCGTTCTTTGTATACGATACATCCGGGTAGTACGAAGATGTATCAGGATTTGCGCGAGTCCTTCTAGTGGTCTGGTATGAAGAGGAAAATTGCCTGGTTTGTGGAGTAGTGTCTGACATGTCAGCAGGTGAAAGCTGAACATCAGAGGCCGGCAGGGCCGTTGCAGCCATGCCTATTCCGGTATGGAAATGGGAGCATATTTTCAAGGACTTTGTTACCGAATTACCGACAGCACTTCACGGGCAAAATGTCATTTAGCTAATTGTAGACAGGTTGACGAAATCTGCTCACTTTGTACCGATGAAGGTTAGCTATCCTTTGAGTAGACTAATTGATATGTACGTGCATGAGATTGTGAGAATGCACAAGGTACCGGTGTCCATTGTTTCAGATCGAGATTCAAGATTTACTTCTCGATTTTGGAAGAGTTTGCAAGAAGCATTTGGGACGAAGCTTACATTTAGTACAGCGTTCCACCCCCAGATTGATGGACAGTCGGAGAGGATGATACAGATCTTGGAAGATATGTTACGAGCTTGTGTATTGGACTTCGGTGGTAGTTGGCCTCAATTTCTGCCACTAGTGGAGTTTGCCTATAACAACAGCTTCCGGGCTAGTATAGGAATGGCACTGTTCGAGGCTTTGTATGGTCGGAGGTGTCGATCTCCTTTGTATTGGGATGAGGTCGATGAACGGCAAGTTTTAGAACCTGAACTCGTGCATTAGGCGTCTAAGAAGGTAGGTTTGATCCGGGTGAGGATTAGATCGGCTCAGAGTCGGCAGAAGAGTTACACGGATGTTCGCCGCCGTGAGTTGGAGTTCGAGGTAGGGGTAAGTTATTCCTTAGAATCGCTCTGATGAAGGGAGTGATGAGATTTGGCAAGAAGGGCAAGTTGAGCCCGAGGTATATTGGACCATTCGAGGTACTTGAGCGAGTGGGTGGGTTGCATTACCCCCAGCAATCTCGAAGGTCCACGATGTATTTCACGTATTCATGTTGAGGAGATACGTGTTGGATCCGTCGCATATTATCAGTTACGAGTCCTTGGGACTTGTGGATACTTTGGTGTATAAGGAGATACCTGTTCAGATTCTGGACCGTAAAGTTCAGAAGCTTCGTACTAAAGAAATACCGTTAGCAAAGGTATTGTGGAAAAACCACGAGGTTGAGGAAGCTTCTTGGGAACTCGAGGCAAAAATACGCCGAAAGTATCCACAGTTGTTTGAGTAGTATTTGAATAGCAGGGTGGTATGAGTATGTATGTAATCCTCTGTTATCGTATTGTATCTAGTGGTTAGTCTCAAGGAGAGTCCTGTAGTATTGTGAGTTCCTGAGACCGTGTATGTATGTGACCACGGTATTCCTCCGCCATAAGTGAGGGCATGAATGTATGTATTGTAACGGGGCTACGTATAAATAGCCGCCGTATTCTCTAGAGTATGTATGTATGTATCGTAACAGGGCTGAGTATAAATGGCCGTCGTATTCTCTAGAGTGTGTGTGTATGTATCGTAGGGGGACTGCGTATAGATGGTCACCGTTTCACTTTAGAGTATGTATGTAGTAGTATGAATGTGATTGTAAAGAGAGATTGCAAATTTCGAGGACGAAATTTTTGTGAGGGGAGATTGTAAGAACCCGAATTGTGGTGAACGGGTTAATTATGTAAAAGAGTGGTAAAAATGGAAATTCTGCAGACTTCGTCGACAAGGCCATAATTTTCCAACGAAGGTAGAAGGCTTCTCGTCGACGAAATTCAGAGCCTCGTCGACGAGAAAAAGGTCGAGGGTTCAGGAAAATTTAAATATCAGGGTTCGTCGACGAAATCGCTGCCTCGTCGATGAAATCCCTGAAGACCTCGTCGATGAGGACACCACTTCGTCGACGAAATCCCCCGAGTCAAAGGTCTTTAAAAGGATATTTTGAGTTTGCTTCATTGTTAAGTTTTGGAAATCCTCTCTCTCTCTCTCTCTCTCTCTCTCTCTCTCTCTAGAACTCTCCCTCCACTCTCTCTCTAGTTTTCTTTGCCATTCATTGCCGGATCCGTGAATCCAAAGTTAATGCGAGGATCAAGGAAAGATTCTCTACGTTTCTAGTGGATCGAAATCTTGTTTGGAGCGATTTCGGGTTTCGGGCCAAAATCGAGGTAATTCTCGATTTTCGTTTCTGATTCAGTATATGTATAGTAGTACGGATTGTAAGTATGTTTTGTACTATGGTTTGTAGGTTTCGGAGTCTCGGTTCGTAGTTTTGAGGACCGTAGAGTTCGTAGTTGGTTTTCGGGTTAAGGTAAAGGGATTCTATTTATATCAGTCCATTTTTGAAATCAGGATCGATAAGCTTGTAGGCTACGATCATATGTATGTTTTGACTACTTATTTGGGGAAATCTATCGGGTAAAAATACAGTATTTTCGGGTTACAGTCTTTTGGGAAAATTGCGGATTTCGGGTATCATCTCTATTTTGTTTGGAAAACTGTTGGTTGCGTTAAAACTGTATTATTGAGGTGACCGTAATCCCTATTTGCATAAACTGTATACTAGCAATTGTAAATAATATGATTTTTCGTAAACCAAATAAGTGTGGTATGTTTGTATGTATGTATTTTGTTCTAGATATTTGTAAAACAGCTATGTGGCGGCTAATTACCATACGCTGAAATGTATAGGAACTTGAGTTCCAAAATGATTCCAGGTTTTGTGAAATCGGCTAGGGGCGGCTACTTACCGTACGCCGAGAGTGACCGGCTCTATATCCGAGGGTGTGAAATATCACCAGTCTAATTCCGGTTGGTCACCGAAGTGGTGTGAGCTATATGCTACATCGTATGATGCAATGGATTCACTGTGGGCCTAGGTCGTCGCAGCGTAGTTTTGCATATGGCAATGTAATCGGGGTGAGACTAGGTGACCTTGTGTAGTTGCGTATGTAGCAATGGATTCACTATTGGGCCTGAGTCGTAGATCTTCGTAGTTGCATGTGTAGTAATGTAATCGATGTGAGACTAGGTGACCTTGTGTAGTTGCGTATGAAGCAATGGATTCACCATTGGGCCTTGATCATCGCAGCGTAGTTGCGTATGTAGCAATGTAATCGCTGTGAGATGAGGTGACCTGGTGTAGTTGCGAACTAGTGTGACGACACTGATCGTATGTATGTATGTAGGTATGTTGGGTATCGTATGAACTAGAATGGTTTTCTGAAAATACTTGAACTGTATGTATTTGTATGAAACTGTATGAATTGTTTCAAACTGTATCATATGTATAGTGTTATGAAGTATGTAAAATAACACTGGTATGCCACACACTGATATAAACTGTTTTCTTCCTTACTGAGAGGTGTCTCACCCCGAATGTATGTACAATATTTTTCAAGGCCTTTAGGTAGCGGTAAGTAGCATCCTAGCGTCTGGAAGTAAGGGTGTCGTAGCTACTGCTAGTACCTTCTAGGTACGAGTTTTGGTATCCAGATTGTCAGGATAGTTTTGTAGACACCTGGGGCATGTTTTGTAATATAGGAATGTATATCCTAGATTGTATAATATAGACTTTGGTATGATACTGGTTATGTATAAAAGACCGTATTCCTCTGCATATTCTGGATAGTATGGACGTTTGTATGTATATATGTAGGGCATTCGTTCACCCCACGGGATCGGACCCTCTTTGTATATTGTATCAAGTATGTTTTAATTGATACAGAGACAGGTGAGGTTACTTAAATTCACTCCTGGGTTCGGGGCACGACACACAATGCCTGAATAAGCTTGACTTGTGACACCTTGGAACATAAGCCCCTTAACGACAATTTACCATGGCAAAACTAAGAATTTGATATTTACCCAAAGCACCCTTACAAGTAGTTGTTAACAAGAGCAAAATAATTTGTGCAGTAAAGCCTGCCAAATATGCTATTCGTTTCTCTTCATGTTTCCATTGTATAGAGAGAAAAGAGGAGAGAAGAATGGTTCAAAGTTTGCATTGGCATGGAGCAAGGGTGTCACTTTTTGCCTTGGGCCAAATATGCACCAACCTCTTTAAGGCAGTGCCAACATTCTTTAATAAAGACTGGAAAAAAAAAAAAAAAAAGAACTCCACTCTATATGAAGGTATTGATATACACCTAGATCCCAAAATGCAAGTAGAGTAAAAAAATATTGAGATTGATGGGAGTAGAATACTCTAAATTGAAAACTATCTGAAGAACCATGAGACCAGTTGGTTGTTTAGACTTACAGGCGCAGCTATTACATCCCACTGGAATCTTCTTTACACCATTCACCAAACCTCGAACATCTGATTACAGCCCCATCTCGACCAATCAATATGGAAATTGACTTCATATTTATAACAGGGGATTAATGTCATTTTAAAGGAATCCTAAGGATAATTATTGTAAAATAAAAGACTCAAAACATACTTATTATGATTAGAAGAAGCCTTGGTCATAGAATTTGTTTTTATGAATATAGTATTTTCTTAAATGATGATAATTTAAAAATATCACATGAAAATATATGAAATATAGCTCTCAAAGGTTAACGAATGCATGCACCGTAGAAAAAAATATGAAATTTTCATAAATATATCATGAATTTAGACTGCTTATTCAAGAGAATGACACATGGTGTAAAACTAATTGGTCCTCCCCACCATTCTTCAATAACTAATTAACTAATGCAATCGCAACAACCAAAAGCACTTGCATTTTTTCCTTTTTTGGGGTAATGTTCTTTTTGTTAAGGTATTTTTAGACCATTGTTCATATATAAGGATTAAAAAATGCGATAATTATCATTGATGGTCAAGCCCAATTACCATAGGTAGTCAAGTCCAACTCAAGTCAAATTTGTACGGTCCGGTGAACCTTGGCAAATAGAAACTGCTGGCTTGAAGTAGGTAATGCAGTAATGAATTTATCAATTACCTGCGACTTCGCAGAATGATGCAGCAGCAACACTCCTCCCAACAAATTGCACAGCAATGAGCCTACGGACTGAAGGAAGAATATGCTCATGCGCCCATTGACTGTTTCCATGAACAGTGGTCCTATTGGATTTTCTATATAATAGAACGGTAAACTAGATGTTTGTATGATTTTCAATTACAACCCCTGACTAGAAAGCATGCACCCATCATTTCTTGTGGCTAAAAATATCTTAAGGAGATGATGCCAAATATCCATGTTCTTCACATTATCCATACATGAGATTTGATAAGACCACACAATCTATTTTCGTGGTCACATGTGACCATTGCTTTATCTAATTCAGTCCACAGCCCCTTCAGCAGGTCTCCCCTGCCCAAAATCCTGTCTGCCATAATGCTCTTAACCTGTTCCAACAACCACCCTCACCAAATGGAAACTGGGAAAACAAAGCCAACATGGGCATTAACTACTAGGAAGCAATGGGAAGGCCTCCTTGACCCCTTCGACCTCAGCCTCCGGAAACCCATCCTCCGGTGTGGTGACTTCTGCCAAGCCACTTATGATGCCTTCGACAGTGATGCTCACTCCAAGTACTGTGGCAGCAGCCGCTATGGCAAAAAAATCCTTCTTCCACAATGTGTTACTCCCAGATGCCTCCAAACTACAAAGTTGTAGCTTTTCTATATGCCACTTCCAGCATCGAAATATCCAAAGCATTTATTATCCACTCCGTACACCCTGAGGCCTGGGATAAGGAGACAAATTGGATTGGATACATTGCAGTAACCACATATGAAGTCAGCAGCGCCCTTGGCAGACAATCTACGTAGCATGGTGTGGAACCATTCGCCAACTTGAATGGCTCAATGTTTTGGAAGCAAAGCAGTTAAGCATCAAACGGTTGCCGAATTCAGAAGACAAACAAGAATGACAACAGTGATGATGGGGACAATGTACCAAAGGTCATGGAGGGTTGGCTCACAATTTAGCAATCATAACTCTCCTTTTGCAAAAACAAGTGCAAGATACCAAGTTCTAAGCAAAGTCAAGGAGCTGGTGAATACATACATAGGAAAAAACTTGATCTTGATGTTTAAAGGACACAGCCTCAGTGCAGCACTAGTAGTTTTGAGCGCATATGATGTGGTAGAAAATGGGTTGCAAAGTATCCCGATATCGGCATTTGTGTTTGGCTGTCCCATGTTAGGGAACAAGGCCTTCTGTAACATGCTCAAGGCAAAACTGAGGATTTTACATATAAAGAATGTAATTTACCATATACCACACTACCCAAGTACCCCTTTGGGTTATGCATATGCAGGAATTGAGCTACCGATCGACAGCAGGAAGTCACCATACCTGAAGAGTTCGTTATACCCGGGGGATTGGCACAACTTGCAGGCTGTTGCATGTGTGACACAATGGAGACTTTGAGCTGAAGGTGAAGAGGAGCATGGCTCGTCAGCAAGTCCTGTGATTTTCCTAAGGATGAATACTTGGTTCCTACCTCGTGGTGGGTTGTGAAGAACAAGGGTATGGTTCTGAATGAAGAAGGCATGTGGGTTTCAACCCAACCATGTGATGATGACATTCCTGTCCCAGAATTTTGAACCATTGGATTCTCTAAAATGCAGATTATTAATCATATTTCTGTGAGGTACTGGTATATCCATAATATCAATCTTTAAGAAGTTTTACTAATCCAGAACCAATAAAAAGCCCACATAATATTAGATATATTGCAGAGAGAGAGAGAGAGGGCAGCAAAGCACATTAATGAATGCTCAGATATTGCAAAAGATTAAAAAAAATGACAAAAATCACTGCCAAACAGAATTGCCCTCAGTTTTGAACAGTCGATAAAAACAGACCACTGTCTAACAGTAAACGAAGCCAAACCAAAGCACATATACAAGCAAACTAAACAGGTGGCACGTCTATATTTATTCACAAGTGCAGATGGTGAATTTTTCAATCCGGTGAGACATTCTCAAAGACAATACAAGGTCTCATACATTTAGGAACACTCTTACACTAACCATAACTCTATCCACTTTCAGTTTTTGTTTTTGCGGCTTCATTATTTTTTCCAATCCAGACGCAAGCATTAGCATACAAGTTCTTGCACAAGACCACCCTTAACACTAACCATACATCATCAACTGCCACCTCTCTCATGGCTTCTTCTCTATTTCTTTCCACGCAGCTTCACACCAAGAGCCCTCTCCAGCTTGGTAATTACCTGTTGATTTGGAATAGCTTTCCCAGATTCGTACTCTTGGATTACTTGAGGCTTCTCATTGATCATCTGCCAAGAATGTCCAGAATATTATTAAGGTCCACTTGTATGCTAGGTCCTAAATTTTGATTTCAACTAAAATTTTGAAGCTTCAAACATAGGAAAATCTCAATGAAAATTTTGAATTCAATATCTGTTTTGATTTTGATTTTAGAAAATGACGGAGACTTTGTAGTAAAACACATAAATCTTTTATGAAACTTTAGAAATGGTTAATAGACATAATAATGCAGGTTTTAAAACTAACACATTATAAAATTAAATACATCAATAACAGACATGTTGTATATCAAGTCCAGTAGTTGTAATGTAATATTTGTATTAAACATATTCAATTAATATAAATGAAATTCACAAATCAAGTAAATATTACTTATTATATAAATAAAGATATTTTAGAGATAGATGATTAAATAAAATGTTGTTAATAGAGCAATAAAAAGCCAAGCCTTAAATCCCACTAGGTGGAGTCAGCTAAATGAATCCTTTTCTGCTACATTCTTGGGCATTTTTCTCCGACAATTTGAAGACAATTAAATCTTAACTTTGCTATCACATTCTAAGTCTGCTGCTACTAAGGGTAATTAGCTCACTCCTCACTATTGCACCATTTCCTCATGTCGTAGGTGCCTATACCATTACACAAACCCCTCCCTTACATTCTACATGTGCTATTCCTAGCTCACTGTAAATATATTCATTCTAAAATTTATCTTTTCATGTTACACCACTCATCCACCTCAGCATTTTCATTTCGACAACTTTAACTTTTTGAATATAATGTTCTTAGTTTCCTAACATTTTGATCCCTATAGCACATAGCTGGTCTTATAGCTGTATAAAACATCCCTTGGGACTTCTAGGACTACACAACATGCCCGAATCACATCTCTATTTTACTCAACCTACTACAACTCTATATGTTACATCTATAAGAAAACTTTTATAAATATACTACAGCCAACAGGATCTTCAACTATCATGAACTTCACATCTATTTTTCCTTTATGCGGAAAAAAAAATAAACTATAACATAAACTTTGCATACTCGAATCAGCCATGCCAAATTAACCAAGAAGAACACCTAGAGAAGTCGTAGAAATTGTTTCTCCCACTTTTCCTCGGTCTCTTTCTTTCCTACACCAGATTTGTGGGAGTTCCTAATGATTAGAGAGTAAAGGCAAAGGGAGGACAATTTCCTATATGCCTTCCTTTACTTTACTTGCAGCTAACATCTTCATTCAATTTACCCTCCTTAACTTTTTCACTTCCAGCTTGAGAGCTTAACCTCTCTTTTTTTCTTTTCTACTAACCTTTCTTTTCTTAGCTTAGCTTGATGTATAGCATCCTTTAGTTTGCCTTACAGCTTCTCCCCATAACAAAAGCTAATTTATGCATAGGAATAACCTTCCAACTCCCACCATTAATATCTCATTAATTCTAAGCTAATCCTTTCATGTTAACTCATAAATACATCCATTTAATATCCTTTAGGATATGGGCATATACCCTTCATGTGCGACCCATATCATTCATGTGGGACAAATCCTCTGAAATATAAATCCTACATTCTCTCACTTGGCCCATATGAATGATATTAATATGGATTAACAAATAACCATAATGTGCACAAAATATTAACTTATTTATACTTTCAATGAGATTACCATAATATCATAATCAAGTAGCCTATTAGCATGAGTCGTGGCGGTAAATATCATTAGAGCGATATCTTCCTTTCCATGTACCACAATTGCTAATAAATCACTTAACTATGATCCACAATAGGAAGTTACCATACTATCCCGGTAATGTCTTTGTCAAAGACCATTTCTGTTTAATAGCAATTCATCACTATAATCACGTAATTGATGGTAAACAGAAATAATGTTCAAAAACACTTTTATTGATATCATTATACATGTTATAGAACAAAATATAAAGATCCACTATCATACATTAGAGATTACAACAAAGACTCATGTGATCAGCATGTTCCTTAAATGCCTTTGGTGTCAATCCCTTTGTTAAAGGATCTGCTATCATGAGCTCAGTCCTTATATGTTCTATAAACACTGTCTATTTCCGAACTTCCTACTTAACGCCCAAATATTTGAGCTCCATATGCTTAGCGCCATTAGAATATTTGTCATTTTTGGAGAAAAAAGCTGCTACGAAATTATCACAATAATTTCTCAGCGGCCTAGTTATACTGTCGACAATCCCAAGTCCTGAGATAAAGTTCCACAACCACAAAGCATGAATTGTGGCCTCAAAGCATGCAAATTCAGCTTCCATAGTAGATGCTGCTATAATAGTATGTTTGGCGCTCTTCCATGATATTGCTCCTCCAGCTAATAGGAACAAATAACTGTACATTGACTTTTGACTATCAACACATTCAGCAAAATCTGAGTCGGAGTAGCCAACCACCTCCAACTGATCTGTTCTCCTATACGTGAGCATACAGTGTTTGGTTCCTTTAAAGTACCTCAAGACTTTCTTTAAAGCTTTCCAATGCTCCATTCTGGGATTACTTTGGTATCTCCCGAGCATCCCAACTGCAAAACTTATATCTGGTCTCGTGCAAGTCTGCACATACATCAAACTCCCAACAATAGATGCAAAGGGAATATCTTCCATTCTTTTCTTTTCTAATTCATTCTATGGACAATCCATTGCACTGAACTTGTCCCCTTTACAAATAGGGGCAGGAGTTGGTTTACAATCAGCCATATGAAATCATTCTAAAACTTTATTGATATATCCTTTCTGAGACAACCCTAACAGTCCAAGTGATCTGTCTCGAAATATTTCAATTCCAATCACATAAGTTGCCTCACTCATATCTTTCATTTCAAAGTTCATAGAAAGAAATCTCTTGGTATCATTTAATAAACCAAGATCACTACTCGCAAGTAAAATATCAACATATAGAATCAGAAAGATAAACTTGCTCCTACTGACCTTTAGATATACACCGATCAACAGTGTTTTCCTTAAATCCAAAGGTCATGATGGTATCATAGAACTTAAAATACCATTGTCCGGAAGCTTGTTTAAGTCCTTATATTGATTTCTTTAATTTGCAAATCATATGCTCCTTTCCTTCAATCATTAAACCTTCAGGAAGATCCATATACACCTCTTCGTCTAAATTCCCATTTACAAAGGCATTTTTCACATCCATTTGGTGCAACTCTAAATCAAAATGAGCCACCAAAGCCATTATGATTCTAAAAGATTAATTTTTAGACACAGGAGAGAACGTCTCTTTATAATCAATACCTTCCCTTTGAGTGAAACTCTTTGCTACGAGTCTAGTTTTATATCATTCAATATTACCATTACAGTCATGTTTGGTCTTAAAGACCCATTTACATCCAACTGTTTCAAAACCTTCAGCCAAATCAACGATGTACTTTATTCTGTTCCATAGAATTCAACTCATCATTTATGACATTGATCCACTTTTCAGAATCATTACTTTTAATGGCTTGTGAAAACGTAACCAAATCTTTACTAGTCCCTAAATCATAATTAGCCTCTTGCAGATATACAAAATAATCATCAAAAATAGATGGTTTCCTTACTCTTTAAGATCTCCTTAATGCTATTTCTTGTGATTGTTTTGCAATTGGCTCAATGGTGACATTTTCATTACGAAGTGATCCATCACTAGATTGTTGTTCAATGTTTATCCTACCTTTCAATAACTGGGGAAACATCAATATCTGTTAAAGGTCTAGATATTGGGATAGGAACCCAAATTTCTTTAATGACCACATTTCGTGATATATCACTCCCACTAATTTCACCATTTTCAAGGAACTTTACATTACCGGTTTCAACTATTCTCATACTATGGTTAGGACAGTAAAACTTATACCCTTTAGAATTTTTTGGGTATCCAACAAAGTACCCACTCACAGTCCTAGAATCCAATTTCCTTTCATTTGGATTATAGACTCTAATCTCTGCTGGACAACCCCAAACATGAAAGTGCCTTAAACTCGGTTTCCTTCCCGTCCACAATTCAAAAGGAGTTTTCTAAACTACCTTGCTAGAAACCTGATTGAGCACATACACTTCTATTTTAAGGGCTTCCATCCATAATGAAATGGGTACTGAAGAATTACTCAACATACTCTTAACCATTTCCATAAGAGTACGGTTCTGCCTTTCAGTCACATCATTCTGCTAAGGTGTACCAGGCATTGTGTACTAAGCACAAATACCATTTTGTTCTAGGAATTTAGAAAATGGTCCTGGACATTGTTTAATCCCATCATACCTACCATAATACTCACCACCTCTGTCAAATCTAATGACCTTCACCTTTCCATCTAATTGTCACTCCACTTCAGCAATATATGCCTTTAAACCATATATTGCCTTAAACTTTTCATGCAACAAATAGATATAACCATAACGTGAAAAATCATCAATAAAGGTGATAAAATACTTTTCTCCACCTAACGATGGTGAGTCAAAAGGTCCACATATATCAATATGAACAATTTCCAGAAGATTTCCACTTCTTGTGGCTTATTTCTTTGTATGTTTAGTTTACTTTCCTTTAATGCAATCAACACATACATCGAAATCAGTAAAATCAAGGTTTGTAAGAACCCCATCCTTTACTAATCTCTTCATTCTCTTTCTGGACATATGACCCAGTCTTTTATGCCACAAGAAAGAGAAATTTTCATTAATTCTACTACGTTTAGTTCCAACATTATGATGCAGGGTGAGGAGTGTTTCAGCAAACTTTTCATTACGATTAAATTTATATAGTCCCTCATACAAAATACCAGAACCATCACATAAGTCACCTTTCATTAGATGAAAACTTTTATGTTCAAAGTACAAACCATAACCATCATTGTCTAATCTGGACATGGAAATTAAGCTCCTAGAAATATTTGGAACATAAAAGGTATCAAGCAGGTCTAAACAATGACCTGATTCTAGATACAACCGAAAGGTTCCAACACCCATAACAGGCACTTGATTTCCTTCCCCGAAACTATAAAGTGTTCATTTTCCTTTACACTCTGAATCGTAAGGTATCCCTGCATCGAATTGGAAACATGAACAGTAGAACTAGAATCAATTTACCATGTGTTAGAAGGAACGTGTGTCATGTTTGATTCGAAACATACATAAGCTAAAAACTTACCCTTCTTTTCAAACCAAGCTTTACATTTCAGGCAACTTTTCTTTAAATGCCCATAGCCACAACAAAAGTAACACTTTGGTTGATAATGTTCCTTCTTGCGAGCCTCATTAGCATAAGAAGAACCCGCTACCTTCAACGGATCTTTCTTTAAACCTTTCTTTGATTTCTTTCTTTTACTTCCAACTGCATGACTCGTGACATTAATTGAATGTTGTCCTTGTTGTTTAAGTCTTGCCTCTTCTTGAGTCAACATGCTTGCCAATTCATTCACATTCCACTTTTCTTTAATTGTGGTATAGTGAATCTAAAAGACCCGTACTAAGGAGGCAAAGAATTTAGAATAAACTGAACAAGGAAGCTTTCATCAACATTCATTCCTAGAGTATTATGTCTAGTAGTCAGATTAGTCATATCAAGGACATGTTCATTCATCCCTCTACTATCATCAAATTTTATTGTGGTCAGTTCAGCCATTAACCTCCCTGCAAGGGATGTATCTACTGAACGAAATCTATCCTCCATAGCCTTAAGATATTCCTTTACGTTATCTAGTTGAGAAAGTGTTGATTTGATATTATTTGCTATACACATCCACATGAACATCATACTTAATCTGTTCGACCTTTCCCTGACCGATACAAAGCTTGCTGCTTCGAACTGCTGGTTTCGGTAATAGCAGCCGGTTTATCCATTCGCAGAGCTAAGTCCAGATCCAGAACGCCAAGGTGAAACTAAATCTGTTCATTCCAGTTAGAGAAATTTGTCCCATTGAAGATCGGAACAAAAGAAGCCAACGAATGCAATGAAACAGGAACAGACACTGCAATAACACAACATGCTCACACACATTAATGCTTTGAGTTTAAAACAATTCATTAGTAAATTGCATTCAATCTTTGGATCAAATTATACAATATACTAACACTTTACATTTATTGGTGATTTTCACCCATCCAGGCATAATTGATAACCTTTATAAAGTTTGATTGATCTATCACCTTTGGGCAGACATCCCAATCTCACTACCATTCTTTCAATTATCCTGATTAATTCAATGATTATTTAAAAGTTGGTGCACCTTTGGGCCAACCATAATATTCAAATAACCATTCTGTTATAATTTTTGCAAGATTATATTTCAATCAACATTTACAACTTTTCTCAACAAGATCACTTTGGTGACAACATGCTAACCATAATAGAAACATTGATTGATACCTTACTCAGCAAAATTTATCCATTATTTACAGCAGATAATTTACCATTATAGGACATTAATGTTCCATCCTTAATCAAGCAATGAATGGTTTGCACGCATTTTATTTAATGGCTCATATCAGTATTTCTTTCCTAGGGAAAAGCGCCAATCCGCCCGTTAGACTCGTCAACGAGTAGACACATTAGTCGACGAGTGTTCAACACTTGTTCGACGACGAAATCAGGGGATTCGTCGACAAGGCACTGTTTGAGAAAAATAAAGCCTCGGTATTTTCTCGTCGACGAGTGACCTTAGTGGATTGATCGACGAGTTGTTCAACAGCAACCCCAGAATTCCAGAAATATAATTTTCCAACCACATAATCATCCCAAAAAAAAGTTGGTAAACACATATTTTCAGTTTGATTCCAGAAAACCAACATAACCATAATCTTTATCCATAAAACCATAATCAGATCGAAAAGTATAACCATAAGCGATCTATATATGAAGGAAGTTAATGATAATTTGAACTTGGCTCTGATACCACGTGTAAGAAAACTTTTATAAATACAATACAGCCAACAGGATCTTCAACTATCATGAACTTCACACCTATTTTTTCTTTATGCGGAAAATAAATAAACTTTAACATAAACTTTACATACTGGAATCAGCCATGCCAAATTAACCAAGAAGAACACCCAGAGAAGATCGTAGAAATTGTTTCTCCAACTTTTCCTCGATCTCTTTCTTTCCTACACCAGATTTATGGGATTTCCTAATGATCAGAGAGTAGCGGCAGACAGAGGACAATTTTCTATATGCCTTCCTTTACTTTACTTGCAGCTAACATCTTCATTCAATTTACCCTCCTTAGCTTTTTCACTTTTCAGCTTGAGAGCTTAACCTCTCTCCTTTTTTCTTTTCTACTAACCTTTCTTTTCTTAGCTTAGCTTGATGTATAGCATGCCCCTTTAGTTTGCCTTATAGCTTCTCCCCATAACAGAAGCTAATTTGTGTATAGGGATAACCTTCCAACTTCCACCATTAATATCTCATTAATTATAAGCTAATCCTTTCATGTTAACCCATAAATACATCAATTCAATATCCTTTAGGATATGGGCATATACCCTTCATGTGGGACCCATATCATTCATGTGGGACATATCCTTTGGGATATAAATCCTACATCTTCTTCTTTGATTTTGATTTCTCCTAACTTGCATAATAGATTCAAGATATCGAAATCTACTAGTGCTATTAATTTCTTATCAAGTTCAATCTTTTCTCCAAGATTCCAAGGTCACTAATGCAAAAAGAAAAAGCGCTTAACGCAAATTCTAGATGTACAAGTGCTGGAAATTCCCTAGACTCTCCACCTATACTCCTAACACTAGTCATTACTCTATCACCCTAATCCTTAATGACACTAATATATCTACTGCATATTCCTCTTGGTTTTTTTTTTTTTTTTTTTCTCTCCTATAACTCACATTAAAAAAAAAAAAACTAGGTTCCTTCTCTCAGGCTTTCTCTAAGTCAATAAAACCATGCGCAAGTCCTTTCCTTTTCCTAAACTTTTCCATTAATATTTTTAAAAAATATATAGCTTCTATAATCAACCTCCAAAGCATAAAACCAAATTATTTTTCTAAAATCCTCATTTCTAACCCCAGTCTTTGTTCAATTACTCTTTACATGGTTCACTTTATGATTCATAAGTTTAATCCCACAACAAATATTACTATTTTGAATACCTCCCTCATTTTTTTTTCATAGGCATTAAGTATTTTTCCTCCATTAGCATTTTCTAGTTCTTATAATTGTGTTAATAAATTAGTTAACCAAATAACTCTGTCATCACCAAGGCATTTCCAAATTTCAAGTGGGATGTCATATGATCCTAGCTTTCCGTTTTTCAACTTTTTTTAAATTGAAATTTACCTTCATTAATTCTAATTTTGCAAAGAAAACTCAATTTTTTAGCCCTTTTCTCATTTCAATTTTCAGTTTAAGCATTCTACTTGATTTTTATTAACAAACTTATTAAAGTAACTTCGCCATCTTTCTTTTATGTCTTTTTCTTTAGCCAAGACACTATTATCCTCATTTTTTCTACCCAAGTCCATGTGCTTCCTTTCTCTAGCTCTAGCAAGTTTAAATACGTCTCTTTCCTCTTCTTTTGTACCTAGTCTAGCATATAGATTATTACATACTCTATGTTCACTGTTCAAATTTACTAACGGGTTTTTTTTTTTTTGCATTTTTTTTGTTTCTTTATACTTTTAAAAAATTTCCATGTTTCTAGATTTTTGCCATTCTTTAAACCAATTTTTTTTTGCCTTTATTGCTTTTTGAACATCTCTACCCACAACCAACTCGCTTTACTAGCTGAGAATCTTCCTCTAGATCCATTTAAAATCTCTTGTTATCTTTTTAATAAAGATAGCTATCTTACTCTAAAGAGTGTTCGTGCCTTTGCCATCCCCTATTGTCCAAACACCATTATTGATCATTTCGTCTTAGATTTTCTTTATTTTCTCCTTTTAGGTTCCACCACCTAGTGCTCTTGCATCGATTTATGTTACACTTCTCTTTGATTTTTTAATACATATATCTAACGTTAAAACTCTATATTGTGTAGTTAAATTTTCATGTGGACTAACTTTGCAATACTTGCATAATAAACAATCCTAGATAAGAAAAAATCCATTTGACTTTTATTTTGTCCACTCTTGAAGGTCATTAAGTGTTCTCTCTTCTTAAAGCATGTATTCAACGCAATTAAATCATATGACATGGTGAAATCTAAGATCATGTTGCTGGACTCGTTTTTATCTCCATATCTGTATCATCCATGTATCCTCTCATAACCATTATCATCCTTTTTAGTGCATTGATTCAAATAAACTTTTATGGATATTTTTTGAATCTCTAATGCCCTTTTTATAATATTATTCATAACTTTCCAGAATTGCCTTTTAACTTTTCTGCTAAGCATATTTGAGGAGCATAAGCACTAATATCTCCTATCCTAAAACCATCTTGATTTTTATTATTCTATCTCCAACTCTTTTAACATCTACAATATTATGATTTAGGTCTTTGTTAGCAATGATTACTACCCCATTCTTATGTTTTTCTCTTCATGTATACCAAAGTTAAATCCTAATTTTTCAATTTTTCTACCATATACCCACTTAGTTCTTAAAGGTAGATCGTGTTAATTTTTCTTCTAATCATTATGTCAACTATCTCCAAACTTTTACTAATAAGTGTCCCTATATTCCAAGTTGTTAATCTACCCCTAACCTCCTAAACTACCCACCTATGTCTAGAATGATGCAGAAACCCTCGCATATTTGATACCATATTTGAGCATAACATGGCACCTCGCTTTGATGAGACAACCCAACCAAAAATAAAAATTTGCAGAAAACCTTTTTCTTTTCCCATATAATTTCAAAAACAATTGTAATAATATCTAGTTTCAATAAGAAAAAAGATAAATTAAGAAAGTAATTTCACTTTGTTCTTGATCTCACATTTGAATTCCAAGTAAATTTCATTCTATAGTCAAATTTTCAACAAGTCTTGCTATAATTTCAAGATTTTGATAAATTTTGCATGATTGGTTTAAATTTTGATGAGAATTTTGTTAAAAAAAAAATGACTACCATTTCAATTTGAAGGGTGATGGAAAGCAAGAATTTCAACAATCAATAATTTCATGGAAATTTAAGACTACGTAGTTGTACATGCATTAGAGAGGGAGAGAAAACATTACGTGTGCAAGTTGAGCCTGAGTAAGCTTCTTGTCCATTCGAGCTTGCATAATACTTTTCTTCAGTTCAGTGGGTACACGTTCATCTGCACTTAAATTTTGATAGTACATGAGGCCCACAAATCCAAGGATAGAAAATACATGCTTGCCAAAAACATGAAGCAAATCATATCTTTTGAATGGATCTAGGCGAGCAACAAGAAGTAAATTAACTGAGAAATTTTTTTCATAAGCAATGTAGGAATGATTTGAAAAGGATGGAAAAAACCACTAAAAGGTGAGGTGTAGTCCCAAGAGGGGGGTGAATTGGGTTTAAAAATTTTCTTTTAAATTTCTTTATGAATTCTTAAACTCTTTTAATTCTTTCAATGAATTCTTAACTTTTTGTTGATTTAGCAATCACACAAAAACTTAGTTCTTTTTATTCAATCCACAACCACACAATTAAACAAAAACTTAGTTAAACAATCAATCAACCAAACCAATCAATCACAATATATTCAACCAAGATATGAGATTCAGCTTTTATACAAGTTTCAACTTTTACAACCCTGTGTATGTTTGTAAGCCCTGTAAATAATGAAATTTGATTCAAAGCAAACCACAACTCAAATTCTCAATTAACTCAGAATTTAAATACACTTCTAGTTAATTTGTCTTTGGGTATTAACCAATCAACGAACTCCCTTTGAGGTTTCCGCAAAGATATTGATCAACCAACGTACTCCCTTTCGGTTTCCGCATCCCAAAACCAAATAAATCTTTAGTTTATTTAAAATTCAATCCATGTAGTTTTTATGATTAAGAAACTTAAATCATCCACGCAGTTAATATAAGCTGAAAATTAAAAAATGTAAGGGAAAGAGAGAGTGAGACCACGATTTTTACAAGGTTCGGCTTATCCCCAGCCTACGTCCTCGCCTTTGGCCAACACCACAAAAGAATTCCACTATACCTGTTCTTTCCGGGCGGAAAAAAACTTTACAAGTGATACCCCACACTCAAACACTCCTTCACTAGGCTAGAGCAACGCCTCTCCAAGCGATACCCCACACTTGGGCACTCCTTCACTAAGCTAGAGTAATCATCTCTCCAAGCGATACCCCACGCTCGGTCAACGATCCAACAACCTAGAATCGTCAAAAACACTACAAGAATACAAGATAATCGCTGCGTACAAGAACACTCTCTCAAAGAACATATTAGTACAAATTCAACACTATATACTTCAATATTTAAATATCAAGATGAAATAGAATTGAAGCTCAAGTATAGAATTCACCAAGATTCCTTCTTAGATGATGATTAGCAATATAAATCAATGTAGGAAAGATCAGCTCTTCAGAAACTTTCAGCAATTCGGTTGTACAAAGGTTT